>NC_143020.1:34645310-34945310 GCF_055824585.1 Amblyomma mixtum | reverse complement strand
ACGAGCACCGAAAAATTCATGGCGCTGGGAGTCCACAACACGCTGGACGAAATAGCCGAAGCACAGAGAACTCGAGCGTCTCTCCGAAACGAGAACCGGAAGACAGATACTGCGGGACCTTGGCCTCGAACCGAGGGAAGGCAAGCAGCAGAAAGACGTACCTATACCAGATAGCATCAACAGAAAGCTCAGGGTCTTCCCGATCCCGAAGAACGTGAACCCCGAGCACAACAGCGAGCGGAGGTTGGCGAGGGCCAGGGCTCTCGTGGACCTCCACGCCAGAGAAGAAGGCGCCGCCTACGTGGACGCGGCAGAGTATCAAGGGAGCACCGACGCATACGCGGCGGTGGTTGTCGGGGGCATCGACGGGTGCAACGAAGACCGCGGTGAGCGTCCGGACTCGAGAAGCGCACCGGGCGGAGGAGGTGGCCATCGCCTTGGCCGTTTCCGACCCCGGATGTACTACAGTGTTGTGTGACTCTAGAACGGCAGTGAAGAACTACGCCAAGGGTAGGGTATGTAGTGAGGCCGCGCGCATACTGCGCAAGGCCGAAGACATCGGACGCAACAGTCCTGTGGTGATCAAGTGGTTTCCGGCCCACATGGGCGGTGACGTGTCGGAACGCGGAAACGTGAACCACAACGAGACGGCCAACTTGGCCGCGCGAGGACTAACCAACCGCGCGGCTGAAAGCACGGCCGACTCGGAGTCCTGGTCGCGGCGCAGTGCCGAGGACAAGATGACCACCTTCGACGAAATATTGAAATGGTACAGACTGAACAGACAGACTATGCCACCACCTCACCCGGGGCTTACCCGGAAGGAGGCAGTGTTATGTAGACAGTTACAGACGGGGTCCCTGCTCACCCCGGTGCTAGCTAAGCACGTGTGTCCGAGTGTGCACGCGAGCGACATATGCAGACTGTGCGCGAAGGAGAGAGCCACTGCGGCTCACATCCTTTGGGACTGTTGCGTAAATCCGCGCGAAGCCAGCGAGAAGACGACGATCCCGCCGCAGCTAGAGGCTGCAACGAGGAGGTGTGATCAAAAGACACAACTCAAGGCCGTCCAGCAGGTCTCGGCCGCTCTCGAGAGGCAGCGACCGAGCGAAACCGAGGAGAGGGGGGCGGCGGCCCTCTCGAACCCGCGGAAGTAGCGAGGGACGTAACAAGACCTCAAGGAGCACAACGCACGAGATTGACGTAGTGGCTGCGTCGCGGTAAAAGCTTGTCCTCCCTGCTTGGAGGGAGCCTAACCGACTCTGCAGGCTTTCTAAATAAAAGTTGTTCTCTCTCTCTCTCTCCTATTGAGGTGGTTTGATTTTCAGCAGTGTAGCGGGGCAGTTCTCTTTAGACACCTAATTATTTCGGTTATAGTGAGGAGAAGCGGCGCCCTCCCACTTAGATACCTGCTCTCGGGATGTACAGCGAGTGGTACATGTACTATTCTGCTGAAAAGCACACCACGTCGCCTGAAGAGGGTCGACCAAGACTGTGCGCACGAATGTATACGCACAGAGGCAAAATCAACATCAACGTCACAGTCTTCGCGTCTGCCAGGAGAGACGAATAAGTATTTCCCGTCATAACAAACACTTGCTTTCTAATAAAGGCGACAGTGAGACACACCGACGAACCGAAGGGACAGCAGTGTTCAATACTTCATTCGGCACTCCCGTACAAATAAACCGCTGTTGCGTACGCTTTTGATTCCTGGTCGCGTAAGCCTGGAATGATTACCTTCAGACTGACTGCAAAGGCTGAGGACCTCGCCGAACACGCGCATTCATCATTCACGCTTATCCAGCTGGCGTCCTCGCGCGAGCCCCGCCAACTCTTATTAACAACCACAATAGTAATAAAGCCGCATTAGCCGCATAACGCAAGCAGCGTGTTGCGTTGCCACTTTGGATCGGACGTCGGCCCCTGTCACCTGCATTCCGCAACCGCCCCCAGAACCCCTGCCGTGCCGTGTCAACAAAAAGGAGGTGCGCAACCGGGCGACGCTAATCTCTCCCCGCCATCTTTACCGGGCAGAGCGCCCACGCGTCTCCTTTTCATATCGCGCACCCTCATCGTCTGGCAGGTTGCCCGTACACTAGTCCTCACGTGGCGCGGCTGTCCCGTGCAATACTCTCTCTGTAAGAGATATCTGCGACGCGTCGATGGCTTCGGTCCGACAGCGCCGGGCACGCATCGACGCGCACGGCGGCAGCGGTGCGCGGCGGGTAGTACTACGTGCTTGGCCCTGGAGCTGCCTCGCGTCGATCTCGTGAGCAGACTTGTCGCGCAGTGCCGCGGGTTGCAGTCGGTCGGTTCACTGGTTTGGTTTATTGGGGTTTAAACGTCCCGAAGCAACTCGGGCTCTGAGGGACGCCGTAATGGAGGGCTCGGGAAATTTCGACCACCTGGGGTTCTTCAACGTGCACTGACATCGCTCGGTCTACTAACGCAACGCCTAATCCGCGCATGTCGCCAGGTTTGACTGATGAGAGCGCTCGCTTCGCCTTATTACGAAGTGTGTAAATGAGCAGATACGAGTGTGGGGTCACACGAGACAATTACCTCTATCACGGATATTTGGAGTCTCCATCGTTTGTATGAGTGACTGGATGCGAGCGAGTTGCAAATGATTACTTAGTAATATATTGAAATGCGTGTTTACGCGCATCCGTCCAAAAACGCCAATTCGATGCGAAAAAGTTGTGAGTTGCTTACTGCGCGCAAACAGGCATTCAAGTTTACATGTTGACACGCTAACCATATTTCTATACAAAAAAGCAAGCCAGGAAAAAAAAACTGCAGCACTACACGCAAGACCCATTTCTCAAGACCCTTTCCATTAAAGGCTATAGCCTCCGTTCCCTTTGGTTACATTTTGGCTGAAAGTGATCGGTTGTCGACATCAGCACAGCGGTGCTGATACACACACGGCCGCTCCATACGGGGTTGTGCTCCGGCAGAAATCCGCTCAGGCCGTCAACCTGCACGTAGACGGCGGCGAAACGTGCGCAGTCACCACCGATGCCAACATCGGCTTCTTCACGAAAGGCTGGGCCGCGAAGGGAACAACAAACCGGCACGCGCGTTCGATATCACCCACGCTGCGTGGTACACACTAGAGCGAAACTTATTCGGAGAACCAAATGCGCACGTAAAGTGAACACGAAACGCGCGCCATGAAAAAAGGCAGTAAGGTCGACATCTCACAATTCGGGCTTAGGGTGTATGTCTAATGGGATGGGTGCAAACTCACTCGCGCTTAGGACAGCGGTGTCGCAGAGTACCACACGCCCATGGTGTTAGAATAGGTTCTAACACCATGCACACGCCTACCAAGAGAGAATGACCCCATACATAGAGGCGAAAAGTCTGGCTGCCACAAACGACTTGGGGCCAGCTGTAAACACTGCAGAGTTTATGCGAAACAATTAAAAGAAAAAAAGTTGCGAGGTCACTTCTGCACCCAAAGTGTTGAGAGGCGAAAGCCGAGGACACATAGTATGCCGTAACGACGTCCGGTGGATGCGACGTCACACCGTTCCCGTGGCTATATCGACGCCCGCGCTATTTCGACGCAATTTAGACATTGTTGCCTATAATTAATTAACTAATTAGCCTACAGTCCTCAAGCCTGGCTTCTAGGTTCATTTGTTCCTGCTCTATCTGAAGCAACCATTGCTTTTCTTCAATCTTTTTTAGTTCCCGAGTTAAACGCATGTGACACGATTTGTTAACGGACGACAGTATGAGCCATTAAAGGCTTTCGCTTTAAAATAGCATGGTCGATGTCAGCACGAACGGCAACGGTGGATAAAAACGTACGTTGAACTGAACTCGAAACGACTAATTAGCGTCCTTGGTGGTTACCCTGGTGCTCAGACAATTAGAACTTGTAACGCGATAAACGATCCCACCACCTTCGTAGCTATAACCCCAGCCGAAAATGACAGTGACTCATAACCACACTGGGAAAATTATGTGGAGGCAAAAAAAAAAAATGCAGGAAACTACTAATAAGTGCACAAGAGCATTTTCACACCCAGCTAACGCGCACACCCAGTACACATCTAAAGCTGAGTCCTAAAACTATTCCACCACAAAGCACTTATGCCACCCCGGTAACAACCACCTCCCCGCGAACATCACCCACACGCGACGCTCTCCGCTTTCTACTTTCCCAGAACTCTGCCTGCAGTAAGCTTTCGCGCTTCTAAAACTTCTAACGCCTCGCATAACGAAATGCGGCGTTAAGGTTGCCGTCGGGGAAAAAAAAATATAACTAAAGTGCTCAGAGAACCGCGGAAGAGCTATAACTTCGAAGGCAGACAAGACAAACCCAAAACAAACCATAACGGTTGCAAAACTTGGACGAAAACGCGTGGTGAAAACGGGATATGCGCGACAGCCCACCCCCCTCCTTTCCACTCCCCAGAAAGAAAAAGAAAAAAAAAACGTGATGAAACCAGAAGGTGCGCAAGAATCGAAGTCTTGGAGAAACGAGAAACAAAGTGGGGGTTTCAGGAGTCGAGATGAAAGAAAGCAACAAAGGACGTGCGCAAACAACAGCAAAGACCGCTAAATAGAGATAACTTCTATGCCGCTAGATACATGCAGAAAAAAAAAGTACAGCGAAGGCGAGCTGCAATAATAACGCCAAAACGCGGGAAGGTGTCCCCATATAGGCGAGGGACACAGGAAAAGCAGCACACGTATTCCGCCGTCATACCCTCGGCAAAACGATCGCTCGTCCCATAGGCCTAATGAAGCCTGCAGCTGCCGCATTTCCGGGAGGAGGCAGCTCAGGGATAGCACGTCGGGAAGCCACACCGCGCGGGGCCACCCTGCAATCCCGCTGTTCAACGTGGCAGCCGTTCCGCGGATCTTGGCTAGAAATATTTGCTGCTACCGCAAAACCAGCGGATAAAACGGGGGAGGGCCAGAGCGGGTTTTAAGGCGAAAGCCTTTAATGCCTCATCGTTGTCGACAGAAGGCTGTCAGCGAAGGTGTCACGCTTTTCGGTTGGTCTAAATGGTTTTGAAGTCAGAGTGCGCGGATTCGGAGTAATGAGGTCACCCACGGATGCCTGACGCCCCCTTTTGGAGCAGACGACAACTAATAAAATAGTTTTCGTTCGCTCCGACAGGGGGCGTAAGGCGTCCGTGGGTGACCTCATCACATACCTGATTACTGCGAACTGAGCCACGGATACAACCGAACTCATCGAAGCAGAGAGAGAGAGAGAGTCGTGCTGAAGAAGCAGTCAAAGTCGGCAGTCAAAGTGTGTAGTTGTAATGTGTAGTCGAAGTGTGTAGTCAAATAAAGCACTAGTGCAGCACAGTCAGTCTCGCAGTCAATGCCAAACAGTGCGCCAGGAAACTCTTTCGCCTTGCAGCACTGTAGAGAGCCAAATTGCCCCATGATTTTTTTTTTCCTGCACAGCTGACATCGACCCGACAAGGGGATGCTGCACGGTGTCCAGAAAAAATGTGAAACACGCCGTTGCCAAACCCCGCACTGCGAGTGTTTGTGCGTGCTGAATATTTATGCCATATAGAACGTGCAGGATACTGCGAGACCAGCTTTCCGGGAGAGCACGTTTGGCTTCTTGTCCAACAAGGAGTACAACAGCAACGAGTGCAGTTCATCTACATGAGCTCCAGTTTCCGATCTGTCCGCCAACAGACTTCGTTTTCGAACCGATCATATAGCTTTTGCTACGTTAGGTGTGGTTTTGGTAAATTATTCGTCTGACTTAACCATGTCTCCCAATCAACAGTTGGAGTTCACATGCGACAGGTTGTTCGGGAGAAGATGTCATGCTTGTTAGTTGAAAGAGTCGCGAGGATTTTACGATAATTAAGCGACACACGGGACACTGGAGGAGCACAGCTTACGAAATTCTAGAGGTCCGTGTACGGTGCGATGTCAGTGCACGTTAAAGAATCGTAGGTGGTCGAAATTTCCAGAGCCCTCCACTACGGCGTCCCTCATAGCCTGAGTGGCTTTGGGACGTTAAGCACCCATAAACCAAACCAAACCAAAAACGACGGAGAAGAAATTGAAGTCGCGACCAAGCACAAATAACAGATAACGGCGGGGAGACTTTCCCCAGAGTACGTGCGTTTCTGCGAGTGCGCGAATACATATATATAGCCCTTCCCGGAGAAAAAAAAAGAAGCAAAACACTTGTCCAAACACGCCCGCTTTCGCAGACAGCAGACGGGACCTAGCTGCAGGCAGGAGGAGTCGACGGCAACGCAATGAAGAAAGGCAGCCCCAGAATAAACCCAGGAATGTTAGCGAAAATTACGCACTGAAACGCGAAATGAAAAAAAAAAATTAAAAAAAAAAGGTTTGAGGTAGCGCTGCAAATAACACGCTACGAGGGCTGTCAGGGGCACCCAGGCAGTAAAGCAAAGAAAATGAAGTAGAAAGGAAACGGCCCAGAGAACGAACGGTGACGAGAATTGGGTCGAGACGACAGGCGCCGCATTAAAACTACTGTCCAAGGTTAAACGGGCGAAGGAAAGAAAGCTACATATAAAGAAGGTACCGGCGCCGAAAGCAAGAACGAAACACGCCCGCCTCTTGCCCCCCCCCCCCCCCCCCCCCTCGCTCCTCACCCCCCCCCCCCCCTGTCCATTTTTTTTTCTGTGCGCATATATCGTTTTTTTTTTTTTTTTTAATGAGGGTCTAACGTCCCAAAGCGAGTCAGACTATGAGGGACACGTGTGCATATAGTGTGTAACAGCGAAACAACACAAACGACAAATACCTCGAGAAAAACCGCACGGGGCCAGAGCATCGAAGTCTTACGCGTAAGCCTGAACCGCAACTGTGTATCGAGGTGCGCGGAGCGGCAAAGTCGATCAAGTGCACCGGCAAGAAAAACAAAAAAAAAGAAAAATGCGACGCGCATAACTAATTGCGTTTGCTCGCCGGGCGTGTTCGCTTGGCTTATACCGCGTCAGCGCATGCCATCGCCGTCGTTCTGAGAGGGCGGGAGAAGGGCACGACGGGACGGCGGCAAGTGAAAAAGCACAGGAGCAAGAGGCAGCCAAACGAAACCCAAACAACGGACACACGGCGAACGCATTGGCATTCCTTCCGGCAAAGAGGCGCACGTGTGCAGAGACGTGCGGTCGATCCCGAAAATCCCGCTGACGACAGCGACACACGAAAACGACCACACCGCGTGCTCCGTCCAGCGTGCATTCATGGCATGCGTGCGAAGATAAAAAAAAACACTGGGAAATAAAAACAAAGAACAGGAAGCAAAAAAAAACGCATGAGCCGCACGCGATACAAGAGGAGCGCCTCGCGGGGGCTTGTTGTTTGGCGGGGCTGGTTTCTGGTTTGGTCAGCGTGCTATCCACGCTGCTATTCTAAGGCACGGACTGACTAGCTGGCCCGTGACTAACTAGCTAGTCCGTTTATTATCACTAAAAAGCAAAGAACAGAACAGGAGTAGAAAAACGACCACCGCGGTGGAAAACGTGACGAGCTTTCCGCATGAAGGAACGTATTTTCACGAAGACAGTTCAAAAAGGCTTCCTGCCGCGCTCCAGCACATAGCGCGACAAGAGACCCGGCATTTGCCGACGGAAGATATCACCAAACTCGCGAGGAGGTCTGCGTATACTGTGACGGGAGCCATGAGAGGGGTCTGTTTCTTTCGAGTTTTATTCTTCAACTGAACGAGTGAAAAGCCTTTCAGAATTTTGGAGGGAAGCCCCGGTGCTAAAATCGCAATCAAAAAGACTTATCCCTAAAGGTGGAATAAAAAAAAAAAAAAACCTCCGGCGGTGCCCTTTTCTGGTTTCCCTTTCTCGGGGTATACGCTGGATTACAGATGGCTCTTCGTGTCGTGTGCGAGAACGACCGGGTCACTCGACAAACCACCCAGTCTAATGGCTAGAATTCCAGCCTATCTTCCCGCAGAATCTTCAAAACATTAAGGCCCGATGCGGAAAGAAACGCGTATACAATCCGACTTCCTGAACACACCGTTGCTGCGCAAAACAGGCCAGTCATAAGCAACTATTCTGGACAAACCCATTTTTGAACGGGAACGAGTTTATGAACGCAATATTTTCCTACATTGTAAGATTTGACTATAACTATCAATATATCCGCCGGTCTCCCGTCCACAGGCTTGAATTTCTTTGCTACTAACGATTTTGAGAGCGTCAAAAGCGTTCCCCCCACTGGTTTTCTATGGTAGTCTTAACTGCTCGATGCGAGCGGTGGAAAAATTTTAAAAGAAAGACTGTGCAGCACATCGGAAGAATGGACCATTATATTCGATATTTCCATAACAGTGCCTCCCAATTTTCCAATATTCAAAATTTTTGCCCAAAGATGTTGGACGTGGGCTTCGTTTGGGCACTCCGTATTTAAGGCACCTACTGCATCAAAACCGTGAATAGTCAGCACGCCGCGGCTTGTTCAATGAGGGTCGCTCGAGTGCGGTAAAACCCGAAGGGGTACCCGGAGCGGGAACACGACCCAGGACTAGTTCAGTGTTCGCTCTCTGCTACCAGCAAGAATGAAATGTTGCCATCCCATCCCACTCTCTTTCATGTGCTGAACATTCCCTCCCAAATGCCTCAGTTGAGACATTGTTTCACCACGCGAGGGCAAAAACAGGCCCGGTTCATTGCCCATAAAGCAACAAACGGTTTCCTCTTTCTATGCGTAGCATATTGCAATCACTGGCCGCATTTGTTTTTCCAGTCCCGGACTGCTTGCTGACAGGTCTCGGCTTCCGCTCTGACAGGAAACAGCCTCATGGTCACATGACCTACTTGCCATAGGCTGATTTCGAACTCGGCGCCAGAGCCGGGCTCCCCCTCGGTTACCGTACAAGGACGCTGTCATCTGCTAGCAGACGACGCAAGCCACGGCCACCACGACGCCGAAGCAACGCCGTGCGCTTGATCATGATACTGAGTCGGTTTAAAGACTCTACTGTAAGCTTAGCGTAGGTGCATTACAGAACTCAGCTTCGGAGGTATGCTCGCCGCTATACTGCTTGCGGCGAAGTTCGCACCAAGTAGCCCAACTCGTTGCGGATCGGCAGATAGACGAAAGCCTTCGCAAAAATGTTGACAACAAGCTCTACAGCTGCTCCAGTATACGAGTGGTTCACCTGCGATGCTTTCAGGTAAGCGTACAGACAGCAAGTCGCAAAACAAGCGAACGAGAACCTCTTGACGACACGAGCAAACAATACGCGCTCGCAGCTTCGAACGCGCGTCCGTGTGCGGTGGATTTCAAGAAAATAAACGAAGATGCAAGAACAAAAAGTATTGCGATGGCTCAGAGAGCAGCTACGGAGCTCATGTGAAGGTTTAACGCATGATATCGACCTCCAGGAACACGAAAAATACTCAAAATGCACACGGTGCCAGCGCGGCGCGCAGCTATCGTCTGCTGCCTTCTCAGCAGCCCCAAGCAGCCCGCGGACTGCCATAGGCTAAAAACGAACGCGTTGCTATGGCGATGCAGGCAGGTAGGCGGAGCTTTCTGGCTGCCCGAGAGAAACAAATACCGGACTCGAGTCCGCAAGTAGTCCCGGACAGTCCGGGACTGAAAAACAAATGCGCCCACTCAGTTCAGCCCTTGGGCGCGGCCGGGCAGCCACCAAACCACGTGACGTGACGTCACGTGGTTTGGTGACGTGACGTCACCAAACCACGTAAAAAAACAAGAAAATAAAAATAAAAAAGAACGGCTGAGCATGGTGGCGGTTGCGACCGCCCCGTTTCAAAGGGGGCGCTCCTATCCATCCATCCATCCATACGTGACGGAGGAAAAGCTGCTGAGAAAATCGAGTGCCTCCAAGCAATACCTCGCGCAAAAACACCGCGCAATATGCAACGCATTCTTGGCTTAACCAAGCTAAGCCTGGGCATTTTTCCCCCCCATTATACCAGTAATACTTCTCCGATGAATAACGGTCTACCACAAAATAAACAGAAAAAAAAGTTTTTACTTTTTTCCCGTCGATTACATGCCCGAGTAGAAATGCATTCAGCAAAGTTGCTTTTAAGCGATGACAGACATCATCTGAAAGCCGCGCATTGAGAACACAGGCAGTAGTATAGGCAACGGCATCACAAAGCGACATAAACCCATACATATAAAAGAAAATAACACAATCCCGGGACTTCTGAGGCAATTACCAGACGAAGCAGCACTGATTAAAACACGCTAAATATGCGGGCGAACGCTTGTCGTCTGCGCGTACGTTCAAGCCCTCAAAATGCGCATGCGCAATTGCGGCTGGCGTGCACGTGGCGCTACGGTCAAATCTAGCATCGCTTCATTCGTTTCCAGGTCGCCAGTCTCCGACGAGCGCTGAAAAAAGAACACGGTTAGTTCGTGAAATGCATTCCTCCGCTTTCTGTGCCACAACAACCTCAAGTCGGTTCCATAAATCAGAAAATAGAGCTAGCCTGTCTACACGTGTCCTAGAGGTCATATCGAGTTGGAGTGGTGGAAACCGGCGTCTCGCTAGCTGACCAATATTATCAAACCGGGCAGCAGTCAGTAACAGTTAAAGAAAGCAGGGGTGGCTTAACGTAAAAGCAATCTAATGCATCCCGACGGTCATAACATGAGCGGCGGTCAGCCAGGATATTTGCCGCCAGGGTTGAGCAACCACAGCACTGCGAGTTTCGAAAGTAGCGGTACAGGGAGAAACGGATCGTCGTATACCTTCTTTGATCCGCCACGACGAGAAGGGCCCGCTTTGAGACGGCTTTCGTCATACAGGTCGAAGCCTGAAGACGCAGCGCAATATTCCAACTACTCCCTATCCCCCTCAAAACTGACTTGGTTCGCCGAAATGGACAAGCACAGAAGGTTAACTCGTTAAATTCGCATAACTTAAGGGTGCAAAGTATAAGACCGCCAGTCACTGCAGCGCTTTTCATATGGGACAGTCATAGCAGCAAAAAATGCACCGCCTTTTGCCTCCAATATATATATATATATATATATATATATATATATATATATATATATATATATATATATATATATATATTATGCGGCCCTCAGCTGCATTACACATCGCGATTTCGTGTCACATAACGCCGACGCAGCTCGGTGAGGTAGTGGTTGCTTGTCCAAGAACACCCCGCCCATGTAACCAGGTCCCGTACTCTTATGAAAGCTCACGCCTCAAATTGAAAAAAAAAAACAAACAAACAAATAAATAAATAAAAAAGAAGATTATCACCGCTCTGCTTATAACTCGCTCTTCATCGTGCAATATGCGCGGTTGAGCTGAGCTGCCTCAGCAGGCGCCCAACACCGTCAGCCACGCGCAATGCTTTCGTTTGTCCTTTTTTTTTTCTAAAGCGACAACCACCATCTTCAGCAATGCAATCCTGGCCGACACGCGGCAGTGCTCTGGCGTTTCGACACTGGACTCTCCGAAACGTACCTCGCGTCCGCACATAGTTAGTCAAGCCCCTAAACTTTGTTTAAAGGAGTTCTTATTGCAACCTCATACTGCTCACTTCATTATAACCAGCCGATGCATGTCGTATGAGCTCTTCAAGCTGTGCGGGAGTTATTTGCCATTGCGTGTATTGGGCCGCATTTCTGGCCGCATCCACTTCAGGCGCCCGACTGCCATAACGCAAATGGCGGTCGGTCAGCTGGGTTGCGTGCCGGTCGCGTTGCCCAACCTCGGCATAGCGCGTTACGAAACGAGTGGTATACAGAGGAGAGAGGCCGACCGTCGTTTGCTCTCTATGATGCGTCAAGATGAAACAGGCACGCTTTTATGCGGTATTTGTCATACATAGCGCAGGCTCGGTTAGCAGTGCCGTTCGCTAAGCACTGCACCCTCCCGCAAATCCGGCCTGGCTCGCACAAATGAACCAGCACAGAAGATAACATGCATAACTAAATGGCGCGCCGCACAGGACCAAGCACCGTAGCTCTGCTCACGGAGGAAAAAAAAAAAAAAAAAAACTTTGCAATAGAAACCACACCCTGTCCTCAAACTTTTTTAAATATCCCTCTAAAATGCAGCGCATTGCGTTTTCGTAGGATGTAACGCCGACGCAGTGCACTCAAGCAGTGGTAGGTTGTGGTAGGTTGGCGCGCCGCCCACGTAACGCGGTCCCAAGATATTTCGTTATTCGAACGGCTCAAAACTTACAAAAAAGGTACAAAAAAGTAAGTATCTGCCGAATAAACCCACTCAAGACTCTGCCCTCTGCGGTTGATAGCTGTCGTTGTCTGATTTCTAAAAACATCACGAACCTGTTTTTGCGCCAGCGCCTTGATCTACGCGAAATTTCCTACTTATTTTTTTTTTTTCGCTGAAGCGACATCCGTCTTTCAGCGATGCAAACTTGGTCAGCAGCAAGTTTGCGTTTCGAGACGTGACTCGAAGCGTGCGCTTCAGCTGCGTCGATAAGAAACGGGAAGCCTTTCGAACCGCAACCTTGCATTGCTCACATGATTAACCAGTTGATGAATGTTTTACGCTCTTCAAGATATTCGGCAGTCAACAACCCTAGTTCGCGCTTGATTTTAACAAAAGCCGAGAACATTTCGGATAAGCTTCCCACATGCTATAGTCGTAGATAGCGGTTCCGGCCGCTACCTACGGCTATAGATAGCGGCCTGAGAACTATGTGGTCGCTTCCAGCCAGCAGACAACACACAACTTGTCCCGGGTGCCAAGCCAACAATGATATAAGAGAGCGCGCATGCCGGCGCTAAAAAAAGAAGAAAAAAAAAGAAAGCTTGCGGTTTCGAAAGTGAACGCAAACTAGCGGCAACGCTGCTTCGACCTGTACAATCGCGCAATAGCAAAACGCGAACGATATGCAGCTGGCCTTCTACCTTGCTAATTAACTAGTAATCACTTCTCTAGTTCGCGGCTTTAACCATTCTGGCCTAGTTATCACCAGCCCAGCTAGACCCACTGCAGGCCAAAAAGGCCTCTCGCATATTACGCCAATTAAACGTATCCTATGCTAGCTATGGCCACCTTATACAAACTGCGCAAGCCTCATAATCTCAAGCGCCCACCTACCTGCGCTATCCGCTCCAAGTATGCCTTCTCTTGCAATGCACGTCGTTACTCTAAAGGACCACTGGTTACCTTCCCTTAGCGTTACATGCCCCAACTACAGTCTTTTAGCATTTCATCTCAAATGCACATCCAGGAACATGGGTATCGCAGCAATCAAATATAACGGAGGGCGCTATACGACTGCTTACGTGCGTTCAATGCGAAAACAGTTTTATTTCCTGTTTATTTTCATTTAATTTAAATTTTGTCTTCTTTTGAATGATACGGCAATTTCCTCACTGGCGTCCCAGGACCCTCCTCGCAGCGCCGCCTCTCCTCCTCCGCTCTTTTCTCCCTTGTCCTCTTTTTTTCTTTCACGGCTGTTGCGCTCTTCGGTCTATTCCTCCGGCAAGTCTGCCTCCGCGCACCGCCGCCGCGAATCTGCGCGTCTTCTGAACCGCGGCGTGGTCAGCGCGCCTCTCAATGTGCTGACGCATGAACACGTAGGTGGTGGTGGAAACGTTTATTGCCAATGATGTAAATCGTAGGGGGCGCCTGGTTTGCCGCAAAAGTTTGCATGATTACGAGCATTGGTCTGGGTATCGGGCATGCAGCAGTATTGGGTATTGAGCAGTCCGGGTTTGTAGTTGTCGCCAATGTGCAGCCTGCGGAGTGGTGAGGGACGGAGCGGGGGGTGCGTATTCCCTTCTTTTGTCTCGGTAATACGAGAGAATATCACGGAAGGAGACCAGGTAGTGCATTCCCTGCTCACGACAGTATGAGGCATTAAAGGCTTTCGCCTTAATAAAGCGATTCTGCTCGTATTGTCTTTCACAGCTATTCTGCCCCTGGCGAGCTTCTAGGGCGGCCGGCTCGCGATTTTCGCGTTGCGCTTCGAGCCATTTGTGTGGCCGGCACGTTCCTCGCGCAAAGAAGGCGCGACTGCGCACGTACTTAAAATGGCGTTAAAGTGCGATTCACACGACGGTCCGTTCGCCCGCGGCCCGCGCACTACCTGGTCTCCTTCCGTGATATTCTCTCGTATTACCGAGACAAAAGAAGGGAATACGCACCCCCCGCTCCGTCCCTCACCATAGCGCAGGCTGCACATTGGCGACAACTACAAACCCGGACTGCTCAATACCCAATACTGCTGCATGCCCGATACCCAGACCAATTCTCTTAATCATGCAAACTTTTGCGGCAAACCAGGCGCCCCCTACGATTTACATCATTGGCAATAAACGTTTCCACCACCACCTACGTGTTCATGCGTCAGCACATTGAGAGGCGCGCTGACCAGGCCGCGGTTCAGAAGACGCGCAGATTCGCGGCGGCGGTGCACGGAGGCAGACTCGCCGGAGGAATAGACCGAAGAGCGCAACAGCCGTGAAAGAAAAAAAGAGGAGAAGGGAGAAAAGAGTGGAGGAGAAGAGGCGGCGCTGCGAGGAGGGTTCTGGGACGCCAGTGAGGAAATTGCCAATGATACATCTAGACAGTAGTAAAGCAAGGTATACACTAGCTTCACCTATGTTCCCCAATAAGCAAAGCAGTTTTGTGGCCTCTGTGGGTTGTGTGCTCGCCTGGCAATCTCAAAGTCACGGGTTCAATTCCCCGCACCTTCGGGTGAGATTTTATTTTTGTCTCATAACGCAGTTACGTCATCTGGGATTTCTGAGACCACTGCTGCAGGTCAACGCCGACGACGCGAGTTTCTCCGGGCATTGTTTCTCACGTTATACAATCCTTTCGCTTTCACCTTTACGCGCCCGCAAGGTTGACACTCACGTTACAATCATGGTGGCGTTATATTCGGGTAAGCGCATTATACCGGATCAGAATTATACCGGATCAGAATCAGAATCAGAATCATGTTTATTCAACATCATATCGATGTTGGGTGCGTCGACAAAAAGCCAGTGAAAGGCTTGACGAGGCCGACGCACCCCACAGAGGCATTGCAGTGGTACACAAACTTCGGAGCACTTCCGAAGAACAAACGAGCATACAAACAAACAAAATAAATAACAGATTTGGCATTAGCTATGCATCAATTCGGACTCCTTGTTTAATTGATGCGGGAGGGTGTAGCTCAGCATTTGATAGCCGTAATTGGTTCTCATCCTAGGCACATACCATTTGGGTGTCGCTCGTGTAGAGTACTTTGGCTCTTTACATTGTAAACCTGACAGCTTTGCCATAGGGCAATTATTTTTATTAACACTGGATTTATAACGCCATGCTGTTTCAGGCTTTCAGGATGTTTCAGGCTTCAGCGAAAATTTTCAAGAATAGGCTTTTTGGGGCAAAAATATGCCTTTTTCGGCATAGTATTACCCATGTTGGCGGAAACCAGAAAACCGGTGAATCGTCTCAAGTAGTAAGCTGATTAACTAACTTTCAGTAATTAACTAATAGAGTTAGGCGACTAGTTGCAATCAGATTTGTAGCCGGTCGTTAGGAATAGCCATATCAGTTTGTAGATCTTCGAAAACGCGATTACCCTCGCCCCTGTAGCCCAACCAAATCTGGCTGCTTCGGCCGAAAATGGTTGGTTGGTTGGTTTATGGGGTTTAACGTCCCAAAACGACTAAGGCTATGAGAGACGCCGTAGTGGAGGGCTCCGGAAATTTCGACCACCTGGGGTTCTTTAACGTGCACTGACATCGCACAGTACACGGACCTCCAGAATTTCTCCTCCAAAGAAATTCAACCGCCGCGCCCGGGATCGAACCCGCGTCTTTCGGGTCAGCAGCCGAGCACCATAACCACTGAGCCACCGCGGCGGCTCAGCCGAAAATGCATGCGCTTTCGAAAGCATGCAGGCAAAGCATCCCCTCCGGTGCACGCAACTAGTCGAAAAAACCAAATTGTGTCCAGCCAGAGCACCACGGGTAATCGCGTTTTCCAAATTCTACAAACGGATATCGCTACTACTAACCACTGGCTACAAATATCTAATTGGAGCTAGGTGCCTAACTCTACTAGTTCAAAAGTTAATCATTAAAAGTTAGTTAACCTGCTTACTACTTAAGAACTTAAGACGATTCACCTGTTTTCTGATGTCCGCCAACACTGATGTGTCCGCCGCAAAAACCATATTTTTACTCCAAAAAGCCTACATTTGAAAATTTTTGAAAGTGTTCGCCGAAAAACACGGGATATTTGCGCTTTAAAATTGCGGTGCGTATATTACACAAACGAATTATTCCTGCAAACAGGCAGGCCCGCGCTCACCAAATTTCCCTGGCGTCTGAAGTTCTTCGTTTGGTCCGGTCCGTGAGTAATCGTGCTCAGAACAACGCCGCCCGTTTCACTCTCAGCACTGCCGACCTGCGAGTGTTGCCCGCAGGGAAAGCAACGTCGCTCTACGGCGAACTCACAATTCCGAGCGGAGATAGTCGATCGATTAAACTTTCTTCCTACCAGCGAAGAGCGCAAACCGAAATGAGCTCGCTGCTATTAGAGACCACTGCATATCGTCACGGAAAAGCCACTTAGCGCAGATTTTTTTTTTTTTATCGTCACGATAAACATTTAGCCAGGTTCCTCTTTTAGTTTTGTCATTGTCAGGACATTGGCCCCAAGCCAAGTGGTACTCGCTTGCAAAGGGAGAGGAGGTGAGGATTGGTTACTTGTCTGGCCAAGCAACAGAAGTGTCTTTCCACGCCATTAGCGTCATTCGATACTTCCTATACTGGTCAACCTAAAAAGCATGGAAACACCTTACTGTCGACCACGTATCCACTTATGACGACAGCTTTAATCAGCCACGCTGATAACACTCGCCGATTGGCACGTGTTATGTGTAATATAACCGAATGCAATTCAGGGTTCACTGAATCAACGAATTATCGATTAGAAAATTTTACGAAGTGGTTTTGGGCCCGGAGGCATAACGTACCATGGCTATGACGACAAGCGCAGCTGTAGACGATACATAGGCGGGAGTAAATTTAACGGGTGAACCAGCGCACGCAACAAGATAACAATCTAGGTGCGGCGATAGCACTTAGAGCACTAGACGGTCGTCAGGTTAAAGTGATGAGGATTGCTGGCCACTGGTCAAAGTCAATAAAGATGGAAAGACGTTTCGGGAG
This sequence comes from Amblyomma mixtum, assembly GCF_055824585.1. Classification (NCBI taxonomy): domain Eukaryota; kingdom Metazoa; phylum Arthropoda; class Arachnida; order Ixodida; family Ixodidae; genus Amblyomma; species Amblyomma mixtum. The sequence goes on along the minus strand of NC_143020.1, from coordinate 34,928,162 downwards.
CGCTACGGCTCCCTTGTTCACTATGAAGCAATCGGCGCACGGATCCCGCGAAAGAGCGAAATGAAGATAATAGAATCCGATCTGCGAAGAAACGGCTATCCTCTTTCCTTCATCAGGAACACCGAAAGAAGAATGCCAGCGAATCAGCCTGCCTCCGAAGAAATCGATAGCACAGAAAAACCAAAAGAAAAACGAGCTGCTGTCCCATACGTAGCGTGAATTAGCGAAGCGCTTGCACGTATTTTCCGCAAGCATGGTGTCAACATCGCGCACGTCCCCACTGGCAAGGTACGAACAGAACTGGTGAATGTGAAGGACAGGCTCCCTCGTGAAAGGTTTCTAGGCGTAGTGTTTGAAATTGACTGCGCCGATTGCTCATCAATATATATTGGTGAGACAAAGGACTTTAGGAGACGCCTGAGAGAGCACCAGAACGACGTCCGAAACCAGAAAGTAACATCTAACGCCATCGCCGAGCATGTGCAAGAATCCGGCCACGAGATTAACTGGGATCAAGCAAAGATATTGACAACAGAAAAGAACACATCAGCACGGCAGAATCTTGAGTCGCTTATCATACAGACATCGTCTAACACACTAAACAGGAATGACGGGACTCTACATCCTACCTATGCTATATCATTAAAAACGCTACTGAGTGCTACAAAAGGACGGATCCGTGCGCCGATTGCTTCATAGTGAACAAGGGAGCCGTAGCGCTCCCGAAACGTCTTTCCATCTTAATTGACTTTGGCCAGTGACCGGCAATCCTCATCACCATGATTCCGGCGTATAAAACACCGAGAACTGCCTCACACCTTGTAGAAACTAATGCGCGTGGTCACAATTAACTCCACAGGAATCCAGGCGTGTCTCGATTGGCGAAAGGGGTATGAGGCCGTTTGCTGGTGGTGATAAATCGAATGATAGAAGAATAAACAAAAAAATGGGGGTGGAGGCACTAGACTACAAGAAAAATGAGTGAATCAATGAACAAAACAGCGTAATTGCAAGAAAGAGGGCACTGACAGACAAGAGAGACGCCTCCTCGTTTTTGCCGCGCTTAATTTCGCGCCCTTGCCGACTCTCTCAGCGTGACGCACAGACAGGAGCAAGCCAACGCGTCATCTGTTCAGGTGCTGGGTTCGGCCGCCGAATTCGGTCACCCTGGAGAAGCTTGGGGGCACAGCGCCGACAGCGCGTCCTCTCCACACGTGTAGCGGATGCACTTCTCCCTTCCCCAGTATTCTAATTGCAGTTCAAATTCCCCCGGAGAGATGGGGCGACACTCACTTGATCCGGGCGGCCGCACTGTCCCGTCTGTCGGAGCCTTCCTCGTCGTCGAGTTTGCTCACCAGGCACGGCTTGAGCTTGGCACCACCGGAGAAGCTGCGAGTGAGGAAAAAATATAACAAAGGTGTTAATTTACTGCTTCAGGTTCTCAGTACAGCGGGGAAAGACAAACCGGAAGAACTACGAAAGCAGTAAGATGGGGTAGGTTAGTTTTGGTTAAGCGAGTGAAATTCACGCGACGAACAAAAACGTCAATGGGAGCTGCTCAAGTAAGGAAAGCATACAATGATCGTTGCCAAGCACTTCACTCAACGGAGCGCCGAAATGGTGATGGAGAATTGTTCGCCGAGTCATAAGTGGTGCGCTTTGTTTACGCGCCCGAGAGAAATGCGGCAATGGAAACATAGCTTCTCGCAGGTAAACTAATGTAAATTAAAGCAACGCTGAGAAGGTTTAGTAGAAATGCAAAAAAGAAAAACACATACCACCCCCTTTTCTTGCCGCTGAAGTAAGGATGATAACATTATGCAATACCGTTCAAAATTCACACTTATACCGATTCAATACGATATTAGAAACTTCTACTCATTAATTACTGCAAGTGCACTGTTTCTTGTGACACGCGCTCAAAGCATCCTTTACACTTCCTCTTATCCTTAAAACGACAATGAGGATAACTCCACCGAATTATTATCAGTGAAAATTGATTTGCTGTCTCTTTATGGGTATGTTGACGTTTGCACGGCCCCACAAGGCAATCTTGTGGCCGAGAAAGCAATAAAAAACACTCGGTCGAGGGTAGAAGTAAGCATTTTCATGCTCTGCAGTGCCGGCAGAGCCCATTCCGGAGAGTGGAATGTGCTCTAATGCTCCCATTACTCAAGGTCGCGTTAGAACGAAACGCAAGGTCATTCAAGTGGCACCGGTGGGTGGTACCATTGGTACACAGACAGTGAGCCACTTAATTGGCGCAGAATGTTCGGAGTGGCATCAAACGATTCAGCGCGTTACGGAGCATAAGAGTACTAGTCGAATCAAAACGTCACGCATCATACGGATTCGCACTGGCGACCTTTGGTTCACCAAACCGTGACTCCTTTTAAATTTCAAACGTCCATTACGGCCAAACTAATCGACGTAAGACATTCGAAGTGGTGCCAAACGATTTGGCTACTTGCGCTGTATACGTTGGCATCGAAAAAAGTAGATATACGGATATAACGAAAAACTTGTACCGGATGCTGCGAAGACGGCTAATGACGCAATATTCGTTCGGTATTGGTAACGCTCGATACTCATACGCTGCCTAAGCGTTTTGCTCTTTTCTCCTTAAAAAGTCGCACTGTATGCCTGTTCATTAGCCGTCGCACTTTGACGACAAAGCTGAGCGACGACTGATCGTTAGAATGAAAGCGGACATTGTACAGACAAACACCTCACTTCAGCCCCTTCAGTAGTGATGAGAAAAAAAAAGCTGATTATCGCATCTACACAGGCCAGCAAAGGCTAATGGACGAGTGGTAAACGGGAACAAAGAAACTCATCACTTTCAAGTTGCAAATAACGATTTTTTTTTTCAACCACGTATTCATGCTCCTTTATGCGCTGTAAATGATCGACGAAATGTTCAGGTGCGTGATCAAGCAAGGCAAAATTTCGGGCATCAAGGAGGTGAAAGGTATGAAAGGTTTGAGCAATCAAACCGGCGGTGCTAGGCGGCGCGGTATTTCACCCGAACCTTTGAAACTGTCCTTCTTCCAGCGGACACTCAAAGCACGAAATTGGAGCCCACGCTAAAGAGAATTTTTTTAAAAAAGTAATAAAACAGCACTCAAGTCACGCCCCACCGCGGTGATCAATCTTGACACGTGCGCTTTTTTTTTTTTTTTCGCCCATCAAGAGTCCCGCGGACGGCAGCGCACACAATGGAGCCTCGACGATCCCGTAGCCGAGATTAAATAGTGCAAAAAAACCTTTCAGCCCTGTTCTGAATTGGCTCCGCTTCGAATTGAAGTGCATAAAAGGCCGTGAAAAAGAAAATGAAGAAAAGCGCGCTTTTTTCTTTCGCGCGCTAGCTCGACACAATGGCCGCTGCGCGGCCAATAGAAATCGTCTTTTAAGCTGCCGCAGTGGAACTTAAACGCAAGGAAGCGGCGCGCGGTCTTTTGGAGATCCTGCTAGCCGAATTTTTTTTCTTGCACACGTACAGGCTGCATAGTTTTCTATTCAACTTCCGTTTGCTACGAGTATCCGCGTCTGTCTCATTCGCTTCAGCGGTTAGTGAATCGTCGGACGTCCCTTGAGTTGGGCGCCGGCGGACGGAATGACAAGTTAATTGCTTCGCGAAGTAGACAGTGCCTTCCTGTTGGCGGCTTTCGCTGTTCATTCGTCACGTCAGTGTTCCAGCTTCACTCTACACGTCTTTGCTGGGATTTTGCCACTTTTCCTTGTTTCTTTTATGGAGTTTGCTACTAACGCGCACTGACTTCGGCTTTTTGTTTTTCCGTGCTGGACGCTCTGAGACGCTGGTTTCTGCAGCTCACGACAAATCGCGACGTGAAATAACAGCAAACCTGATTTAATGGCGCTAAAATTAAATAAATCCTAGAACGGCTCCTCCTCCAGAGGCTGCAAATCTTCCAGGCTACCAACTAGTAGTACAATGTCGTCCGCATACATTAAACCAGGGACCCCCTGCTCTACGACCACTCCGCCTGATTTATACGAGATTATAACCTAGATTACATTCTTGTAAACTTCTTTCCAAGTTGATCACATAAATCGTGACGAGCAGCACTGATAACGAAAAACCCTGCCTTAGTCCCACGTGTACCTCGACTTTTTCTCACTTTTTATCCCCAGGGTTGCCAGATTGGGCTATTAATAGCCAATTTGGGCTACTTTTTGTCCGAGTTGGCGTCAGAAATTTCGTTTTGGCTATGTGGCTACTTTTTGGCTACATCTTTTTATGCGTGAAAAAAAATGTGCTCTGTTACAATAACGCAGGGACAGAAATAAAAGGCATGTTGGAATCAAATGCAGGCTATTGCAGGGTAAAGAAATTAAGCGCGTCTGCTACAAAATGACAATTTGTAAACGCTGTGTTCGAGAAAACTTGTGTGTGTCAGGCGGCCAGGGATCATGGCCTTTCGATTTCTTTTATAAACAGTGGACACTACGTGAAAGTTGCCCCCAGGAACCACTTCACGGCCTATAGATTACACTTAATTCGCGAACTAACCCCACCCACGCCCGCGCGACACCGAACATAGACTGTTGCCGTCTGCACACGTGAGCGTTCTCCCATTGACGGTGTACCACGGGTGACCATGGTACCAGAATAGAGCTAAAACACAAAGAGAAATTAAGTCTCTACGTGGTACGAATGCGTAAGCATTAAATGCTACTGTTTCGCTTCTGTTGCGTGGTTTCGTGATCATCACGTATTAATCGTTAACCGTAGACGTGGCCTAGTGGTTTGGGGGTCCGCTTCGGCTGCGGTAGGTGGCTGGTTGGAAACCCACCGCCAGGAATGTTCTTTTCTTGTATTGTTTATTCTGGTTCTGCGAACACATTCTGCTCAAGATACGCATGAGGAAAGTTATGCTTACGCATTAATAAGGTATTCTTCTGTTTCTTCCTAATCTCGTGGTGGACGCACCAAGCGCGCAACTCGCAAGAGCCTACGCTTTTTTTTCAGCCTCAGGCGGCACACGTGCAGCCCTCGATATTCATCGCGAACTACGCGAGAGCGCCGTGTCCGTTGCGTAATCCACGTGCACTGATACGGTGCCATGGCGTCATCCTTTGGAGCGGCGCGGAACCCACTGTAAGAGCGAAATTCAACAGGATAGTTAAGCGGGCGAGTTGGTGATACATTATGCAAAAAAAAAAACAGCGCGAACAGCGCGTCTCGTCCCCGTTTGTTCGCGCTGTTTTTTTTTGCATAATGTAAGAACGAGGACGGCGGAAGTTAGTGGCATGACATGGCATTAGATCCGTCGCTACGAGAACTTTAATCAGAATGGGCAGGTTGGCTATGTACATCCGGAACTACAAAAAGAAATGGAAAAAGGAGCCGGAATTCAAGGTTAAAATGTTTTTCTCATTATTGTGAACGTACTGTTAGACTGAAGATGAAATCGGCAGAGATTATCATCTAATGGCACATATCCTTAATTTATTCTGAGCTCATGCATATCGTGGAATGTAGCTTCAAGAAGGCGCATGCTATAGTCGGATACAACTTAAGTCTGCAGTGAAGCTCCGCCCACATTCAGCCTTCGCGCACAGAATTCCTCCACGACGAAAAAGTAGTCCGCTGCTTAAACGCTTCTTGTTACGTTAACAAGAAGCTTATGACAAGAAAAAAATTATGAGCTCTAGAATTTTTAATCACGAATTGTTTGATACAGTCAAACGTTAAAAAGCTGATTTCGTTTACACTTGCGATTGGCCAGCGGAGTAATACAAGACACCGCGGACCGCAGTCCAGTGTTAGCAACTGCTGTTTTTTTAAGTTGTATCCTACTATAGGTGCTTTGAGGTGACGCTCTCAGCGAGAACCTTTCTCTTAATGCATAAAATTGAAATGTGAGGCTGCGTAAGTATAGAGCAAGGTATTTTCACTGTCGATGTGTGTAATGTGCGCGCGATCATTTTAAGGTGAAATATTTATAAACCAGAGCTCCGATTGCGTTGTATAGCGCCGCCGTTCTTTTCCGCGTGCAGACTGGCTGTCGTAACCCGTTTCAGGTGATATGGCCTACTGCCGCACATGAAAAGTGGAACTGCGGCCCCATCTTGAGGACCTGGTTAGCGCACCTGGTTAGTCGTAGTGGTTAGCGCGCATGAGGGATGCGAAATGTAACTACGGAAAGAACACACCATGGGCACCACCTCAGACGGAAAAGAAATCTAATATGTAAATATTCTTGCCGAAAATTAATTTAATTGGCTTAAGAAATGTCGTCCCAAAAACAAACATTTTTGGCTACTTTTGGGCTACGCAAAATTTTCGCTTTTGGCTACGTTTGGGCTACTACGCAGGCCAATTTGGCTACCAGAGGCCGGAACCATCTGGCAACCCTGTAAATTATCCCCTCCCATGTAATTTCAGCTTTATTATCTCGGCCTAATTCCTTTTGCAATTCCATTACCTCAATGGACGATACTTTCCCCTTTAAGTATGAACCACAGGAGCTCCCGATTTACGTCGTAAGCTGTACTTAATGCCAGGAACACTTAAGAACACTGTTTTCCGAGAGAGCACGGGAACGGGACTTTCCAGCGCTGTATAGTTGAACTAGTGGGTTTCAGCACAATTTTTTCTGAATACTGTCGCGGAGTGGAATAGTCTTCCTTCGGGTCTATGTAAATCTAAGTATTTTGAGAAGGAGCTGGAGAAATTGTTTGGCTCCTAGTATCGTTGTTTGATGACTCTGGATTTGTGTCCTGTTCACTGACTTGCGATGTTGGAGCTGATGCTTTTATAGGTTTTTTTTTGTTGTATGCCCCTCCTGCTTGGGCCAACTCTGGTTTGCAGTATACTGAAATGAATAAAATAAATCATGAGAGAGAAGTCCCCATCGTGCTGTTAGCCAAAATAAGATGATTTGACCGGACTCGCAGGGCCCACGTGAATACGTGGCGCTGTTTCTTACGAAGCACCGCTGAGCAAACATGTCTACAGGGAAGATTTCAAGCACGCGTCTTTTTTTTTTTTTTTGCGTGACTGTCTGTGTAATACTTATGGAGCCCGCGTGTATGCTGCTACGGTACGGAATGGGGGGGGGGGGAGTGATATAATTATTAAATGCTAATTCCATTTCATTTGTTGTTGTTTTTTTACACTTCCCTGCCCCATACGAACGCTGCCACTGGGATCATTCAGCCAGGCTGAAGTGTGAACAGTAAAGAATTGAATCGAACGAGTAGAATTATGTAATACAGGCCTTACACTCTCACTGAAGCCCTTCCAACCACTGCTTGGGAGCAAACTGAGCGGACAAGGCGCAGTCAGTTAGTCCGAGGAGACGGTGCGCGCAAAATGGTGACCCTACTGGTCCCCGCTTTCCACCTTTACACAAGATTATAAATCTGCGTTCATATTCAGAGTAGCACACGGTTAATAAAACTTAGAACACCGAAAAGCCCGACCAGCGCAGCTTTACGAGTTCAAAGTTAATTAAAGGCCAAATACAATTTAGGTGCGCACGCAAGACAGTACGGCTTTGGGACGTTTGGAACCCATCATTGTGCCCGGCAAATCCTTGGCGGGAGCGCGAAAGGTGCCCACACAAAAGCGTCTCCTTCGCTCCCCAAACAGCTGGAAGACGAAGGAAGGAAAGAAGCAGGGAAGGAAGGAAGGAAAGGAGGAAGGAAATAAGGAGGGAAGGAAGGAAAGAAAAAAGGAAGGAAATAAGGAGGGAAGGAAGGAAAGAAGGAGGGAAGGAAGGAAGAAAAGAAGGAGGGAAGTAAGGAAGGAAAGAAGGAGGGAAGGAAGGAAGGAAGGAAAGAAAGAAGGAAGGAAGGAAAGCAGGAGGGAAGGAAGGAAGGAAAGAAGTAGGGAAGGAAAGAAGGAAGGAAAGAAGGAGGGAAGGAAGGAAGGAAAGAAGGAAGGAAAGGAGGGAAGGAAGGAAGGCGCTCCGCACTTTTCCCGCAGTCTTCCCTAAACAGTCCGCAGCTTCTCAGCCTTCTAAGCTGCGCTTTGCCCAACGTCCCCACCACCAGGCCTCAGCTCTCCCCTGGCTCGTGGAACCGCGAAGTTCGCGGCGCACGCGTCCGCACCGGCAGCAGGCAGGGGTATAAATGGGGAAGGAGTTAGGGCACGCCACAGCTCGGCCGGCGCCTAACCGGCGGCTTAATTAAGCACCCAAACACGCAGCCGCTTTCCTAATGAGCGCCACTCGAACGCCGGTCAAGACACCTGCGCTCACACGCCCTCTTATGGAAGGAAGCCCGGACAGCGCCGCCTAGTATTGGGAAGGAAGCGCATGATGACGATGCCCTTTTTCCCCAAAGTTTTCCCGCATAGCATGCGCTTTTATTATCGCCTGGCTCGAGCATTTACCGCCTTTCTGTTGCTTTCCACAAGAATTAGGCGGCGCAAAAAAAGTCTTCACACAAAGCTGTTTTCGTAAGGGGAATAAGAATCAACGGTAGGGTACTGTGAACGCACGAAGGACAGCAAGGCTAAAAGAGCGCTAGATGAGCCAGCCGACAAGATGCCAAAATGAAAGAAACACATTCAAATCAAAGAACTCTCATACAACAAAAAAAAAGCCGATTGAAAGCTAGAAAGCGAAGGTTGTAGAGCTCAACATCATTATGACAGCTCAACAGACTTCCGCTGAGATAAAGGTACGGAATAGTATATATAGCATGCAAATTTCCGAATCTGCATTTGGTTTGTTTTATGGGGTTTAACGCCCCAAAGCGACTCGGGCTATGAGAGACGCCGTAGTGGAGGGCTCCGGAAATTTCGACCACCTGGGGTTCTCTAACGTGCACTGACATCGCACAGTACACGGACCTCTAGAATTCCTCCTCCAAAAAAATTCTAGCCGCCGCGGCCGGGATCGAACCCGCGTCTTTTGGGTCAGCAGCCGAGCACCATAACCGCTGAGCCACCGCGGCGGCGAATTTGCATTTCCAGCAGTTTCGGAATCAAATGACGCTACAGGAGAATAATATTCTCACAGAGCAGCACCATGACAACGACCCCAACATATAAGTATCGCGTATTGCAACGACTGCGGTTCTGTTACATTTTGTTTCTTAAAATGTACAAACATAGCCGAATCAATACTTTTCACCGGCTCCTTCTCCCCGCCTCCGTCCAGCGCATTCACACCTACGCGCTCAACGTTTCCTGTCTTCCCTACAACAATCTTCGTCGTTATCAGATTTTTCCTTCCTTCCCTATGTTTTCCTTGATTACCGCAGCCGCAATGCCTAAAATTTCCTATTTCTTGCGCACACAACCACCATCATTACGGTGTCTCCCAATTCATCACTCACTACTTTCTTTCCGCTTCCTCCTCTTGCCCTTTCCCTCTTCCCGCCTCATCCCAACTTTTCCAACCCCCTCTCCAACACCTCGTTTCCCTACAACCTTACTTTTGCCACTGGCCCGAGTGCCAAGTTTCATCTGCCTTCCATCCAAATTAACTCCAGCTCCTCCACTCATTTCCCTTCCCTTTCCCCATTCTTCCCGAACACCGCACTCTCGCCGCCCAAACATCCCCACTTTTACCGGCTAACGCCGACTCAAGCCAACTGCGTTAAGATTGCGCCTACACTCTCCCCCTTTTTCAAAACCCCACTTCCCCATTCTCCTTGAGCGCCCCTGTGCCGTCCGGTCCTTTATTTTATAGCCAGCTTTTCTTTCTTAGCGCCGTCCTTTCCCTACATCCTCGGGAGTTTAAATTAATCACCGGCGCGGATAGAAGAACGCGGGGATATTGCATCGCAGAGGCAGCCTTCCCTAGACCCTCGCCCCTACTCTCCCCATCCACTCTCCCAGTCGCCCGAGGCTTCCCCGTACTTTCCCCAAACTCCCCACACTCTTTCTCCTCAACATCTTTGCGGCTTCTCGGCGCCAGCCATTAAGAAGAGCGAGGACCCGCGAAGCACTTGACTCGAAGGAAGCGGGCCGAAAAGAGAGGAGCGGGCCGAAAAGAGAGGAGCGGCCGACACCACAACAACATTCCTCCACAATTTAATACATGTATATATTCGGTGGGCCCCGGGGAAGCCTTCGTCGAATGAAAAGCACGCCGCGCTCATTAAAACCCTGGCTCCTTCACACGCGATGAATACGACGTGAAAGCTCAACAGACGCCTGGCGAATCCAAACGCCTTTCATCAAAACAGCAAAATCCGTTCAGCGCGAACAACATGTGAAATCGGCAGTACGCGAACAATATCTCGATGGCGATTTGCATCCTAGGAAGCATCAACTATGGACAAACTATTATTAACTGCCTCGATGGCTTTTGGAATTTCATTTCATTTTAACACCTCGAAGACCCGGCGAGGGGTATTACACAAGGGGTGGGTAAAAATAGCACGGGCAGCAATTATTTAACGCCGCGAAAGACGACTGGTGACATTTTCGGCGAAGTTCGATGAGCACGTGATGGCTTGCGTTGTTGTTGGGTAGGTCGTTCCATTCTGCAGCAGCCCGGGGTAAAAAAAACTCAGGGGCAAAATCATTTAGGCATGCCAGCCTACACCGCTACCGTAGCCGTCACGGGCCTAACTGGACACGCCCGTTCTTTCTAGGCTCGGCAGCGACAACTTAAAACGCCCGGGGCAGCTATCTATGTGCGGCGGGGCTATTCCTACCGCTTTTTCGCCTCGGAACAAGGTGAGAAGTCTGGGAGCTTTTTTCTATAAAGCGAAATAAACAGATTTTAGGGGTGCAGTGACATTTCCGAGTGCGCCTCCAAGCCAAACACGCCTTCAAGCAGTGAATACGTACACCCTCCCACTTTTTTAACCTGAACGCGCGAGCGTCGACTGTCCGGCGCTGCGGCACCGGAAGAAGAACGAGAGGAGAAAGCGAGCGAGGGAAACGGCGCGCCCACAATTCATGCTGCTGCACTAAGGGTCGTCTGCTAGGCTATTCTGATTAATGCGACGCAACCCCTTCCCATCATCGGCTGTTAAGCATCGGCGCCCTAAGCAGCTGAGAGCAATTGTTTTTAACCGCTGCCTATATATCGTGGGTGATTCTGAAAAGAGCATACGTTTGGGGACAGCCTAGCATTCCAAAAAACCAGTTTCAATCGTTACATACAAAAAAACTGACTGAAGGGGTTCCTCGCTTGAGCCGCGTTAATTTCGCTAAAGCAAACGCTCTCGAGGCACTACCGGCAAATGCAGCCAGGGCCTGGAGTCATGCTTGGAACTCTACGCGTTTCCACCAGCCCGGAGCCACAACACACAGCAGATAGAACGCGTAACAAAATCGCAGAACTCTGCCAAAAAACTTGCTTCGCAGGGGTTGCTTCGCACGAAACGGAATAGCCGAGCAGACGACGCTAGCTACAGAGGCACGATCAGCGCGCATGCTCGTTCCCTTTCCCAATTTCCGCTGTGCTTCGGCTCGGCACCGCTGCACCGGGCAGTCGACGCTCGTGCGTTCAGGTTAAAAAAGTGGGAGGGTGTACATTACTCATTACTGCCCTGCCTGATGACAATTAACTATTTTTTGCTGCTGTGCGGAATGTGCGGCGATGGTATGGTGTGGTATGCGCGACTTTAACATCACAAGGTTGCACATGGACTATGAGCGACGGCGTTGCGGAGAGCCCCGGATTGATTGAAAACACCTGAGGTTCTTGAACATGCGCTGGCATCGCACAGATCAGGGTAATTCGGTCTTCGAACCCCAGTCCCTATAGTTACACCCAAAGCGCCCATCCTTACTAACAACGACACACACCAACGCCGGCTGGTGGCAGCTTCTAAGCTCTCTAGTAGAAGGCATGAATCAAATGAGAGTAATGACAATAATTAACGAACGCCTAAACTGTGCCACGAAAAAAATCAGCCCCGGAGCAGCCGCCCAATACTCAAATGGCGAACAGGGCGCACTCCTAACTATATTTGTGAGATTATCATTCACCTCCTGAACACTAAGCTCATCGTCCTTCATTAAAGCGGAATATATCTGTTCTCCAGCGAGATCCTGAAATCCTGTACTTTCGAATCTACCGCTAGGTCATTGATGTGCTCTTTTCTTAACAGTTTTCACTGTACCTGATCAAACATATAGGATAATTCGAGACCTAGATTTCTAGAGGCAACTGCAAAAACTAGTAAAGGAAAAGCACAAGCTTGAAAAGAACAGAACCTTTTTTCGGAATCCCCGACCCTCTACGATATTAACGATCTGAAAAATTTCGGCATGCAATTAAATCTAGGTGAAGTTGTTCAGTGAGCTTATTTAGGAGCACACCATTCGACGCCGATTGTCCAGTATACCCCCGTCAAATGAAAAAAAAAAATTGCTTCCAGTTCAGAATACTGGAATTTTAAAGCACTCCCATCATTACCTACCACAGACCCCAGGGCTCAAGTAAGCTCCTTAATCTCAAATATTGCGGATTTAACAAAACAAGACTTATTTCCCTGTAAAAAGGCAGTCATGTTTTCCATAAAAACTTTGCTGGCGATACACATCGGTTATCTATCACAGACACACTTCAAGTCATTCCTGCTCCCCGGTCACTTCCCAGTAACGTTTTCGACGAATTTGTAAAAGCTTCCACACCGCTTCCGAAAAGTTACATCTCGTTAAACTTAGTAAACAAAGCCTACACAATCAGCTACTGGATTAACATGGATGATCTCTCAGCAATTTTTCGCAGCCTGTGCCCGCTACTAACTTAGCACTAAGTATAATCGATTGAGGCGTATCGATAGGGTTGTTTCAGGCGCTTGGATATATCCTATCTTCGTTACTGCCTTCCCGATTGAACACGCCGATCGCTGATCAGCACTGCTCTCGCGCAGACCCCAGTAGTTAGCGCGTTCCACTACTGAACCCGAGTAGTAGTGTCCAGTATCGGCCGCGGAGGCCACGTTTCCATAGAGTCGAAGCCGTAAAGCCGCCCCAGTGCTGTGCAAAGTCAGCTCACGTTGAATAATGCCAGGTGGCTGAATTTAATCCGGAACCCCTTCCCGGTATGGCGCCAATTTCTGTTCTTTCTTTTCCTACCTTTTTTAGTTCTTTCATCCCATCAGCACGAACCAGGTGTTCAAGATAAAAATTACTATGACTTTAATTTCCCGATAAGTAGTTATAATTATCATATCACTAAGCGCTAGTTATGTGTGCTCGTCCACAACGCTAAGGTAATTTCCTTTATCATGCCCTCCGAAACGCTGTACTTTGCGTTTCGTTGTTAACACTGCATATTCGAAACTGCTAAAAGACGAGCTTTTCGCTGCAGTGAGAAAAACCAAAGAAAGTCCTCCCACCCAATGCCTCTTGCTTTGCAAGTCCAATAACAAAAAGAATTCAGGCTCAAATGCTGTCACCCTCCAAGACGCCTAACGCCGCATATTTGAGCTATAACAGCCCGGACCGAGAGAACACATCGGGAACAGAAAAGAAGAAAAAAATAAGAAATAACGAAATGGAGGTAAAGATATTGCAGTAAGTTCGCGTTATTAGCCAAAAATGCGTAGCCTGCTGCGTGGTAACACCCCCCTTCCCCCCCCCCCCCCCTCCCGCTCAATCATCGGATGTGCAGACAGGTCAGGGGGGTGTTTTAATTTTTTTGAGGCTGCTCAATCAACGAACTTATCAGCTCCAGTACGCCTTATGGAGCACGCATCGCTCACAAAGAACACGGAGATGCGAAGATTAGTTTACTTCCCGCCACTACGCTTCTTTTTAATCACCTAACGTTTCACAAAGCCTCTGCCTTGCGGCGCGACTAACAAACCGAAGTCGCTGGAGGAGACGGAAACTCCCATTAGCGTGATGAGGCATCCATGCGATAAGATGAGCGGACAAGACAAGCTATTCCAATGAGGCTCCAAATTATGAGCCACATCGAATATACACCTTACTCTCTTCTTTCCTCCGACGGGAACAGATACGATGCCAATACGGACCTCCATGGGGAACTATTTGACGACTAGCCATTATCGAGACTGCTTCACAGTTATTGTTGGGCATTAAAATTTCTGACACTGATGGCAGCTGCATCGAAAATGGAAAAGGACGGAAAGGCCTAGCGACCTGGTACATCCCAAGAATATAAAACAAGCATCAAAGTTGTTTTCGTAAACGGCTGAACGGGCACCTAGCTCTAACTCTTTCCTGATAAGCATGCCGACAATGTGTGGTATGCCATCGAGGAAGCATGTGACGAAAAGCCATGTAATGTTCACAGCATGAACGACGGTAGTACTCAGGCAAAATGCTGCATTTATGAGAACTGTGCAGTATCGACCACGAATATAGAGACCCTCTGGTTTACGAACAAACGTCACGAGGACGTCTATCAAAAAGCTACCGCACTTTGATCAGCGACGTTCATACATTCGAGACAGCTGAATTCCTAGTTCTGCGAACTTTTATCGACTTCGGAAGTTAATGTCCCGCATGCGGTTAGCAAAGTCCAGCAAAAACCTCCACATCGGCAAACCATATTTGGCTGATACGTAGAGACCTTGTAAGTGGTTTGCAGGTATCGACTGAGCCCAAGCCACATTTTCAGTGTTTTCGACCACCCCGACCACCTATTCTAAAAAAGAAAGAAACGGGGCGTTCTACAAACCCTGCCTTGGTGCTTTTATCTGCAAACGACGAAGTACTGTTTTAAAATAACAACCCGCACACGTAACAAGAAACTAAGTACTTGGCTTATATCTTCCCGACCATTAATGACCAAGCACACGCACCGCTCGCACTAAGTTAATGACTCCCGGTAGCTCATTACGGCACAGGAGCAAAGCGCGGGGGGGGGGGGAAGCGAGCCTAATCGCTCTCAAGTTCTCTACGACCATTTGGGCGATCTAGAAGTGCGCACCTAAACCAGCGCAAAAAAAAAAAAAACGGTGACGGAAGGTATGTGTTGCGACATGATTAAACTCCGATGTTTACGGAAAAAGACGTTGGCAAGCAATCAAACTAAATAACGAGAAGGCAAGGATGGGAACAAGTGGGGCTCGTTTTCACATCCATATACAGGAAGCCAACAGACACCGAAACCAAGGGAAGCGTAAGGGAATGTTTCTACCTTTTTTCTTATTAATTTACGGTGTTAGTACATTGGGTAACTAATAGCATAACTATTTCATACCTGAAAGATAACTGATCGGAAGGTAGAAGAACCACATGCTGCGGGTGGGATCCGAACCCACAGCGTCCGAATTTCGCGTATTCACGCACTGTCATTGCTATTTATTCTAGTTACGAATCAATTCCCTTCGAGAGTTTTAAATAATTCCACTAACGCTTTCCCATATACCAACGCCCCAAAAGAATCAGATAAAAAAGGTACAAACACTCGCCAATGCTTTCTTTGGGTGCGGTAAGTGTTCGCTTCTTTTCTTAGTATGTACCTTACGCTGGTCTGGCCATTTAACGAAGCTTCGGTTCTATCGCTAGATCACGTTCCACATAACACTCGCGGTAGTGCAGACCGCACTACGTCCGCCGCTGTGGACGAGGGTGGCACTGGTCAACACTCTCAAGGTTCGGTTACAGGCAACACAAATAACCCGGAAAGTAGAAGACTGAACAGCCGCCGCCGTAGCTCAGTTGGTAGAGAACCGGACGCGAAATTCGGAGGTCGTGGGTTCGAATGCCACTGGCGGCATGTGGTTTTCCCTTCTGCTTCCTAATCAATTGTCTTCAGGTATAGAATGCATACTCTTAATCTCTCATGAACAAAAATTAATGAGAAAACTAAACATACAAACATATTCCCTTATCATTTTCTTGGTTTCGAGGGTGGCACTGGTCAACACTCTCAAGGTTCGGTTACAGGCAACACAAATAACCCGGAAAGTAGAAGACTGAACAGCCGCCGCCGTAGCTCAGTTGGTAGAGAACCGGACGCGAAATTCGGAGGTCGTGGGTTCGAATGCCACTGGCGGCATGTGGTTTTCCCTTCTGCTTCCTAATCAATTGTCTTTCAGGTATAGAATGCATACTCTTAATCTCTCATGAACAAAAATTAATGAGAAAACTAAACATACAAACATATTCCCTTATCATTTTCTTGGTTTCGAGGGTGGCACTGGTCAACACTCTCAAGGTTCGGTTACAGGCAACACAAATAACCCGGAAAGTAGAAGACTGAACAGCCGCCGCCGTAGCTCAGTTGGTAGAGAACCAAACGCGAAATTCGGAGGTCGTGGGTTCGAATGCCACTGGCGGCATGTGGTTTTCGCTTCTGCTTCCTAATCAATTGTCTTTCAGGTATAGAATGCATAATCTTAACCTCTCATGAACAAAAATTAATGAGAAAACAAACATAGAAACATATTCCCTTACCATTTTCTTGGTTTCGGTTAATGTTGGTTTCCTTCACATGTATAACAAGAAAGAAGTGCCACAGACACACTGGAAACGCGGTAAATGTGGCTCAAATACCTATTCGTGCCCGTAGGCGTGAACGCCATCCTGGATAAGCGTATCGACTTTCCCATTCATCCCACGTACAATCATGTGCAATTCTATTACTGTCGCTTACACCGGGTGATCCGGTAGAAAGTTTCTTGCTTGCGAGGAAGTCGGGACGAGTGTACGATGAGCACTAAACGTACGCCTTGACTCACCATTCTAGTGCCAGATTTGAGTGTGCCGTACTCGACCCTACCACCTTTCGGGCATGGTCGGTTGCTGCTGCTTGTAGATTTCCTTCCCGCCAGAAACTGCCAATAACGCAATCCGTACGAACTGCAGTTCATAGGGCGCTACTGAATGCTGTGAAAAAGGGCTGCCAGCTCGCAACGCAAATATTACGAACAAAGCGCGAGAAGTTCTTGCTGTCACAAACAATGAGTCCCCGCGATATTTTTTTTGTGTTTGTTTTTCAAACGCGTCTTTTGTCCTGTTTTCACTACAACAAACCACTTTGCTGCACCCACACTGAGCACAAGTTGGTTTGGTTAGGTTTATTAGGGTTTAACGTCCCAAAGCGACTAAGGCTATGAGAGACGCCGTAGTGGAGGGCTCCGGAAATCTCGACCACCTGGGGTTCTTTAACGTGCACTGACATCGCACAGTACTCGGGCCTCTAGAATTTAGCCTCCATCGAAATTCGGCCACCGCGGCCGGGATCGAACCCGCGTCTTTCGGGCCAGCAGCCGAGCACCGTAACCACTGAGCCACCGCGGCGGGTCACACTGAGCACAAGTAACTACAACGCTCTCTTACCACCATTCTTGGCACACTCGGGAACTAAAAAAGATAGAAGAAAACCCATGGTTGTTTCAGATAGAGGAGGAAGAAATAACCCAGAAGCCAAGATTGATGACTGTAGATTAATTAGTTAATGAATTATAGGCAGAACTGTCGAAATTATGTCGAAACAGCGCGGACGTCGTTATAGCCACGGGAACGGTGTGACGTCACATCCACCGGAAGTCGTCACGGCATAGTGAAGATTGTCACAGAATGGTCGGAAAAACGCCGGATTTGTGTCAAATTGGTTGAAACAATCTGTAATTAAGCGCAATTTACAGTTAAGATCCCCGAAAGATGTATAACTTGGGTATCGATATTGTCGCGGGAACAGTGTGACGTCACACCCATGGGAAGTCGTCACGGCATACTATGTGTCCTCAGCTTTCTCCTCTCAACGGTTTAGTTGCCAAAGTGTCCTCCCAACTTTTTTTACGAAGCAGACAAGTACACAAGGCATTATAATTCCTAAGACAACCATTGCCCATATACACACGCACGTACAGGTTTTGTCAAAAGTTTACAGCGCAGGAAGTTTGATTCTAAACCGTGTAGTGGGGTCCCTCTCGCATTCGTGGAAGTCGTACTCTTTGGAGGAGGGCAGGACCAAAATTGCTACCTCCGGGAGATCTGGATCACTAAGGAAGCATTACAAGCTATACGGTCTGGCTCAGAAGTAAAACACCCGAGTCTCTAAACTCTCGACAAAGGGGGGCACAGCAAAAAAGACGGCGATTAAAACAGAAGCGCTACAGTGAAGCTGCTTAACTCTCGGGCTCCCATCAACGACGGTGCACTGAACAAAGAACAACGCATCCTTTCACTAATAGTAATACCTGTACGAGGACGTGCCGGCCCACGAACTTACAGAATGAAAGAGTGAAAGAGGTGCCCCCACCCCCCCCCCCCCCCCCCCAAAAAAAAAAAAAGACTCGAAAGAGGGACAGCCAGGCAGGCAGCCCAGACATGGACGCCTGAGCGGACAATCCAATCTCTGACGCACCCGTCGCGCTGGCGCGGTTTCCACACCCCGGTGGGCGCCAGGAGACGGGCCATCGTCCTTCCTCTCTCCCCCTCCCCCCATTCCCCGGCACCGCCATCCTCCTCCTCCTCCTCTACGCGCAGGCTGCATCGCCGGACGTTGGCCCTCAAACAACGAGCGGCTCTCACTGATCCCTGTGACGCACGCAACGGCTCGCCTCTTCTCACCCACGCTGCGCGGAGTCCCCAAAAATAGTCCTTTTAAAATTTCCTCGCGTTTCCCCAACACTCCACGTCCACAAGGAGGCGCCACCGCGTTTGCTCGCACCGGTGTAGATGAAAAGAAATGGGTTTGGTTTGGTTTGGTTTGGTTTATGGGGTTTAACGTCCCAAAGCGGCTCAGGCTATGAGGGACGCCGTAGTGGAGGGCTCCGGAAATTTCGACCACCTGGGGTTCTTTAACGTGCACTGACATCGCACAGTACACGGGCCTCTAGAATTTCTCCTCCAAAGAGATTCAACGATTCAATAACAAAACAGCTTCCGTACAGTGCAACGCGGACACGGCAGAATCTCGTCAATTCGAACACCACGTAACAAATAATTTTCAGTTTCCTTCGCCTTAGAATTACCGAGAAGAGAACATATCACCAATAAGACAGCGTACAACAACAGCAACTAATTTTCAGCCTCTTTCGAGTTAGAATTATACCGGGTGTTTTATTTTTAACTGTTTAGAGATCGTTTTTTATTAACCCTGCGAGAGATACGTCGGTAGGGTCTGTGCAGGTGGATTTTACAGCAGGGCGGACATTATTGTGTATGTGACAAGGCTCAGCGATTAAAAGATTAACTAACTATAATTAACTGACGAAATTTTGCCTTTTCATTTTAGGGGCCCCATTATATTAAGAAACTGAAGGCCGTCAACATAAAAGCTGAGTCCGCTTTTCAGATTTTTTTTTTTTTGTCGGCAACGCCGTTCGAGATATTTAACGCCAAAATACGCATATTCTAGCTCGCAAAGATGGCTTCCCGCAATGCACATTTTTAAAATTGCGACGCTCGTGTTTTTAATAGAGCAAATACGAAAGCCAGTTGCCTATTTCATTATGTAGAAACAATTAACTGGATGTCCGCGACAATACTACACCCAGTGACGCCATCTTAAAAGGGTGAATTGCGGGAAGCAAGCTTTACGAGCTAAAAAATCAGTATTTTGACATTAAGTACTTCGAACTGCACTGCCGATAAAGAAAGTTTAGAAACTGGACTGAGCTTCTATGTTGACCACCTTGAATTTCCTAATATAAGTTGGCCCTTGAAATCAAAAGTAAAAAAGGTAATTAGTTAATTTTAGTTAATTGTTTACTCATTCAGCTCTATCATTAAGCGATGCCCACCCTGCTGTACAGATCGCACCGACGTATCTTTCGCGGGGTTCAAAAAAAACGATCTGTAAACAGTAAAAAGAACACCCGCTGTACAGAAGTGAACATACCAGGTAAATGTAAACCCAGCTAAATGTAACCAAGGTTTTAAAAAACACGGGGTGTCCCAACCGTCTGAAACCAAATGAGGGTTGTTCAGAGTCGCGTGACCTAGTCTGCAGTATTTTTTTCGTTCTTCAAGGTTGACTCATCAGTTCAGCTTAATTAACTAACTTTTTAATTATTTACTTGAGGAACAAAGTGTCAATGGAAAAGCTGTAGACCGCTTTGAGAAACAGCTTACTGAGACCTTTGCAGCAAAATAATATTTACGTAAAGTAGTTTCTTACCGTCCTTTAACCACAATCCGCACAATAAGAAAAAGCTTCCACATGACAACTGTGCCACTTCAACATCCCAAGACGCGCCTTAAAGAATAAAATCCGTTTTTTCTGAACTCCTCTCCTCGATGAGACTTTGGGTGCACATTTGGGCAGAGAAGTGAGCGAGCAGCTGGTCACGTGACAACTTCCTTTTAAGGCCAATAAATGAAGCCAAGTAAATCGTAACTTGACGGAAACAGCACTACTAGCGGTTTTTCGAGGTGATCTAAGACTTTTGCATTGACACTTTCTTCCTGAAGTCAATAATTAAAAAGTTAGCTAATTAAGCTTAACTAATTAATTAACTTTGAAGAGCGAAAAAAATACAAGACTAGGCCACGCGACTATGAACAACCCTGCGTTGGTTTCACTGGACTAGGACACATCGCCTTTTTTAAAAGTTTGATTACTTTTAGCTGGGACACCCGGTATAACCGACAGGATTCCGTAAAAAAAAAAAAAAAAGCCACGTGCTCTGCACTGCGCGCTCACCGGCGACTGGCTGAAACAGCCGTTCCGTATACAATCTGGTAAGCAAAGGTTTGCTTTTTTATTTCAGTTCAGCGTGCGTATTACGCATCGACGCAAGACCTGCGTACCTAGCATAGGCATGACCGTTTCGAGCAGGTCGGGGTCGCTTCGCATCACAGCAAATTCGTCGTTGCCAGCGCGTTCTTCCCTACACACTACAGTTGCCTATACCGGGTGTCCCAGCTAAATGTAACCAAACTTTTAAAAAAGGCGAAGTGTCCTAGTCCAGTGAAACCAACTTAGGGTTATTCATAGTCGCGTGGCCTAGTCTTGAGTTTATTTTTCGCTCTTCAAAGTTGATTAATTAGTTAAGTTTAATTAGCTAACTTTTTAATTATTGACTTCAGGAAGAAAGTGTCAATGCAAAAGTTTTAGATCATCTCGAAAAACCGCTAGTAGTGCTGTTTCCGTCAAGTTACGATTTACGTAGCTTCATTTATTGGCCTTAAAAGGAAGTTGTCACGTGACCAGCTGCTCGCTTACTTCTCTGCCCCAATGTGCACCCAAAGTCTCATCGAGGAGAGGACTTCAGAAAAAACGGATTTTATTCTTTAAGGCGCGTCGTGGGTCGTTGAAGTGGCACAGTTGTCATGTGGAAGCTTTTTCTTATTGTGCGGATTGTGGTTAAAGGCCGCTAAAATACTACTTTACGTAAATATTATTTTGCTGCAAAGGTCTCAGTAAGCTGTTTCTCAAAGCGGTCTACAGCTTTTCCATTGACACTTTGTTCCTCAAGTAAATAATTAAAAAGTTAGTTAATTAAGCTGAACTAATTAGTCAACCTTGAAGAACGAAAAAAATACTGCAGACTAGGTCACGCGACTCTAAACAACCCTCACTTGGTTTCAGACGGCTAGGACACCTCGTGTTCTTTAAAAGCTTGGTTACATTTAGCTGGGACACCCGGTATATCGCCGACAGGGATACCCCACAGAGGGAATGGTCCTCTTTACGTCTCACAACGCGAAAACTGAAGGACGACAACTGGCCAAAATCATTTCCCGCAGGGGAGCGCTGCCAGCGAGCTAGTTAGAGACCCACGTTAACGCAATAATTGCCGGACCAATACATGCATCGATTTAAGCAGAGGCCCCGGTAAAAAAAAAAAATCGCGAATAAGAAAGGGGCAGAGGAAACTCTACAATTACACGCCGGATGAGCCGACTCCTCGATGGGTCGGGGTCTGGCAGACTAAGCAGCGAGTTTCAACGAACTGGGACCCTCTCTTCGGACCAGTAAGCGACGAGTGCTAATGGGCTGCAATACCCTAGAGACACTCAAGTTTTTTCCCATAGAACACGCGGCACGGAGCGTATGCAATTAGTCGCGGTAGTCTATTCGTCACGGCAAAACACAAAAGACCGCCGGTTTCGTACGGTCGTGGCCGCCCGGTTACTCGCCGATATGAAACTAAACGCAAACGCGATATGGCATTCGTTACGAGAGTTAGCGCACGCGCCACGAAGCAGACTGGTCAGTGCCGGTGCTCATAAGCCAAACTTGGTAGCTGTCATAACCGCAACTTGACTTGACTTGATATCAATCAATAAATGTTCGCTAGAGTCCCCATAAACTGCCTGCCGGTCGCGGAGCCAGCTCACTAGTAAGAACGACAACAAAACAAAGATGAAATAAGCTGTACAAATTTTTCTTTTGAAGGACGCGCGACGTGCATCGTAGCGACCTCCGATATATCCGCGATAAAGTGAGGTTTCACGACGAATAATTAACTGATAGCAAGTAATTACATTAGCTAATCAACCGTTCCTTAGCTGCCCCTTATCACGGCCGTAGTTTACGATACGCAGTACAGATAGCCCGCAGAGGCGGCTAGTATTCAAGAGTTGCTTGGTTTCAATCTCGGTACCTTTGACAAACTATATACCGCTCTTTCTAAAAAGTGCATGCAAACGGTACACACGGCGACGTATTTACGGCTTTCCCCAAGACAAAAAGGTTCGGTAAAAAAGACGCACGGTGGCTGCCACGGTACCGGGCACTCAAGCTGACATCAACAGTTAATTGTTACTACGAGAGAGAGAGAGAGAGACTCTTTAATGAAATACAGAGAATTTAGCCCGCGTTTAAAAATCGCTGGCATGCTGCTCTGCGTAGGGAGGGGAATTTGGGAGATAAAGACAGAAGGAGAGCAGCGTGGAAGAGGTAAAAAAAAAGATAAAATGCGGCCATGAAAAGGGTACTAAGGATGCAACGGCGAGTATTGATGCAACCTATGGAATGATGGAGGGCATAGTCCGACAAATGGGCTGACGAAGTTCACTGCATGAAGAATGCATGAAGGTAACGAGCAAGTGAATTTAGAGCTTATCGAGAGCACGAACCTAACACACATCGATGGGGGACATAGTCAACAAGAACGAAAACTTGGCGACAGTATACCCTTCTATACAGTAAACACTACTGGAAGCTAACGAATTACACGAAATAAGTCACGGTACCAGCGCTGACCATGTGCAGAGGTTTCTATAGGAACAATGCTTTAGTTTCAGCTAGTTGGCTGTAACAACACATAACTATTATGCACGAATGCGAACCCCACACTAGCCTCTGGCTATGGGTTCAGTCAGTGTTTTGGTAATTTTTATGGCAAGAGTAGAAATAAAATGAATGAATGAATGAACTGGCGCGGAGAGACGACGACGAACGCACAGAGGCAGGACTGAGGCCAACTACCAACTGAGCTTATTATTCGGGAAAAGGGCCCTAATGATCCATCACTGAGCAAACCGTAGACTAACTTTCAGATCAAGGGACTTTTTTTTTAACGGATTATTGCCCACGTTTTATTCTCTGTTCATGTTGCTTTGAGAGATATCTGATCCTTGTTCACCCTCTTTTTTTGTTCTTCTGTATTGTGTTTTCTTGTCTGGTTTATTAGTAGCATTTTACGAAAAATAAACTCAGCCGGTAGTTAGAGCCAGTCTTGTCTCAGTGTGTTCGTCCTCATGCCTTCGCGTTATTAGCATTTGTGCAATTAAATGTCTACAGAAGGCATCGCACATACCTCGACGACAAAAACAATGGTATTTGGGCCCAGGTATTAGCTGCAAACTGTCTCTTCAAATGCCGAGTGCAACTAAGCACCGCTATTAGTGCCAAACCAGGCTTAGGAAGATATAGGCAGCGTGCGAATCCCATTGTTAAAACTACGCACCAACGCACTGCCCCCTTCCCTCCCCCCCCCCCCCCTCCCGTCAGGGTTCCAATGCAGAAAAATGCCCCTAGTTAGCCAACCCTTCCGCTCATTAACCGAATGGAGAACCGCGGTCTCCGAGATAGGCAATCTAGGAAAGTAAGTAGGTAGGGGAGGGTGGAAGCGTGTTCAAACCCTGAACTGACCTCGTTCGTGCGGAAAGTTTTCGACCCCGTGTTCAGATACGCAGTCCGTTGTTAACGAGTCGCACAGAGATCGCGATCTAGCGCAGCCGCGAGCCACAGAAGCCGTGCGCACCGGGTCAGATCCGCATAGCAACGAGTGCACAAACTGCTTTGTGAAAGCAGTACGTTCCCAAGCCCCGCTAACTTTCATTACGCGTTTCTTTCTTTTTTTTTTCTTCACCTGTATCTCTCTGGGCCTAACCAAGCACGATTCCCGCACACTGCCCGGCGAATCCGCGATGTCCGAACGCGCAGTCCCAATACGTCGACGTCTGCGCCGCTGTATTGTTTCATAATTTTCTCGGTTTCGTTGCACAGGCCGCAATCTGATAAAAGCCGCCGCCGTCGGGTCCTGCAGTCGGACTCGTCTGAAACCCTTCGGAAGAGAGGTGAGGGTGCCGTGGCTTTCGCTAATGCCCCTTTGCGGTGTTAAATTTAAAAACAAAATATGATTCTCGTTGTTCGCGCTCTAGAGTGTTTTTCATTCATTCATTCATTCATTCATTCATTCATTCATTCATTCATTCATTCATTCATTCATTCATTCATTCATTCATTTCATTTTATTTCTTCTTCACAACATGACGTACACATTGTGAAAGGGGCCAAGAAGAAAAGCCGTTCCTTTACGGCTTGAAAAAAATCTTGGTCCCCCTGGCATTGACGGCAACGAAGCAACACAATCCAGAAACAAATGTACAAAACAAAGTGTACAGAAGTATACAGAAAGAAACAAAATTATAACTAGATATTTTTATGAATGATATGGCGACAAGCGCATGTCACGGTCGGGGAATAAAGAAAGTTATAATGAAACAGTGGCGAAATATCTCTACAAGATGTTTTGTTTATGAAATGCGTGGTGTGTATTAGGGACATGCAGATAAATAAAACAATGCCTTCAGGTTCCGGAAATTTGGTTCTAAAATATCTGTTTCTGCTTTAATATGTTCATTTAGTAATCGAGGCAGGCTATTCCTAATACTCTGAAACCCATAGTTCGTATGGCATTTTGGCACTTTCCAACGGTCTGTTGTCCTCGTATTATAGGCCGCGTTGCCTATTAATTCTAAGTTCGATATGTCCAAAAACAGCCTTTGATTTCCTTGATCCTTGAAGTACTGTTACTGTTACTTAAAGGCATGTACGCGAAAACTCACGCGAACGCGACAGCGGCAAGCGACGAGCGACGCCGTCGCGCGAAGCGAAATGCCCGTGTCGCTTGTCGTGTCGCTCGGATCTGCACTCGCAGAAAATTTCGCTCGTCGCCCGGAAGTTGCTAACGCGATTAGCCAATAGCAGCTAATCCGGCAGCGTACGTAACTACCGGGCCTCTTGCCGGACCTCTTGCTTCACCACCGATTCGTCGTTGTCGCTACGCTGTGCCCCACGTTCACGGCAAACTAAATGCGCACGAAGCTTTCGCTTTGTCTGAACGTGCCTCAACCACAAAATTTCAGCGATAAAACACCCCAGATTTTCAGATTGCCTCTGTGTTTACAGTGCTGCTAGGCTTAGCAAGTGTTCGTTGTTTGACGTCAGAAACCGCGCGAGGTTCAAACAGGTGTGCGCCCCACGTTCAGGCAACATGGCGGCGCCCGTGACAATGATATGCAATGACAAAGCTGTAAACACATTTTATTTGGCATTTTTCTGCCCAAAATTTTAATCCTTGCAAATAATGTGACTCTTGTTATAGGCGCAAACAGCTTTGCGGTGTATTATGCCAGCAACATTGATCGTCGTCTCCATTTCGCGTTCGCGTTCTCGCAGCGCAAGGAGCTTGGCCGGTGGGCGACAGAGCGACAGCCAGCCGTCGTCGCCGCGCCGCCTCGTCGCGTCGCTTACTTTTTAGCGTGCATGGAGCTCAGGCTTAAGTTAGCCAAACTCGTGGCCTTTCTCGCGGGGGTGTTTCGAAAGAGCGAGACTGCGAAGAGACTGAGCATGTGGGCGGTGATTATTAAACCTGAATCGGAAGAAATTGTCCGTTTGGCCTATGCATTGCATTCGACAGTCGCCACACTCGAGGATTTAAACAAAGTTGCTGGAATCCGGCAGAGACATTGACTGGCTAAATCTAAAAACAAAAATCTAACAACATCATGGCAGAGCGCCTATTTATAAGGACATTACAAGCGGCTAACAAGTACATGATTGGTCTCTCTCGTAAAAGAAAAATAATAAATGCTGCTATACAATGCCACCAGCTAATAATCGATGTAAAAGTCAGCACTCACTAAGTATTGAATGGCACATATATTGTCTGTGCCTAGCCTAAACAAAAGCACTTTCCACCACGCCACAAAAAAAAAAAAAAAAACGAACACCAAAATGCCGCCCCTTTTCGGGAAGCTCAAAATAGGAGCGTGAAGAGAGAGAAAAAAAAAATAAGTATTGCCTTTGTCGCGTTTCTCAGTGCGCGAAACCGAACAAACACGGCCGCGGGCGAAACAGCCCATCTATTTTATTACCGTTAATCCGATACCACCCATCGCTAGATCCGCGTCGCTCATCCCCAACTTTACGAAAGTGAGCAATCGGCAAAAGTGTGTGCGTAGGGCTTAAAGTTTCATTCGCTGACGTCAAAGCGAAACTTAGGGGACGCGGACACGTATACGCCACCACGTGACAGACCGCAGAGAATGATGAAAAATATATAAATGGGAAGAAAAAAAACGGCGCGCATTACAAAAATAAAATGGACAATGCTGTAGAGGACAAGAACAGGGGAGAATTTCGACAACATGTAGGTGATCCGAAAGAGTTTTTTTTTTTTTTAATATCAACGAACCGCACATACGCAACCAATATAAGCGCAGGGAAACAACGAAAACTAAACCTCAGATAAAACCAATATGACTTTATACCCGATTCAGGATGCGCTCGAGTCCTTTCTCCAAGGAAAAAAAAAAAGGGGGGGGGGGGGGGGGCTGTGTAACCTCCCCAGGACATCCGGAGTAACTTTTCCATTTTTCGACAAAATACCGCGACCGACCCCGGTCATTTCCAATACTGCTAGGATTTCATACTAAACTCGAATAGCGACCAACTTAGTTTTCTGGTTTGATTCACATTCTTCTGCCCTCTAACGATGCGAGCGTGGTCCACCGTCCAGTCTTGGGGTTAATGAGTGGCGAAACTCTGAGCGCGCATTTGCAGCGGGCAAATGAGATCGGTGCACCCGCAAATAACCGCATCAGTTCTGTTTGAGGCAAAGACATTTCAATATCATTACGACAAACAGGGCCCACATGAGCAGTGTTACTCAGCATCAGTTTCTTTGCGGCAAAGGAACTTCAATACGATCAGGACAAATGGGGCAGCATGTGTAGCATTACTCGGGGCCCGTGTGCGTGCTAGTAAACATCAATTCCTTTGCGGCAAAGGAACTTCAACACGATTACGACGAACGGGGTCGCGTGTGGAGTGTTACACAAGCACCTGCACCATTTAATTATTTTTTTTTTCAGCAAACGGAATTCAATATTCCGGCTAGTCTTCGCAGTGTTCGTTCATTCTTCAAAGCTGCCGGCACGCCGCTTTATCGCTTTGTTTGTGATGCAAGACGCGACAAGACTTATCTCGACTGGCCGCCGCGGTGGCTCAGTGGTTATGGTGCTCGGCTGCTGACCCGAAAGACGCGGGTTCGATCCCGACAGCGGCGGTCGAATTTCTTTGGAGGAGAAATTCTAGAGTCCCGTGTACTGTGCGATGTCAGTGCACGTTAAAGAACCCCAGGTGGTCGAAATTCCCGGAGCCCTCCACTACGGCGTCTCTCATAGCCTCAGTCGCTTTGGGACGTCAAACACCATAAACCGAACCAAACCTGATCGCGTCCAGACGGAGCCGATTCTACGTCGTTCCGAAATGTTCCAGTAACTTTCCAAGCTTTATCTCGAAAGTTCGCAATGAGCTTTAAATTGAGCACGGCCGACAGCGGCGGGCATTCCGCTCGACGACCGCTGAGCACGCCTGTTGCTACGCCGCCGCCGAGGCATTCAGTGCTTTCCGGGCGCAATTCAGCCCAAATAAAGGGTTTCATTTGGAAGCCATTCTCCCTGTTCCCCTGCTCGGCGGACTGCCGTCACCACTACGTGAGAATACGATTATGAAGAACGAGGTCGCATGTGCAGTCCTTTCCTGATCATTTCGCGGCTAACCACTTTGGCTGGCACCTTCCTGAAAAGTGCGACAATAAAAAAGAGTCGGGACGCAATGCAGGTAGTCCTGCAGACTTACAGAGCCTGCGTTAAAAAAAGAATTAAGCAAGGCGTCGATGCTTTGACTGGCTGGGATAACTCGACTAAGCGACGTCCGCTGGCGCTGAATTCGAGCGAGAAGGTTCGACCACGTTTACCATGTTTAAAAAAAGTTCTCAGAGGCTTCCCGCCTATCCCGTGAGCGACGAAACAATACCGACAGCTGTACAGAGCCCACCCGGCATCCAGCCATACCCGCCTATTATAGATAAGTCTAGATAAGTCCCTACACACGCCCGCCTGAAACCCCAAACCTAAACATGACATGCAATCGAGGACGCCAACTCGGGCACCTTATGAAAATCGCTTGCCAACTGTCAACGGGGATAAGTTTCTTGTAAAATTTAAGACCATGAATACATACACTGTCTACTGCAAATCTAATAAACACCAATCTACAGACTGCATATAAACAGTTGACTGCTGAAGGATCTCGTATCCAGACACTCATACGCTGTCTACAGACCAGGGCCTAAGTGTAAAGCAATGTCTGTGCATCGTCTATAGAAGATTTATGGTTGGTTGGTTTCTGGGGTTTAACGTCCCAAAGCGACTAAGGCTATGAGAGACGCCGTAGTGGAGGGCTCCGGAAATTTGGACCACCTGGGGTTCTTTAACGTGCACTGACATCGCACAGTACACGAGCCTCTAGAATTTCTCCTCCAAAGAAATTCTAGCCGCCGCGGCCGGGATCGAACCCGCGTCTTTCGGGACAGCAGCCGAGCACCGTAACCGCTGAGCCACCGCGGCGGCAGAAGATTTATGGTTTAAGGCGCCTAACGCCCCAAAGCGACTGAGGCTATGAGGGACGCCGTGGTGAAGGGCTCCGGATAATTTCGACCACCTGGGTTGCTTTAACGTGCACTGACATCGCACAGTACACGGGCCTCTAGAATTTCTCCTCCAAAGAAATTCTAGCCGCCGCGGCCGGGATCGAACCCGCGTCTTTCGGGACAGCAGCCGAGCACCGTAACCGCTGAGCCACCGCGGCGGCAGAAGATTTATGGTTTAAGGCGCCTAACGCCCCAAAGCGACTGAGGCTATGAGGGACGCCGTGGTGAAGGGCTCCGGATAATTTCGACCACCTGGGTTGCTTTAACGTGCACTGACATAGCACGGTACTTCAGCATTTCACCTCCATCGAAATACGGCCGCCGTGGCGGGATCGAACCCGCGTCTTTCGGGACAGCAGCCGAGCACCGTAACCGCTGAGCCACCGCGGCGGCAGAAGATTTATGGTTTAAGGCGCCTAACGCCCCAAAGCGACTGAGGCTATGAGGGACGCCGTGGTGAAGGGCTCCGGATAATTTCGACCACCTGGGTTGCTTTAACGTGCACTGACATCGCACAGTACACGGGCCTCTAGAATTTCTCCTCCAAAGAAATTCTAGCCGCCGCGGCCGGGATCGAACCCGCGTCTTTCGGGACAGCAGCCGAGCACCGTAACCGCTGAGCCACCGCGGCGGCAGAAGATTTATGGTTTAAGGCGCCTAACGCCCCAAAGCGACTGAGGCTATGAGGGACGCCGTGGTGAAGGGCTCCGGATAATTTCGACCACCTGGGTTGCTTTAACGTGCACTGACATCGCACAGTACACGGGCCTCTAGAATTTCTCCTCCAAAGAAATTCTAGCCGCCGCGGCCGGGATCGAACCCGCGTCTTTCGGGACAGCAGCCGAGCACCGTAACCGCTGAGCCACCGCGGCGGCAGAAGATTTATGGTTTAAGGCGCCTAACGCCCCAAAGCGACTGAGGCTATGAGGGACACCGTGGTGAAGGGCTCCGGATAATTTCGACCACCTGGGTTGCTTTAACGTGCACTGACATAGCACGGTACTTCAGCATTTCACCTCCATCGAAATACGGCCGCCGTGGCCGGGATCGAACCCGCGTCTTTCGGGACAGCAGCCGAGCACCGTAACCGCTGAGCCACCGCGGCGGCAGAAGATTTATGGTTTAAGGCGCCTAACGCCCCAAAGCGACTGAGGCTATGAGGGACGCCGTGGTGAAGGGCTCCGGATAATTTCGACCACCTGGGTTGCTTTAACGTGCACTGACATCGCACAGTACACGGGCCTCTAGAATTTCTCCTCCAAAGAAATTCTAGCCGCCGCGGCCGGGATCGAACCCGCGTCTTTCGGGACAGCAGCCGAGCACCGTAACCGCTGAGCCACCGCGGCGGCAGAAGATTTATGGTTTAAGGCGCCTAACGCCCCAAAGCGACTGAGGCTATGAGGGACGCCGTGGTGAAGGGCTCCGGATAATTTCAACCACCTGGGTTGCTTTAACGTGCACTGACATAGCACGGTACTTCAGCATTTCACCTCCATCGAAATACGGCCGCCGTGGCCGGGATCGAACCCGCGTCTTTCGGGACAGCAGCCGAGCACCGTAACCGCTGAGCCACCGCGGCGGCAGAAGATTTATGGTTTAAGGCGCCTAACGCCCCAAAGCGACTGAGGCTATGAGGGACGCCGTGGTGAAGGGCTCCGGATAATTTCGACCACCTGGGTTGCTTTAACGTGCACTGACATAGCACGGTACTTCAGCATTTCACCTCCATCGAAATACGGCCGCCGCGGCCGGGATCGAACCCGCGTCTTTCGGGACAGCAGCCGAGCACCGTAACCGCTGAGCCACCGCGGCGGCAGAAGATTTATGGTTTAAGGCGCCTAACGCCCCAAAGCGACTGAGGCTATGAGGGACGCCGT
The DNA here is from genome assembly GCF_055824585.1 of Amblyomma mixtum. Classification (NCBI taxonomy): domain Eukaryota; kingdom Metazoa; phylum Arthropoda; class Arachnida; order Ixodida; family Ixodidae; genus Amblyomma; species Amblyomma mixtum. Next base: position 34,897,236 of record NC_143020.1, on the reverse strand, counting down.
GGTGAAGGGCTCCGGATAATTTCGACCACCTGGGTTGCTTTAACGTGCACTGACATAGCACGGTACTTCAGCATTTCACCTCCATCGAAATACGGCCGCCGTGGCCGGGATCGAACCCGCGTCTTTCGGGACAGCAGCCGAGCACCGTAACCGCTGAGCCACCGCGGCGGCAGGAGATTTATGGTTTAAGGCGCCTAACGCCCCAAAGCGACTGAGGCTATGAGGGACGCCGTGGTGAAGGGCTCCGGATAATTTCGACCACCTGGGTTGCTTTAACGTGCACTGACATAGCACGGTACTTCAGCATTTCACCTCCATCGAAATACGGCCGCCGTGGCCGGGATCGAACCCGCGTCTTTCGGGACAGCAGCCGAGCACCGTAACCGCTGAGCCACCGCGGCGGCAGAAGATTTATGGTTTAAGGCGCCTAACGCCCCAAAGCGACTGAGGCTATGAGGGACGCCGTGGTGAAGGGCTCCGGATAATTTCGACCACCTGGGTTGCTTTAACGTGCACTGACATAGCACGGTACTTCAGCATTTCACCTCCATCGAAATACGGCCGCCGTGGCCGGGATCGAACCCGCGTCTTTCGGGACAGCAGCCGAGCACCGTAACCGCTGAGCCACCGCGGCGGCAGAAGATTTATGGTTTAAGGCGCCTAACGCCCCAAAGCGACTGAGGCTATGAGGGACGCCGTGGTGAAGGGCTCCGGATAATTTCGACCACCTGGGTTGCTTTAACGTGCACTGACATAGCACGGTACTTCAGCATTTCACCTCCATCGAAATACGGCCGCCGTGGCCGGGATCGAGCACGCATCTTTCGGGTCAGCAGCCGAGCAACATATATAACCACTGAGCCACCGCGGCTGCTTCATGAACACAAGGTCTACAAGACAAGTCTGTAGACTGTATCTACACAAAAACCAACAGAAAATCCAAAGCCGTAAATCTATACATTCTGCCCAGTAAAAATGTAAGAAACGCGCCTACAGACAAGACAATGTTATGTATTATTTAATTCTGGGATTTACATCAAGGAACGACACATGGGCTATGAGAGACGCCGGAGTGGAGGTCTAGGAATTAATTGAATCACCCGGACTTCATTAGCGTGTGCTAAAATTGCACCCGCACCGAAATGCGCCCGCCGCGGTGCGGATGGAACCCGCGACCCCAGGTTCAGCTGCCAAACGTCAATGCCGCAGACCCACCGCGACGGTTGTTTAAGGCCGACTCACACGACGGTCCGTTCGCCCGCGGCCCGCGCACCACGTGTTCATGCGCCACCACATTGAGAGGCGCGCTTGTGGCCCGCGGACTGGTCAAGCAAGGAAGCCCAGGTGCCCCTCCCCTCGCGGGAATTAGAGGCGGCCCTTGAAGATGCGTGCGCTAGCTCTGGCAACTGGGCTAGCAAGAGGACCCAGGCCATTGAGGAATTGGACAAAGGGCCGCACCCTCTTCGATAATTCCTCTGCAGTTTAATAAAGTTTTTCTGTAGTAAAATGGTTTGGGCGAGTTCGTTATGTATCCTGTAATAAAACAGCGCAAAGACACAGGAAAAGAAAGGAGAGAAGACACAGACGGCGTTGATTTTATTTTTTTTTTTAAGCGCGCGCATGCGCTTTGTCAAATATACACTTGTCAGGCAATGATATGTCTCGTAATCGCACGTGTGATTATCGGAGCCAACCACTGTTTAGCAACTTCATTTCCTTAGAGGACAATGCTACTGAAGGCTGGCTGACGCATCTGTTTCCTTTTCTCAAGATATGAAACGCCTCTGCTACTTCCCTGGTGCTACGATCATTATGGATGAACAAGACTTCCGTCTCAACGAGAAACGGGGTACACTTGCACTCGAGACAATGCATAGCCAAGTTTGTTGAACGCTTTCCCAAAGAATTTTGGTGCTCCAAAAGCCGTACATTGATGCAACGGCCTGTCTGGCCAATATAAGTTCGGCCACATGACAGAGGAATCAGCGCCGTGTGTGTCATCTCTCCGTTCTTGTCCTGTGTCTTTGCGCTGTTTTATTACACAAAGTTTATCTTTCATTCAATCGCAGATGGGCCGGAAGGGAAAAACCGGTTCGACCAGCCTTTCCAAACACTTTAAAATAATCTGGCAACTGCGGTACACCCAGCGCGTCGCCTGCTGTTTTTTTTTTTGCCCCGTCGCACCCGCTTGACGTCATTGGATCGCAGGCCAGTGTTTAGTGGCGTATCATCACGTAATGCGCGGGCCGCGCGCGTCGTGTTAATCGGCCCTTACAGACAACTGTCAACTGATGGTCACAGAGAGACGCCTATAGGGAAGTCCAGTAAAGTGTAAGACAAAACCCTGAAGACTCTCAAGACAGTGTATCGACCTTATTGGAAGAGGTAAACAGACAGTCTAGACACCTTAAAGAAATTTTCGCAAGGCGGCCACCGGGATCGATAACATTCGCACTGGCCAGTAAAGCGTGCGGGCGTGATTTGTAAAGACGGACTACGCCCGGAAACACACGGACGCCATAGACACAATAGAAAGCATCTCCCCGTGCCGTCAGGCCTCACACAGGCACAACCCCAAAGACGTCATCACGACGGACTCAACGTTCGAGTAATAACCGCACCAGGCAGCGCAGAACTTGCGCAACCAGAGACGAACACCGCCCAATGCGCTGGATGATTACCGCCCGTCCAACGCCACTCGGCCGTGAAAGGACCGGGCAGTGGCAACAAAGTGACAACGGACAATCAATAATGGAAGCAGAAAGGAAAAAACAAAAAGAAACTAAATGCACCAACCGCATACATACGCACAATCACGAAAGCAACAGGGCCGACAAAATAAGGCCCGAGTTAAGAACTGACACATGCAGAAATATACACAAACTCCAGATGGAGGAACAAATGAGGTGCCAGTAAATCGGGCCTCCCGAGAAACAAGCGAAAGTAAGCACGTAACGAGAGGGCGAATACAACACAAAAAAAAGGGCAGAAATGAGCGCGCACGCCGAACGAAAGAGCCCAGTAAAGAGCGACGTGGCGAATTCGGAGTTGCGTAACGTACGTGAGACGAGTGCTTCGACTCTCGTTCGAGGAATGCCGGTGGAAGCGTGTGTGCGTGTGTGTGTGTGTGTGTGTGGGGGGGGGGGGGGGGGGGGCAGAAGCGAAAGGATAACAACGGCCAAGGCCAGCAGAGGCAGAGAGGCGGTGTTTGGAAACCGCACAACATCCCCCATTCGTCTTCCTTTGGCAACAGGGCGAAGCGAACGAGCAGGCGAGAAAGAGAAAGAACGATCGCGTGTGTCGTATAAACGGCACGAGATGGGGCCATCGTCGTTAAGGGGGCAACAACCAGAGCAACGCCGCCACCTTCCTGGAACGATCTGCGGCATGTGCACGCAGTTCGGCGAGCAAGCAAGAGAATTTCGGAGAAAGGACGCGTGCATCCCGGCTACCGCACGAAGAAAATTGGTTTACACTCGTAGTTTTTCAGCGCAACGACACACGGCCAAAGAAAAGAAGCAGGAAGAGAAGAAAGACGAACACAGCGCTGACTGTCAACTGTTTATTTAGGGAGGTACACACAGCTTAAATACACTGACCAGCGCAGGCGCACACCGTGCAAGGTAAACAGGAAAAAACTCATTTCACATCTTTATCGCAAAAACTTTGATAGGAACATCTCCGCAGCGTACAGATGAACTGAAGTATCGCTGACACATTCTGACCCTGCTCTCTCAACACAATATGCCTCTATCGTTTCACGGGTTGTTTTTGATTTGCTTGCGCTCAGAATCCTCACTCCCGAAAACACCGGTGTACAATCCTTGAAAGTAGCGCAGTGCTCGACAAGGTTAGCACCTTCCCCATTCCTTAGGTCTCTTGCGTGCTCCCTGAGCCGGTCGTTGACGCAGCGCCGAGTTTGCCCGATGTACGATCTGGCATAGAGGCATACTATATTCAGAGAGCAGGGTCATAATGAGTCAGCGATACTTCAGTTCATCTGTACGCTGCGGAAAACATGTTCCTACAAAGTTTTTGCGATAAAGATGTGAAATGAGTTTTTTTTCCTGTTTACCTTGCGCGGTGTGCACCTGCGCTGGTCTGAGTGTATTTACGCTGTGTGTGCGTCCCTAAATAAACAAGTGACAGTCAGCGCTGTGTTCGTCGTTCTTCTCTCCCTGCTTCTTTTCTTTGGCCGTGTGCCGTTGCGCTGAAAAACTATGAGTGTAAATCAAGTATACCAACTAGCCCAAGAACTAACTCTACTGAAGATAGTTGGGGCGGTGTACCAAGAAGCGCCCGCCAGACCTAAACACTAATACGCCTATGTGGGAGTAAACAAGGTAAGCCAGTCGAAGTTCTACTGGCTTTACACAGTGCAGTAGCCTCTGCCGCTTCGCTCTAGCGACATTTCAGTTGCGAGATCTTTAAAAGGGAGTATGTAAAGGGAGGACAACTACTCCGTTTTCACTCCCTTCGGCTTAGAGTGTAAGAACTCGCTGCGGAAAAGTCGCTGGAGCGAAACGGTTGCGGCAACTGCACAGTGTAAAACCAGTAAAACTTCCCGACTCCAGTCACACTCTCTGACTAAAATTAGATCGGCAGAAACAAACGGAAGCGCAGACGCTGGCAATATGCAGTTCCCAGAAAAGGTGTCAGCGCACTCGACGACGAACGCGCGCTTTCTGATGGGCCCTAACGTGAGTTACGACTTTATACTACGCGCTTAAAGCCGGAGTCAAGGTTTGAACAAGACGAACTAACGCTTCTTGGCCCGATGATTACTCGTATCCAAAAAAAAAAAAGATAAAGCGGCGAATAAGTATAATACAGCAAGGGAGCTAACCATGCTCATAATGTTGCTCGGCTGCGCTGGAGACAATGTGCGGCAGAGTGGTTCATCTAAGGAAGGGAAGGCTAAAAGGACAACGTTCACACAGAGTCCGACAGCAGGCGATAAATTCGACTCGAAAAGTTACGCTCGGAGCGTCATGCCAGCGGTGAACACAGCCAGTGCCGCGCAGCAACGTGTCCATTATAGACCCGTACCACAGTTCTACACAAACTTGATCGCTTCCGCATGATAAAGCTCCAGCTAAAATCTTCGCTCCGCATATTCTGTCTGCAGTGACACTCGTTTGTACAAACAACCACGCCGCACTGGGTTCTCGATGCAAATCGTCCTAGCAGTGCTTAGTACAACTGTTCAAAGTTGCGTGAAGCGCGCTTCTCGGGAATTCGCGAAGACTCCAGATGCGCGTTGCGGCAACACTTCAGACCCAAGCAACGACGACAGCTTTAGGGTGCGTCCGAGTGTCTCGGTAGTATCTCGTAGACTGCTCCCGCATATCGGTTCTCCCAAAGGAAGCCGACCTGATGCGTTCAGCGACTTTCTCCATCCACGCCCACACAAACGCTACTATATCACCCCCCCCCCCCCCCTCTCTCTCTATCTCTCTCTATTGACACCGCTTCACCATGGCCGACATGTGCAGAAACGGGCTGTTAGATTTAGATAAACTTTTGGCGAACATCCGTCTCTTAACCGGCAGTGAGAACATAAATTTAAAGACAACAAATAACACACACACAAAGCCGTTTTCTTGGCTTCGTTTTGTATACTTCTCCTTTTATCATTAGTAGAGGATAAACCTCACAGACCTAATTTATTACCCGTCACGTGCTATCAGAGAAAGGGACAGAAAAAACTACGCAGTTTTCCCACGCATATTTTTTTTTTCCCCGCCACTACAACCGGCACGAATAACACTACGCTGCAGTTTGGCAGCAGAACTTGACGCTATTTCCCTCCCGTCTAGCAGCATCTCACCCATAGACTAAATGACATTTTGCACCTACAGACACCGTCACCGTACGTATGTTTTCCCCAGTGTTCTGGAATCCCAAACTGGGGATTAAAACAGGGAAACGGATGCGCCGTACGGCACCAACCAAGCTCCGAGCGGCCGACTACGGATTTCGTCAGCCGGAGATGCCCCACGACCTACCCGCACGCACCGTCACAACCTCTTTCTTCACTGGACAATCTCTTCTGAAGCAACAAAGAATTAGAAGCCGCACTGCAGCTAAATCTTCTGAGCACGAGCCCATACACTCTGCAGCTACGCAGCCGCCGAAAAATAAAAATAAAAGCAGCATTATTTTTATTTTAGTACATACTGCTAGCCTCATGCCGAGGCTGTTGCAGAATTGGGGCATATTATACAAAGGGAGAAAACAACAGTAAGAAAAGTACACTTAAATTATTGTTATACAGTTCTAGTTGGCACAGTGGAACAAAAGAAAAAAAAACTACAGTCAGAGATCATAAGTCACAAAAAAACAAAAATTTTCAGGAGGGCAAAAGTAACGAATCGACAACATTCTGCAGTCAGGGTACAGTTGACAGCGTTGAAATAAAACTTTCCAGGGACGGGCACTTGACCACGTCATCAGGTAAGGCATTCCATTCACGGACTGCTTGGGAGAAAAATGAGTACTTAAAAGTGTTGCTGTGTGCCCGGAATTCGATTAAATGCTTGGAGTGTTGTGTTCTAGTGCTGCGGTGAGCTGAGCGGGAGATGTAACTCTCACTGTTGATCTTAAAAGCTCCAGACAAGAGAAGATACATACATTTGATGCGTGTATGCTTGGCGCGACTATTAATAGTACTGAGACCAGCCTGGGTGAGAAGTTCGGATGGTGACTCGTGGCGGCGATATTTGTTATAGGTGAACCTAACTGCCATTAGTGCCGCAGCTATGCTCTTACTGGTTTCAGCATCCACCAAGTGTTCGATATACGTGCAGGGTTCCATCCCCAGTAGCATTAGAGACTTTTAGAATAGGGTGACCCTGTCGGTTAGGGACACAGAGGAACAGCGGTGCGCCAGTGCGCAGGCGCAAGACAATAACGTCCTCCGGGTACTGTTCCGCGCATGCGCATCGCCGTTCCCCTATGTCCCTAACCGACAGAGACATTCTAAATGTGCCTATTGATCATTCACCGGCTCTTCAATGGGTACCAGCCTTCCCCTGGCTCCGTGCTAAGCTTCTCTAGGGTGAAATGATTGCGAAGAAAAGGCCCTTCGTCGGAACTCACGCAGACCAAAACACACGTCAGCCACGGCACTCTCCGAAGAAGCCGCCCTAGCGCCATTAAAAAACAAATCAAGACCGAAGGTTCAACGCCGCCATCGAACGAGACATTCAAATGGGCTCGCAACCGAGGCATCGTGAGCTAAGGGCTGTGGGACGATTAAAAGTAAGAATTCGCGCCCCGCACAAAACGGCGATGGCGCATCGACCGCTTCGCTTATATAAACTCGCGCTCTGAACGGCTGAATACGCCGTCCTCAGAAGTAATGCGCCGACAGCGTTCTCTGCTGGCTCGCGCCGCGAAGCTGAGCGAGCATTCGTACAAAGCCCGGGGCGAAACTCCGCGGCCCGACGTGATGAATGGCGCGTCAAAACGCGACGAAACCGGCCGCCACGCCCCACAATAGCGACGAATGTGCAATAAAATATGCACGGAGAATGAACCCTCTTTAAAAAAAAAATGAGGAAATAATCGGCGCTAAGCACCGGCGCCAAGATGACCCCCCCCCCCCCCCCCCCTCCTCCTCCTTTTCCCTCTTTTTTTCTCCTCCAGGAACTACTGGCGTCGCTGTTCATGAGGAGTGGAGCAGGCAACTTTCCCGAGAAGATCCCCGACCTCGGTGCCGAGTTGATCGAGACAGCAGGCAAGCGCTCCGAAGAAAAGAAAGCGGACCTTTAGTGCGAAAGCGCCCATACGCTCATCAGCATCGACCAAGGAATCTCGTCACCTACGTACGTAAGCAAAATAAAAACAATACAAATAAATATCAACGACTGGGAGTCGCAACAGCGGCGAAGCGAACAGATGAGCTTCGCAGGCCGCTGAACGAGAGCACGTTAGGCTATCGCCGAAACTGCAACGCACACTCTCGCGCTGTGCATGGCACATCGCCGTCTTGCATCTGCGGCGCGAACCCACCAGATCAGCTTAACCTCGATGAAAGCTTAACCTGAGTCTAATACCGTCGCCAGACGTGCCGACGACCCAGCAACCCCGTGGCTCAGTGGTTATAGCGCTCGGCTACTCGCTCGGCCCGGCCGCGGCGGTTGAATTTCGATGGAAGCGATATTCTAGAGGCCCCTGTAGTGCGATCTCAGTGCACGTTAAAGAACCCTAGAACTTTCCGGAGCCCTTCACTACGGCGTCCCTCATAGCCTGAGTCGCATTGGGACGTTAAACGATATAAAGCAAAGCAAAACCATGAGCCAAGAAAGCTGAACACACGCTTTCGACGTCTACTCGGTTGAACTACGTTAAAACCCTACCATTTTATTTAATGCTGCTCTACCTCGTCCTCAGCGAAGTGTGCCTAATGCGTAAGACCCCACACGAAAAAGGGCCCGGTGTGGCGTTGTTCGCATCGAGAGACATCGGCAAGAACAACAACAAAAATAACACGCCCGGGCCCCATGCATGATTTCCTCTAAATGAATCACGTAAACAGTGCATTTCTTTTGTGGCTGGATGAAATGGTTTGGTTTAGTTTGGTTTATTGGGGTTTAACGTCCCAAAGCGACTGAGGCTATGAGGGACGCCGTAGTGAAGGGCTCCGGAAATTTCGACCACCTGGGGTTCTTTAACGTGCACTGACATCGCACAGCACAGGGGCCTCTAGAATTTCGCCTCCATCGAAATTCAGCCGCCGCGGCCGGGATCGAACCCGCGTCTTTCGGGTCAGCAGCCGAGCGCCGTAGCCACTGAGCCACCACGGCGGCTTCTCACTAGAGGTGGCAGGACTATTCACCACAGAAACGAACCTGTGGCAGGCCAGAGCCATGCGGTCCATGTGCTCCGGGGAGGCATAGAAGAGAGTTCAATGGAAGTCAGTGACAGCAGACCGTTGTCCTAGAAAGGCTGATGATGATGACCCTCCGCGGACCGCATTCCCCCTAGGTTCACGGGCGACTGGATAATACTTACCCAATTTTCGCAAACGACATACAACACCGAAGGCGGTGTCGCTTACATGGGATACATCACCCTGTAAAAAGCTGCCGCGGCGGCTCAGTGGTTATGGTGCTCGGCTGCTGGCCCGAAAGACGCGGGTTCGATCCCGGCCGCGGCGGCTGAATTTCATTGGAGGAGAAATTCTAGGGGCCCGTGTACTGTGCGCTGTCAGTGCACGTTAAAGAAGCCCCAAGTGGTCGAAATATCCGGAGCCCTCCACTACGGCGTCCCTCATAGCCTTAGTCGCTTTGGGACGTTAAACCCCATAAACCATTAACCATCACGCCGTAAAAGCAACTCCGAATCCCACGCTCTATAACCCCGGGGTTGAAATACATCACAGCATACACCGGCAAAGCCACATGTCGCAAGCCGCAGACAAACCCTGTCGCTGGCAGCATACGCAAAGGGGAGACTATGGAACGGGAGAGAGAGTGAGAAAGAGCAGACACGTCCCAGCTTTTTCCTTTCATTCCCTTCCCTTTAGAGAGACTCTGAGATTCTAAAGGAGCGCGTCTCCCCCTTTTATGCGCACGGTATCCGAGAGCCCCGCGCACCACAGGGAAAACGCAGGCCCCTTTGGAGTTGGAATGAATGCACCACGCTGAATAAGGCGAGTGCAGAGGAGAGACTGGAAAAGTCAGCGGTAACAAACAGGGGGAAAAAAGAGCGCGTTTAAAGACCGCGGACGAGACAAAAACAAACAAACCAACAATAAAAAGATCAAGCAAGCAAGCAAGCGAAGACGCTGCATTCGTATTATCGCTGTACAAAAGAGCGCGCAGGCCTGTGGCCTTTCTCAGTCGCAGCCGCGGAGTCTTTAGAGAGGGAGCTCCGAGAAATGGGCGACTCGGGCGGCCGGGTGTCAGTGACCCTGTCAAGCTGTCTGGCTTCCCTTTTTCTTTTTAATGCCTGATTCCCGGGAGGACCGCACACAGGACACATGAGGTCCGCGAAGCTGCCATCCGAAGAGCGGCACATACGCTAGAAATACCCCTCACACAATTCTGCCCTGTTTCTTGCTTGTTTCACTATCGTTGCTTTTCCATCTCTCACCCTTTCTTGGCTTCCATTCCGATCTCTACCATTACCTCACTACATCTCTCTCCCCCCTTCTCCCCCCCCTCGTCCTCTTTCTACGCCTTTTCGCTCTATTTCCCGATTTCACCCTATTTCACTATTCGCCTTACTACATCCCTTCTCTTTTGCCCAAAGCCAGCTGCAGGATGCAAGGCCACTGTGCAACTACACAATGCTCTCACACAGGACATGTACTTTAGCTTCTCTAGTAAAACCATGGAGTCCTGTTTGGAGCCCACTGCCCTACACTAAACCTAAGGCATGGTCAAAAGTTTTCAAGGCCGCATGGTATGCATTTGAGGCGTTTAATGAAGCATCTAACACCACCTGTGAAGACCGAAATGTCTTCAAGCGTAAGGACTGGGGCTCTCCTCATCCAACAGACAGAACTTTCAGGGTGGAGGGGTTGGAGGGGTAGGGGGGCACCGAGTGCTTCCGCGCCCGAAAAGCAAATTAACATGGCCAAAACACTTTTAACCAAGGCTACCCGCCGGTTTTGCACGGCGGGATTCGTTTGCAGTCATTACTTTCCAGGGACAAGGTTCATTGAAGAGACAAGGGAGAGGCCCAGGCCCTGCAGTGGGCGTAGTCATGCTGATGATGATGATGACGTTCCCCAGCGGCGGCCGACAGGTTACGTTCGCCGGAAGCCAAAGGCCTCTCGCGCGACGGTTTCCAATATAGCCTGCCCAGGGCCACTCCCGGCCACTTTATATCGCACCGAATTTGAGTTCAGGATGTAAGAAGAGCGATAGTAGATGCGACTACAAAACGGCTTGATAACCTTTCCACTTCCCGAAAGGTTACAGCCTCATCCTCTTTAAACGATTGAAAGGAGGGGGGGGGGGGGGTTAGGGAGTTCAGGGAAAAGGCAAAAGCGAGGGAAAAAAGGGCACAAGCAAACACCACTCTTTCAGCACGCAAAGCGCGAAGGTCACGTCCGTCATCCTGGAAAGAAAAGGCGGACCGATAATTAATCCTCCGCTGCTTCTACGGCGACTGTGACCAAGCATGCATTATAACGCGGACTGCGCGAAAGCCGTAATGAATGCGCCTATCAGAGCAAGGAAGAAAAAAAAAAGACAAACGCATTAATTACGCTCACGTCCTCTTCCCGGGATTCTCCGCTTCCTATCCCATCATTTTTCCGAGCTTTAACTATAGCCCGTGTCTTTTTTTTTAGTAATTTACCCGTTTTCTGCTATTACGTTCTCCGCTGTGCTTCTTTCAGTTTCATCAGGATCAGTGGCCCGTCTTCAGAGGCGCGCTTTAATGACCACAGCTCTTAAGGGAAGGCAGAATGACTGCTGCACCAGTCCTCCTCCAAGCGGAAGGAGACCAGTCGTGAAATCGAGCCGGAATAGCAGTAGCGGAAGGGACAGAGACGTGTGCTTAAGATCTCGGCCTTTTAATTAGCGTTTTAATTGAACAGAAGCCTCCGAAAAGCCTCCATATAAGGAAAGAAAAATTTCGGCGCAACAACACGCGAACAAAAGCAAAAGAGACGCATACACGGCTATAGCAACGATCATCACTCAACAACACAAGGCTGCGACCAAAGCCGCGAAGACCAATTATCCACCTCCTCAGACTATGGTTTGAAAAGGTTTGGTTTGGCTCTACGAAGTTCAACGTCTCAAAGAGAATCAGGCTATGATGGTTTGATTTGGTTTGTGGGGTTTAAGGTCCCGAAGCGACTCCGGCTATGAGGGACGCCGTAGTGAAGGGCTCCGGAAATTTCGACCACCTGGGGTTCTTTAACGTGCACTGGCATCGCACAGCACACGGGCCTCTTGAATTTCGCCTCCATCAAAATTCGACCACTGCTGCCGGGATCGCACCCGCGTCTTTCGGGTCAGCAGCCGAGCGCCATAGCCACTGAGCCACCGCGGCGGCTATGGTTTGAAAAGGAGCGGCTGACGCCTACGGGGATAACGCGGCCTCGGATGCCTACTCGAGCACATGACACCGGTAGATGAAGCAGTTAAGAGGGAAACACCTGCCGCGGGATCCTCGATCACGAAGGCCATGGTAACATGCGGTTTAATAAAGACTTTTCCGCGGAGGTGCAAAAGTAAAGAAGGAAAAGAAGGTGTGCGGCGTTGGCAGTGATCAATTCCTGCCAGGGAGGAGTGGCATTGGTGTCCACTGCAGTAAACTAAATGTTCCCGGAAATGCCAGCAAAGCGTGTGAACACCCAATAAATAGAGGAACGCTGTCTTTCACGCACCGAGAAAGCACGTAAACGCTAGTTTCATTGAGATGAACTACTTGTAACCATCTTCGATGGCTTCTGGATGAATTTTTTACTGCATTTTGTCTCAGTAGCTTAGCTTCCCAAATATGTCCCCCACCAGCGTTACTGAAGTATAAGGCGCACCCAACAATCTCGCTCATTATGTCGTTGCTGGCTCGTCAGTAGTTTTTGCTAGTCGCTCTGTCATTTCGACTTAGTTCGTCCACGACTGCACATGCTCTCTGTCTAGTTTCCGCCCTGGTTACTTATGCAATAGCATGTGTGGAGAAAGGCTGCAGACAGGAAGTTTCTGCGATGAGCCTAATGAAGCCATCAGAAGCGAGACATCAGAAGTGAGACATAAAATATGAACACAGTTCTTTAGAAAACAGATGACTCTATCGTTTTAAGAAGGGAAGGGGGAGGGGGGGGGGGGGCGTGTTCTCGCTAGCCTTACTTCCGTAACGCTTCAATATAAGGCCTGAAAACTGCTTGTCCGGGCACTGCAGCTCATGAGTAAACACGAATATAACCGAGACCTTCAAAGCAGTGCTGACTCACGACGTCTACATCAACGACGCACCGAATATTGCATACTTTAGGGCAGGATCTCTTGCCGTTCAATCTCAGCGCAATTTTCCCGGAAGAACTGAGGCCTCGAAATCTACTAAAGGACAAGTCATAACTGGAGGGCATAAAATATGCTTCAAAATTTCTAGGTCAACCCATTTGCCCACGGGCCCCAAGATGCAGCCGGCATACCCCCTCCCCCCCTTCCCCCCGCCTCGCCCGCGCTGGAAATTTCTCGAGGGCGGCGAAGAATGAAAACTCAAGTCTTAGCCCCTCTAAAATATAGACGTGATAGAGCTCCTACTAGAACAGCGGTGCACAACATAGCGTCCAAAACCCGCGAAGGCAGGCGCTAACGCCACCCTCTCAAGCATGGTTATAGCAGCGACGAGATCCACTTACAACTGAACCGTTTTCTTTCTTTTCCAGAAAAATGCCATTCCGCAAAGTGCGGGCATTGAATGGACTGAAACGAAGCGGGCGGCACGAATTCACTGAAACGACCAGGCGCCCTTCTGGAGAAAATATTTGGACGGGAGGAGGAGCGGGGGGGGGGGGGGGGGGTGTTAAAGAAAAGGATGAAAAACAACACCGCTCTCACAGGATGGGGCTTCGGCTTCCCACTGCGGCGCAGTAATGCCCGCAATAGAGAGAAGGAGGCGATGGTGCTTACCTGGAAAGAAACAAACAAAGTAACACGTGAGTTAGAAACTGACAGCACGCGCACTTGAAGGGAAACTGCATAGGTTTTACAAATCAACGAGCTTAAGAGGGCCGAATGTGTGAAACTTGTAGGTAAAGCATGCGAAGTCTTTTTGGGCTAGCACTTGAAATAGTGAAGTAATCGCCGATTAAAATCCGAACGCCCTTCAAGCTTCTCCGCAGCACACAGCGACAAGTGGGGGGCGCATGATGACGTCATCGAAGGTATCGGCACATTTCCAACGCACAAACGCCTGCTTTGAACGAAAATAATCAACACCACCGAAGGCGAACCCTGCCGAGAGTTGTTTGGCAGCGTCTAACGCGTCAGGGCAGGGTGTGGCTGACGACAGCAGTAATTTGAAATCATACCTTCCGTGACGTCACTCTGAGTTTTCCTGCACTCCTCCGGTGCATTGAGGAGAAGCGGAAATTTCAATCGCCGATTACGTCACTATTTTAAATGCTAGTGCAAAAGCACTTGGCATGCTTTACCTACAGCCTACATAGATTTAAATCCTTGAATATCGCGAAATTCTCAGAAAAGTGCTGCAGTTGTCCTTTAACACAGCCTCATCGACGGCAGCCAAATCGCGTTTAAGAGGAATTCGCTGCCCACTGTTTTGATGCTTTGAGGATTACAATGCACTCCAACTGATGTCGTACGCAAGATAGAGATAGAGGAAGAAAAAAATAAACTAGGCTTCCCAGACTATCGTAGCTTAAAGCCAATCGAGGCGAAGGACTATTGCCAAACGTTTGTGTATTATGCACAGGTATTATATTTTTCCACCGTGGTTTATAGGTGTTATGTTTACTGTTAGCGTTTTCTTCCATTACTTGCGATTGTACCCTGAGGGTACGATAAATAACTTCTCGAAATTCAATCCTCCATCCAATCCCAAGTCGAGATTAGTCCCAAAACGTTTCGCCGTTCATCACCTTCGTTGTAAATGTCAATTGCATTCAGTGAGGCTTTCACCTGCACTGCAGTTAAAGATTGGAAATGTCTTTGCAAAACAAATGAGACAGCACGCTGGTCTCACGCCGTTCAAAAGCGTAAGCGCCCCCGGCTAAAGGCGCCCGAAGCATTAGTAGGAGCTGGAATTTCAATCACTCCACTGAACGTGATTTCGAGGAACGAGATATGCAAGCGAAGGCACGCGCCATGCAAGTACCATTCTATGCCTGGTTTACAGGGGAAAAAAAAGAAGCGGAGGGGGGGGGGGGGGGGGGGGTGACTTTAGAAACAGAAGTAAAACTGGAATCAGACGAAAAGAAAATGAAAAACAAGGCGCTCGTCTCTAAAGAATTAAAAAAATAACAGGTTAGGTCCCCTAAATTCAATAAAGCGGCGCAGGGCCCCACCTATGGAGAGCCACATTGTTTCCACACACCCCGCTGTCCACCTATACGTGCACGGTGCCATATTTTCTACTGACGCGGTTGGTGGCGGTGGTAGGTAGCGGTTCCGCAATCATGGCGCAATTCAATCCTACGGTGCAAGAATTAAAAAAAAACACAACAAAAGCAGAAAGAAATAAGACCGAAAGAATTCCACACGGAGGAACGTTGCCTCAGACGGGGCCCCATTGTATCCGAAGCACCGTCCGCGCTAACCTCCAGATCGCGAGCCCACGCAGAAAAGACACGGTGGGGGTCTTACTTCACATCCCGTCAACGTTTTCCCTCTCCGCTGTTTTCCCTTTCTTTATATTTTTGCCCTCCTCGCAAGTGGCCTTCTCTTTTCATGGGCTGAACCCTTTCTCCTCTCCCCTCCGCTCGGGTTCCATTATTCTGGTCGACGCCCAAATTAACGACTCGTACCAGACGCTCAACGGACTGTGACCAAGAGGAATAAAACTAACGCGTAAGGGCGAAATCAAAGCCAAAACAAACAGCGAAAATCCTGCGACGGCAGAGGCCAAGAGCCGGGCGGTCGGCTAAACAGAAAAGAAGAAACGCATTTCCAGCTCGCATAGCGCCGCTAAGTGCTACGGAGAGCCCGGCCCTGAACAAGGGCAGGGCGAGCGCTATCCTCTTCGGGAAAGCGAGCTTCTCCGCACGGCGAGTCTTTGAAAGGAGAAGCCGAACTATTTCGTCACCACTCGGGCTCGGAAGCGGCGTAGTGCGCGCGTACGAGGTAAAACGAAACAAGAGGGGGGAGTTGCCAATCTCTCTTCTCGTTTTCACTTGTCCTCGCTTAAAGGAACAATGACGGCAAGTATCAGCCTATTTGCGAAATGAGACGGCAATTACGGCGAAACAAAATTAAAAGAAGGGACGAGCAGGAATTGCGGAACCGTGACCTCGAAAGTTCCTCGGTGGATTGCAGTTACTGTTACAAAGAAAAAAAAATGAAGCTCTCGGCCTTTGACCTGAACGTGTAACGGCAGACCGAAGGAAAAGACAAAATAATACGGCCCCTTTTTTGAATTCGCTTTGTGAACGCAGACCTCAGCTGCATTGAGCGAAGAATTCCTGAACGCTGGCGAGGGACCGGCATTGCAAAGTGAACAACGGATTCCGTGCGTGTTTTAAGGCGAAAGCCTTTAATGCCTCATCGTTGTTGACAGGTTGTCAGCAGAGGTGTCACGCTTTTCGGTCGGTCGAAATGTTAATGACGTCAGAGTGCGCGGATTCGAAGTAATGAGGTCACCCACGGATGCCTGACACCCCCTTTCGGAGCAGACGACAACTAATAAATAATTGTCGTCCGCTCCTACAGGGGGCGTAAGGCGTCCGTGGGTGACCTCATTACATACCTCATTACTGCGAACACAGCCATGGATACAACAGAACCGAAAGAAGCCGTCAAAGTCGGCTGACAAAGTGTGTAGCTGTAATGTGCAGTCAAAGTGTGTAGTCAATTAAAGCGCTAGTACAGCACTAAAAGTCTCGCAGTCAATGCCAAACAGTGCGCCAGGAAAGGCTTTCGCCTTGCAGCACTTTACAGAGCCAAAGTTCCCCCCTAAATATTTGTTGGCCGTTACGCACAAGAAACACAGGCACATATACACACCGGCATAAAGAGCCATTACCAATAAGAAATGGCTAAATGTTTTTTTTTTTCGTACAGAAGTGTGTCGCAAATTACAAATAATCGCCGACAAGTAACGCAAAGGACCACATCATTCCGTGCAACCGTTTCCGTCGAACACGCCCGTTTGTATGTGATAAACACCTAAAACTACGCTGTCTTCCGGTTTCATCTTCCGACGTTTAACTAGAAGTTGACCCGCAGGAAAGGAGCACTGGCGGGCAAAGCGGAAGTAAACAGATTTCCGTAAACGCAGGGGCACCGCACTTCGATCTCCCGGGCCTCCGTGCGATCATCAGGTCGAAGAGCGTTTCCCAAAGCTGCGCTGCTGACAACATGAACTCCAGAAATGACCCAAAAGGCAACAAAAGGAACAAACCAAGCTCCAATCCACGCACACTGCCCGAAATCATTTTCGCGTGCACTCGCCCGAGCAAAGTGGCGTTCGCAACTCGCAGTCGCCCAGTGTGCGCTCGGCTTCGGAGAGCGCCAAGAACCGGAGATGGAAAAAGAGCGGGTCCACTTGGCGAAAGTTGCGGAAACGCAATTTCCCTGCGCCGCGGGCGAAAGAAAAAATAAAAGAAAGCGAAAGCCATAACAGTTCCCCACGCAACGCGAAAGAAAAAATACAAAAAAGCGAAAGTCATAACAGCACCCCACGCAACGCGAAAGGAAAAATAAAAGAAAGCCTAAGGCACAACAGCACCCCACACACAACGCGAAAGAAAAAATAAGAGAAAGCGAAAGTCATAACATCTCCCCACAGAATAGAAAAGTAAAAATAAAAGAAAGCGCAAGGCACAACATCATCCTGCATAACAACGCCTTGGCGCACGCCTCACGCGCCCTGGAAGTGTGCGATACATTACTAGAAGCCACCGCGCGCCTCGCACGACGTACGTGCCCGATGATGATCACCACAACAACCGAACAGCGAACGAGGGTGGCCGGGGAGGGAGACGTCCATCCACTCGCCAAGTCTGTCTTTAGCCCAAGCGTTTTCATGACGTCAAGAGGAAAGACGGGCACATACACATACAAAAAAATAAACAAAAAGAGAGTGCGCGGCGCCGAGGGATGGCCGGGGAAAACCGCTCGCCCATAACAGACAAAAATATATAATGAGTAGCAAAAAAATAGGCAATACACAACAGAAGTTTACTCTCGTCGGCAACGCTCGACGGATCTCGGAAGGCCAAGAACCCTCAAGACATCAACGGAGAAATGAGAGGGCGTCGCGAAACGAGGGGGGGGGGGGGGGGGAGGGGGGACGTAGGGCAGAAAAATAGAGCGGTAATAATGACCGGACAATAAGAACGGTAGTGGCGAAAGACAGCCGCCGCGATAAAGGGGGGGAGAGGGGGGGGGAAGAAGCACAAGGAGGAGAAAGAAAGCGAGAGAAAAAAAAGACGTCGCAACAGGCTCGGGTGATCAGAAGACGGCAAGTTAACACCGAGGAAAAGACATGAGTTTCAGAGGCAGGGAGTGAAGTCAGATGGAAAGACGAAAAAAAAAAGGGCGGTTTTCAGAAAGACGACTGAAAAAACGTGTCTAAGAACAACAAGTTCAGCGGATGGGGGAGGTGGGTGGGGGGGGGGGGGGGGGAGGAGGCTAAATGAGAAGGAGGTTGCTTAAAGAGGTGGATAACGGGACGGAAAAAACAAGCGATGGGGCCGGACCAAAACGACTAAAAACAAAAAATGAAAACGCGAGCCCTGGAAGAGCGAAGCAGAAACAAACCGAAATCCCAATTTCAGTCGCCTCTACTATATACGCCACATTTCTCTCTCCGTGCGCTGGCCCGTTTTTATGTGTGACGCGTAACGGGTCCCAATGCCGAACAACGAGGTGACTGGGCCGAAAGCTAACGCCGAAAAACAGAAAACAAGAAAGAGACTGACTAACTGCTGGATCAAGAGCGAAGAAACAAAGAAAAGGAAGCGCCACATAACGTGTACCTCCAGAAACAAATGCCGTAGTTGGAGTTGGAACAGAGCTCAGGGCTTTAAAGAGAAGTCGACTACCAACGCAGCGGCCGCTGCGGTGTAGCTGGCCGTTCAGTGTATGCGGCTCTGGAGAGATGAACGTAGTCTAAGGACGAAGGGGAGGGGTACCGAGCGCCGTACAGCGTCTACTACTGGCAACTAGGTAGTGACGAAAGAGGTTAAAAAAAATAGGAAAAAGCTGAGAAGAGGTGAAAAACAAGGAAATTACATTCGGAGCGAACCCGGTCAAAAATGGAAGCGAAAGCGAGGCGCATCAAGTTCTCTCCTGTCAATGTCGGTACACGCTAGGCTAAAGCAAAATTATCATTAATGCGAGAGCGTTATGTGGCTTGGTTACGTTAGCAAAAAGAGTCCGCAAATTTGTCCGCACGACTGCATCGTTCTCTTATGATAAATCCTTGAAAGTTTGGTTTATGGGTTTTAACGTCCCAAAGCGACTCAGGCTATGAGAGACGCCGTAGTGGAGGGCTCCGGAAATTTCGACCACCTGGGGTTCTTTAACGTGCACTGACATCGCACAGTACACGGGCCTCTAGAATTTCGCCTACATAGAAATTCAACCGTCGCGGCCGGGATCGAACCCGCGTCTTTTGGGTCAGCAGCCGAGCCCCATAACCACTGAGCCACCGCGGAGGCCAAAGGAGTGAGTGTGATTGTGATAGATAGGGTGTGATAAAATGTTGCTGCGGCAAATATTTGCTTTATGATGTGTAATGAGTTAATTAAACGAGAAAAAACACACTTAGACGTCACAATAGCCACGGACGTCGATATAGCACATGGAAGCCAGAACAGCCACGGACGTCGATATAGTACATGGAAGTTTTGCTTTCTCCTTGTTCCAATGCGGGTCGCCGCAGTGATGGCAAAGTGTTTTTTTTTCTTTTTTGTTTCCGGAAGGTGAAGGAAAAGACTGAGGCAATGTGAGACACTGAGGTTGCGAAGTCGCCGAAGAAGCGCCGCCGTTTACAGACCTTTATGCTCGAACGCTCGGAAGCTTACACCGCAACTAGCACGCTTCCCTCTCGAACCTGAAACGTACAAGCTCGGAGTGAAATCGGATTCGCAGTATCGTGCCTCAGTGGCACAGCGACGGATAGGGCTACCCGGGAAGCGTGCATCCCTCAGAGGGAGCTGGCAACGCGAAAACAATATCTGGGCTGAATAGATTACAAGAAAATGATTACCGAGTCACGGGCTAGCGAGAAGAAAGCGAAATGCACTAGGGGCGGTATAGTTCGGAGACGCCTCATCTGTAATCCGGTCTCGTCAACGCCAAAAGGTTTTCTCCCGGTATATTTTCTAGTACTGCTTTTGAATCTGCACACGCCAAAGACATCACCTAGGCTAGAATGTTAGAAAGAAAGCTAGATGTAATCGACAGAAAAACAGCACCAACTGAATCTTTATTTCTATGTTAATAGAGATTTTTCTGCCTGATGCGCAGCGCTCCAAGTTTTATTTTCGACTTTGCATCACGATGGTATATTACGGTGAAAGTAAAAAAAAAAATCAAATTTCAATACGATGTTATAAACGAAATTTCGGAAAGACTAAATTTCGACGACTGCGCCTTTTCCCGAATTCACTTTGAGAAAGTGAAGTTCGCAATTTACATTCATACTCTGCACGCCAAATCAGTGAATTTGAGATGGACAACAGAACAGCTCTTCGGGTTAGAGAAAAAAAAAATACAAGGTGTCAGTTCAGATTGCCCACATCACTTACCATGCGAACGTTTCTTACTGCGGTAAATTATCCCCCGACTTCAAATGAGTTACGATCTGTTTTTTGTTTGTTTTTTTTTTTTTACAACGAAAGTTCGCCGCTTAAAGCTCATTAAAGATAAAGCCCTGTGCACACATTTTTCTGCATGGCACCAACGTTTCACTGAATGCAAAAACCCGTCGGAGGATTCTCACAACGTTCCCACCTCCCCAAGAAAGATAAAAAATGGAACAGGGAAATAAGAATCAAACAAATGAGGAAAGAAAGGAAGCTCACAAAGAAGAAACGAAGAATGCGCGCTAGTAAGAAAGCGAAGAATGAGGAGAAACAGGCGAGGATGGCTGGTTTAGTAAAGAGAAGATCACAACAAAAAGCATAGCGAAGGCACAATGGGAAAAGAAAACAGAAAGTGTGCCTTTTAAGATAGAGAGAGAAAAAAAAAGAGAGGGAGAAAGGGAGCAAGGGGGGGGGGGGGGCGTTTCATTTGCCGACGCGTTCAAGTGTGGGCCTGGCTATGAGACGCCTCGATGCCCAGCGACTGAACGAAAAATAACACGTAAAAGAAAGCAAAGTTTCCTTCACTTTTTTTCGTGCGATGTTCGTGCTTCTATTTCCCGGTCTAATTCTCCCCTCGCAGTCTCTTCTCTGGCCCGGAGGAAGAAGAGCCAAAGAGGGAAAGTTTCAGCGTGTAGTAACGTAAGCTGAAATCATCCTCTCAAACTTTCGTTCTTGGCCCGAGTTCAACGGCACATTTTTTTCCCCCGATAAAGCGGCAGCCGCTTCCCCCCCCCCCCTCTCCCCCTTCTCTGCCCACCCGTAGACGTATGTCGCTTCTGCTGTTGCATCGCTGTCTCGAAGAACGCGCTGCTCGGAGATCTAGCGCCGACCCGAAACGGCTTAGACGCAGACCGATTGCGAGGGTAGAAGGCGTAGGAGCGCCCGAAGATAAACAAGATTAGGGAGAACGGACGGGAAGGGACGGAAGGGTATGAGGCAACGGGAAGGCGATGAAGAAAAGTGGGAGGGCCGAGTGAAGATACATTTTGCTTAAAGCAGCGCCAAAGTGACGTCCGGATTGCGGCGAGCCCCATTTCGGGGGATTGGTGTCGACCGAGATGAGATTTCCCCGGGACGATATTCGCGACGTAACGAACAGGCCGCCGGCGGCTATATCGCACCGTTGCCGGTTTTCGAAACGATTCGACGACCGCGGTTTAAAAAGGCGCGAGAAACAGCGAGAAACGCGCGTTGACGCTACGGGTTGCGAACATTAACGGATGTCGCCGCGATAAAAGCATAGGAGTTAGGGGGGGGGGGGGAGCCTACACATAAAGAAGCAGAAAAATTCCCTCCAAAGAGCCCCTTTACAAACGCCCCGCGGTTAACTTCTAAAACCGAATACCTGAGAACGTGTACAACGGCAAATGTTGCTGACGTCATGCCGTACGACGGGCGGGTATGCACTATATTTTTTTTTTTCGCTTCGTAAAACCGGATTTCCCAACCCTGAGAATATGGCTTTTTCAGCAAGATCGTTGTTGACAAATGCTACCCTCATGGGGTCGTACTATGGACAAAATGGACAAAATGATGATTGTAACGCCGGGCTTGCGTGCAGCTTCGCAACTGTCGCCGCAGTGTTCACACCTTCGCCTAAATTCCAGACTTCAGAACTACGAGCCGCCGCGGTGGCTCAGTGGTTATGGTGCTCGGCTGCTGACCCGAAAGACGCGGGTTCTATCCCGGCCGCGGCGGTTGAATTTCTTTGGAGGAGAAATTCCAGAGGCCCGTGTACTGTGCGATGTCAGTGCACGTTAAAGAACCCCAGGTGGTCGAAATTTCCGGAGCTCTCCACTACGGCGTCTCTCATAGCCTTAGTCGCTTTGGGACATTAAACCCCATAAACCAAACCAAACCAACCAGAACTACGAGGACGCTAAAGTCACCTTAAGATTGGAATGTGATGGCATTAAATTCCACAGCTTTCGCAGCTGCATTTTCAGCTTCTGGGTGTGTTTGCGTGAGGTTTATTTCCAACTCTAGTTCCATCAGCAGCCGTACTCCAACGGCTAATTGCAGTAGCAGATATGTACTATGATGTGACGGTGACGGCTTTCACATATATCACTTTATTTTTTGTTAATTTTTGGTTTAGATTCACTAGATTGCTGGCTAGTTCCTCACAACTCAATTGGTAGGTTGTGATGACGTCACAATATCACGTGACCTCAGTCGACTAATCAGCGAATTCCGCGACATCCAACATCTTCGGGGTTTCGGTGCGACATCTCCAGGTTGCCACCTGCCACAATGGGCAGATTGTTGTGACATCACAATATCACGTGACCTCGCTCGGCTAATCAGAGAATTCCGCGACACCTAACATCGGCGGGGTTTTGGTGCAACATCTCCAGGTTGCCACCTGCCACAATGGGCAGATTGTCGTGACATCACAATATCACGTGACCTCGCTCCGACTAATCAGCGAATTCCGCGACACCTAACATCGGCGGGGTTTTGGTGCAACGACATCTCCAGGTTGCCACCTGCCACAATGGGCAGATTGTCGTGACATCACAATATCACGTGACCTCGCTCGGCTAATCAGAGAATTCCGCGACACCTAACATCGGCGGGGTTTTGGTGCAACATCTCCAGGTTGCCACCTGCCACAATGGGCAGATTGTCGTGACATCACAATATCACGTGACCTCGCTCGACTAATCAGCGAATTCCGCGACACCTAACATCGGCGGGGTTTTGGTGCAACGACATCTCCAGGTTGCCACCTGCCACAATGGGCAGATTGTCGTGACATCACAATATCACGTGACCTCGCTCGACTAATCAGCGAATTCCGCGACACCTAACATCGGCGGGGTTTCGGTGCAACATCTCCAGGTTGCCACCTGCCACAATGGGCAGATTGTCGTGACATCACAAAATCACGTGACCTCGCTCGACTAATCAGCGAATTCCGCGACACCTAACATCGGCGGGGTTTTGGTGCAACGACATCTCCAGGTTGCCACCTGCCACAATGGGCAGATTGTCGTGACATCACAATATCACGTGACCTCGCTCGACTAATCAGCGAATTCCGCGACACCTAACATCGGCGGGGTTTTGGTGCAACGACATCTCCACCTTGCCACCTGCCACAATGGGCAGATTGTCGTGACATCACAATATCACGTGACCTCGCTCGACTAATCAGCGAATTCCGCGACACCTAACATCGGCGGGGTTTTGGTGCAACGACATCTCCAGGTTGCCACCTGCCACAATGGGCAGATTGTCGTGACATCACAATATCACGTGACCTCGCTCGACTAATCAGCGAATTCCGCGACACCTAACATCGGCGGGGTTTTGGTGCAACGACATCTCCAGGTTGCCACCTGCCACAATGGGCAGTGTCGTGACATCACAATATCACGTGACCTCGCTCGACTAATCAGCGAATTCCGCGACACCTAACATCGGCGGGGTTTTGGTGCAACATCTCCAGGTTGCCACCTGCCACAATGGGCCGATTGTCGTGACATCACAATATCACGTGACCTCGCTCGACTAATCAGCGAATTCCGCGACACCTAACATCGGCGGGGTTTTGGTGCAACGACATCTCCAGCTTGCCACCTGCCACGACGGACAGGTTGTCGTGACGGCGAAAGGTCACGTGACCTCTTTCGACCAATTAGGGTGACCCACAAGGCAGGTTGCAATGATGTCACACGATCACGAGACCTCTCTCGACCAATAAGCGAAATGCATGACACTGGGCATCGGCGTTGTTTCGGAATGACAACTCGAATGATATCGCACCAAAATAGCCAGTACTGAAACATACATTTCAAAACGTGGCGTTTAACCCTCTCGAGATCCAGTTTATATCGATGGGCGGCGAGCATGCGGTAGGCCGTTCGTCCAGCTACAGAAGCTTCTGTTAAAAATGATTCTAAAAGACAAGCACACAGAGTCACCCTCCAGTTTTCGCACACAGGTTCCTGTAAAGTGCCTCCGGAACAAGAAACGTCGAGCGCTCTCGCCGCGCCATCGCAAGCTCTGCTCCGCTTGCAGCATCGAGACTCTCCCGGCAGAATCCCGACGAACAGAGTAAGGGACCAACCAAGACGAAAACAAGCTCCTTTTCTTCAAACCACGAAGCGCCTTCCTTTGATGGAAAGCGCCTCCCACCGCTCCCGCCCCCCTTTTTCCCATCGCGCCGCACTGTCACCGGCAGCCCGCGCCAGCCCTATTACGGTAATGAAGATCCCCTGCCTTTTGAGCGCGTCTGAGGGAACTCCGCCAAGACAGCCACCTTCCTCTGGACGTTGAGAGAAAGGAGACGGGGGGGGGGAGAGGTGGGAAAGAACGTAGAAGCCATTGGTACGCCACCTTGCATGGAGTCCACGTCTAGCTGCCTGCCATGGAATGTACTATAGACGTACTACGTGCGTCCCAGCTAGGCTGTGGTGGTCGGGACGCGGCGGCCGTGGGGTGCTAGTGTATGGCGAGTCACGTTCTCGCCCGATGGCGCCATTATAGCCGACCGCGGCGCGTGGGAAGTGAGGATCAAGGGTTTTGTGGGGAGGCGCTGCGACTGTTTATTGAGACGGACACCGCGCTGTTGTCGCCACTGCTACCGTCGCAGCCGCCGAAACGCCTAAGAAGAATGGGGTGCGGTGCGGAACGCGACGACGACGAGGACGGCGACCGCGTCACGTCCTTTCGCCGAGCTCCAACTGGATATTTGACGCGGGCTTTGAGCCGCGCTGGGATGAGTTTATTCGCGTCGGACCGACGTAAGCTTCGGGCGAATGACCATCCACAAGTGTTAACGTATAGTGGACGGTTGCAGAAACTCCTTGCTGGAGAAGCCCCACGCTTGAAGGGACACCGAAAATAAACTGATGTTTATATCTCTGTCGAACGGCACTCCTTCCAAGGCCTTTCCAAAAGCGAAGGCGGCTCCTTTCACCAAACCAAACGAGCGAAACCACAAATGAGCCGCAATATCTGCAGTAAAGCCAAAAGGTTAAACAATCGTCCTCCAAAGCCTTTCCCACAAAGGCGCCTCTCGCCACCAAATCAAAGGAGCGAAACCTCAAATGAGCACCAAAGTAGCTACACAGTAAAGCCTAAAGATGAAACCATAGTTGAGCTATCGCATCCTCTGCTGTGCATTAGGTGGTTGTAGTGAGAGAACTTGACATTAAAGTTAAGTACTGTAGTCCCCCATTACACTTAAAAAAATTATATAGTCTCCCTCCACAAAAAAAAAAATCTGCAGACAGCTTCTCTCATTATCATCAGCAACAGCCGCAGCAGGTTCTCTTTACCGCCTTGGCTGCGATGACCACTCGGTGTTGCAGCCAGTTGCTGCAACATTTTTTCTGTCCCGACAAACATTTTGTTTTTCATACTTATAAAATGTTTTCAAGCAATGTTAGCGTTTTAGTTGTTTTCATCTTTGCTGTTACTTTTCTGCGCTGGATGGCGCTGCGATCGCAGGTTCTCGACGGCCTCTCCTTCGCACTCCAAAACAAAGGTCTCGGACGGGTGCCTTCGATTCCAAGACCCTTAGCATCAAAGGCGCGACAAAGGCGCGACAATTTAGTTGCCACCTTGCCCCCTTTGAACATAACTACATGGTTCTCAAAGCCATTAGAGGTGCCCGGGTAACAGGGGTATGACTTATGGGTAACCCCTTCCTAATCACAACGCGAGAGAGAGGGGGAAAGCAGTAGCTGTCGAAAGACGGAATAGCAATCGCCAACATGCAGCATGAAGAGCGTGCTTTAACTGTATAAACGTTACGTCACCGGCAAAGAAATATTCTCCTTTGCTCCGATGACGACAGCCAACACACGATGGCCAAATCTCAGTAGATTAGAAAGAGGAGAGTTTGAGCTGTAGCCATTGAAAGACAAGGAAGCTGGACAAGTTGGTGTTTTAGATGGGGAAGACATAGTACTATCGCTAAATCACAGGGACGTTGTGTTGCGTGCTCTCGCTTCTCCCTAGTAGTTAAGAGTTTGGGTATAAGGGGGTTTAACGTCCCAAAGCGACTCAGGCTATGAGGGACGCCGTAGTGGAGGGCTCCGGAAATTTCGACCACCTGACGTTCTTTAACGTGCACTTACATCGCAAAGTGCACGGGCCTCCAGAATTTCGCCTCCACCGAAATTCAACCGCCGCGGCCGGGATCGGAGCCGCGTCTTTCGGGTCAGCAGCCGAGTGCCATAACCACCGAGCCACCGTGGCGGTGCCTCGTGTTTAAGAGCTCATATACTGTCTTCCCCAAGCTATAGCCTCCTGTGTTAAAGGGAAACTGCACAGGTTTTAGGAATCAACGAGCTTAAGCGGGCCGAATGTGAGAAACATGCAGGTAAAGTATGCGAAGTCTTTTTGGGCTAGCGCTTGAAATAGTGAAGTAATCGCCGATTAAAATCGGGACGCCCTTCAAGCTTTTCCGCAGCGCACAACGCCAAGTGGGGGGCGCATGATGAAGTCATCGGAGATATTGGTACATTTCCAACAAACAAACGCCTGCTTTGAAGGAAAAAAACCAACGCCACCGACGGCGAACCCTGCCGAGAGTTGTTTGGCAGAGTCTAACAAGTCAGGGCTGGGTGTGGCTGACGACAACGGTAATTTAAAATCATACCTTCCGTGACGTCACGCTCAGTTTTCTTGCACTCCTCCGGTGCATTGAGGAGAAGCGCAAAATTCAATCGTCGATTACGTCACTATTTAAAATGCTAGTGCAAAAAAACTTGGCATGCTTTACCTACGGCCTACATAGATTTGAATCCTTGAATATCACGAAATTCTCAAAAAGTGCTGAAGTTGCCCTTTAAGCATGAAGGCAGGATTCCCTAAACCTGGCTCAACCCTGTCTCGTCTCCCCACTCTTGTAGGCCATCTGTATGAAGCATAATGCATGCCGCCAGACGAGTAGACCATGGCGCGCCGCACTGAGCGGCCTCGGAGGAATGTGCCCCAGTTATGAAACCGCCGTCGACAAAACTACGGCGCACCCTATTCGAAATACGATCTAGTTATTCGAAAACTCGAGAACAAATTCAATTCGCTGCAAAAAGATTTTGAGAATGCGCTGTTTAATCCCTTCATTCGATTCGCTACCGCAAAATTTCGAATATTCGCACACCCCGATAAAATATTGTCACGTGCTTCCACAGAACCTCGACGGAAGAAGCAGAAGATGAAGGACTGACCAGCAGAGAGAAAGGAAGAGAAAGAGCTGAAGGACGCTGGTAGGCTTCCTGCTTCCATCCTGCTCCGACCGATCCCCTCTGTGAATAAACCCCCGTGCGTGCTAAGCACGTAACAGTTTGGTGAGAGGTGCCGGGTATCGACCACGGAGCATTCCATCTACCGAAGGAGCCGTAGACTCGCAGGCTTCCCACCACTGCCATCGGACATGCCTGGAGACGACAATGCCGAGCAACCCGGGATATCCACAGCGAACAACTTGTCACATTATCGAGAGCCCCGCACATTGTTTGCAAAACCTGAAGAGGACGTTGACGAGTGGCTGAAACACTACGAGCGGGTGAGCAAATACAATCGCTGGAACGCTGCTACCAAACTGGCTAACGTGGTGTTTTTCCTTGCCGCCACTGCCCTTGACTGGTTCGACAATCATCAGGATACACTGAGTACATGGGCTACCTTTACTACCGAAATCAAGAAAAATTTTGGGGATGAATCGGCAAAGAAGAAGCGTGCGGAACAGACATTACTTCACCGCGCGCAAGTACCAGGAGAAACTTGCACGGCATACATCGAAGCCATCTTAAAGTTATGCAAGCTAGTTAACTCCAGTATGCTTGAAGAAGACAAAGTCGGCCACCTTCTAAAAGGAATTGCGGAAGATGTTTACAATTTCCTGATTAGTAAAGAGAGCCTGAGCACCACCGCTGACGTTATAAAACATTGCAGAACATTTGAAGCTCTTAAGCTGCGTCGAATTACCCCTAAATTCGGAAGATTGGCCAATGTCACCTCTATAGCCAGTGTTGAAGCCTGTCCTCCAAATTCTATGGCTGATATGATTCGAGAGATTGTGCGCGAGGAATTTTTCAGATCCCGGGACACCTTCTGCCGCACAGAATATCTGCGGCACAGTTCTGCACCGGAGGAAGATGTTGCCGCCCTGTCGACTCCGTGGGCTCAACCTAACGGCACTTTGCCCATGGACGATCGGAACATTTCCAAACCTTATGGCCACCAGCCGACGGAAAGGAGGCCCACCTACCCAGAAGACGTGGTTCGTCAGCAGCGAGATCCTGGCTACAGCCAACGTCGCGACTTTGTACGCCAGGACTTTTATGGCGGTCGCTGGCGTTCTCAACCTTTGTGCTACCGGTGTGGCATTGCAGGGCATATCGCTAGATATTGCCGCCGTCGTTTCCCGACTTCTCAAGACTGCCAACCACCGGCGCCTACTTACGGACAAGTGCACACCGCGCAGCAGCGACCCCCAACGTCCGCTTGGGACCCGTACCGTCCGAGCACTTTGCGGAGTTCATCACCTGCATCTGACCGCAGTGTGACGCCGCCACCTCAGCGCCAACGGCGGTCACCTTCTCCTCGACGTCGTGCATCCCCTCCGCCTCCGGGAAAACTAGGAGGCGCGGCCAATGGAGGTAAGGCCGCCGGCGAGTCGATGACGTCCAATATACCTCTGCCCGTGTTTATGTTGAAGAACAAACTGGAAGTGTTTATTGATGGTGTGAAAACAATGGCTCTTGTGGACACTGGTGCTACCGTATCCGTTATGAGTTTGAGGTTTAAGAACCGTTTAGGTAGGAAAGTGATGTTTAGTGGTGACCGTGCAGCGTTATTCCGTGGTGTCGGTGGTGAACCTTTGGTTCCACTTGGTGTGTGTGCTTCGGATGTTGTTATTGGTGGTCTAACGTTTAGAACAGAATTCGCAGTGCTACCACGGTCAACGCATGATGTGATTCTTGGGATTGATTTTCTGCAAGAGTGTGGTGCAACTTTAGACTGTCGTACGGGAGAAATTACTTTGAATTCTTCACTACTTTCAGCTCTTGTGGATAACTCGACACCGGATTTTGGAGCATTTGCGGTGGAAGAAGACACTATTGTAGCAGCTTTCTCCGCAGCATTCGTGCGGGTTTCCTCTATTCACAATCAGTGCGAATCTTTTGAAGCTGTGGTAGAGCCTACGACACTCGCCTGCTCTAAGAAGAGTACCGTCGTGCCTCGTTGCGTCGTTCCCGTGGTGAGAGGCCGTACCGAGCTGTGGACAGTGAACCACTCTGAAGAGCCAGCTGTGTTGCCCCGGGGCCTCAAACTCGCCCGTTTCGAGGAAGGTGTGTCAGGTTCCGTCGCGACGTTAACCAACCCTGTCAGTGAGCAGCACGTGAAAAGAGATATGGAGACCCAAGTTAAGGCTATGATTAATCAGGCTCTTCCCACAACCGAGCGTCGCACTCTAGTGGAACTCCTTCTGAAGCACGTGTTCGTGTTCGACTTTGCCAAAGACGATTCTACACCACCGCCTACCAGTCGTATTCATCACACGATCCACACCGGCTCCGCACCTCCTATACGCCAGAAGCCCTATCGAGTCTCAGCCACTGAACGTAAGTTAATAGATGACTAAGTTCAAGAGATGCTAAAGCGAGGCATAATTCGAGAGTCTTCCAGTCCTTGGGCAGCTCCAGTTATCCTTGTTAAGAAAAAAGATGGCACATGGAGGTTCTGTGTTGACTACCGTCGCTTAAATACGGCCACGAAGAAGGACGTCTACCCGCTTCCACGTATAGATGACGCAATTGATTGTCTGCACTCCGCTTCATACTATTCTATTGATTTGAGATCCGGCTACTGGCCAATCCCCATGCACGCTGCAGATAGGGAAAAAACGGCATTCATAACACCAGACGGACTTTACGAGTTTAACGTTATGCCTTTCGGATTATGTAACGCACCTGCAACATTCGAGCGGTTCATGGATACAATCCTGCGTGGCCTTAAGTGGCAAATTTGTTTATGTTATTTGGACGACGTTGTAATTTTTGGCAAAACGTTTAGTGAGCACAACAGCCGCCTGGATATTGTGCTTGATTGCATGGAACGAGCTGGCCTTATCCTCAATTCCAAGAAATGTCATTTTGGGAACCGTGAAACAATTGTTCTTGGTCATTTAGTTGATAAAGAAGGTGTTCGACCAGATCCAAAGAAAATTGAAGCTGTCAAAAGTTTTATGGTGCTTCAATCAGTGAAAGAGCTTCAGAGTTTTTTAGGGCTCTGCTCGTACTTTCGACGCTTTATAGCTAGGTTTGCGGACATCGCTTACCAACTGACGTGTTTGCTGCATAAAGATGCACCGTTCAATTGTACCAGCGAATGTGGCGCAGCTTTCCGACATCTGAAATTTCTTTTGACCTCGGGCCCCATCCTACGCCACTTCTGCCCATCTGCACCAATTGAAGTGCATACTGATGCAAGTGGTATCGGTATCGGCGCTGTACTTATACAACGCCATGGTCACGATCAGCACGTGGTAGCATATGCCAGCCGTTCATTGAGTAAGAGCGAAAGAAATTACACGGTTACTGAGCAAGAATGTCTCGCCGTTGTTTTCGCTGTACAGCGCTTCCGCTCCTATCTGTACGGGAATGCTTTCACCGTCGTGACCGACCACCACTCGCTTTGCTGGCTAGTGAGTCTTCGTGACCCCTGTGGCCGGCTTGCTCGATGGGCTTTGCGCCTACAAGATTTAATTTCACTGTGGTGCATAAAAGCGGCCGTAAACACTCAGATGCCGACTGTCTTTCCCGTTTGCCGCTTCAAATGACTGATGACGACGCAGACAACTTTGATGAATACTTGGCGTCACTTTCACAAGCCTTCCCCGATCTTCAAGTTTTCCGAACTGAGCAACGCAAAGACCAAACATTAACCTCTTTGTTTGATGCCGCTCAAGATTCTGTAAAGAATACTTTTTGCATTCGCGACGGTTTGCTTTATAAGAAGAATTTCGCTTCTGGAGGAGCACGCATGCTTCTTGTCGTACCCGAAAACCTACGCATCACAGTTCTTGAAATGATGCACGACGACGCCACGTCTGGGCACTTGGGAGTGACACGCACACTCCACCGCACACAACAACGATTTTACTGGCCTAACATGCGTTGAACCATCCAGCACTATGTAGCCAGCTGTGTGCAATGCCAGCGCTTTAAGCTGCCGACTTCAAGTCCACCGGGCAAACTGCGGCCAATCACACCTCCAACAGCCCCGTTTGAGCAAGTTGGCATTGACCTCCTTGGACCTTTCCCACGGTCCTCGAAAGGAAATCGATGGATTCTTGTGTGCGTAGACCACTTAACCCGTTATTGTGAGACAGCCGCGATACCAGCTGCTACTGCGTCTGAAGTATCCAACTTCTTACTTCGATTCGTCATTCTTCGGCACGGCCCTCCTGCAGTTCTCATTAGCGACCGTGGACGCCAATTTACAGAGGACGTTGTTGAAGAACTTCTCCGCCTCAGCAGCTGCAGTTTTTGCCACTCCACGCCATATCATCCCCAAACGAACGGTGTGGTAGAACGCACTAATCGGACGCTCACCACCATGCTTGCTATGTACGTCGCTGCAGATCATAAGGACTGGGATGGCGTCCTCCCGTTCATTACTCATGCATACAACACAGCGCAACATGAGACAACTGGCTACAGCCCCTTTTACCTGCTCTATGCTCGCTCGCCTCGCTGCGGCCTTGACACCATTCTACCATTTTTCATCCACGACGAACCTTCTCTTGCGACCACACTCTGCAGAGCTGAAGAAGCTCGCCAGCTTGCCCGCGTTCGAATTTTATCTTCGCAAGAGCGTTCCAAGAACCGCTACGACGTCCAACACCAAGAAGTTTCTTATGTTCCTGGTGACATTGTGTGGTTGTGGACCCCTCTACGCAAGCGTGGTCTGTGTCAGAAACTGCTATCCCACTACACTGGACCGTTTGTTGTGTTGGAGTGCATAAGTGACGTTAATTACGTTATATCACGACTAACTGCTAGTGGTCGACGGTCACGCCAGTCTCAGGTGGTGCATGTAGCCCGCCTCAAGCGATTCCATCCCAGACGGTCTATTTAACTCGCCCGACGGGCTTCGTCTGCGAGGAGGGAAATGTCACGTGCTTCCACAGAACCTCGACGGAAGAAGCAGAAGATGAAGGACTGACCAGCAGAGAGAAAGGAAGAAAAAGAGCTGAAGGACGCTGGTAGGCTTCCTGCTTCCATCCTGCTCCGACCGATCCCCTCTGTGAATAAACCCCCGTGCGTGCTAAGCACGTAACAATATCTTCAAAAAACGTCTTCAAAAAAAAAAAAAGAAAGAAAGGACCTTCAAGTTTTCCTACTTCAGGTTTCGCTAAATCTTTCATTCCCGAAACTATTACTGACTGGAACCGGCTGCCTTCTACAATCGCAGCTGAAATTAATCCGACGGTGTTTCACGAACACTTAAAAAGTGAAGTGACATTCCGTCTAGTTCAGTTCACCCTAATGCTTTAGATAATTTGTTTCGCGATGTTTATTCGTTGCCATTGTGTTCTTTTTGCGTGCTATTGTTCCGCCACATTTTAATACCTGTTACCTGTTCAGCGATTCTGCTTTTCTAGCTCTGTTAACTGTTCGGTTTGTCATGACTGCATTTTTACCACCCGCCTATGTGACACTGTCGTAGTGACGGCCTTTAGGGGTTTCCTGAAATAATTATACTAATAAGTGTCGCCATATACGGAAAGAGATGTGGGATTATGACAGCGTTGGACGCTAATTACTTTCCAGGACCGCGGACCTGCTATTAATATTTCGACAAGCCAGGAAAAGTAGCTGCGCTGGCGATTGTGCAAAAGCACCAAGTCGCGCACCTCCCAAGAAGCGTACAGACCGCTCACTACGCTCATTGATTCCTCCACGCGCGCATTATCGGCGCGTCAGCCATGACGCCCAGTATGAGCTCAAAGCTGGTGGGATATCTGCCGCGGCAGCAGCAGTCGGGACTAAGAGAAAGGTAAACAAAAAAATCTAACCTTTAGTGACGTCTATGACCTTAAATCTCCCGTGATCTGCCGTGGCAGGTGGTGGCAGCCGTCGGGATTACAGACAGCAGAAAAAAAAAGAACCTTCAGTGACGTCAGTGGTCCTCGATCAGCGGAGTCCATTGCGACAACTGCAGTTGCCGGGGATACGTGCGTGCGCGTCCTTTCATAAAGTTCTTTCTGCCGACTGGACTAAAGCGCCCACACACGGTGCTATTCGCGGCTCCGAAAGCTCCTTCGCTTGATATTTATTTATTTACCACCACAATATACATGGTGACAGGGTGCCCATAGTAAAAGCGGCCTCTTGGACCGCTTGACTTGGCCATGGACACCCAGCTGCGAGCTTTGGCAACAAAACCGTGGCACACTTTGAAACTAAATACAATATTGCAAAAAAAAAAAACGCGACAGGTACTTCCCACAAGAAAAACAAAATGACAAACAAAGCAATGAAGAGTGCAATACAGTAAATTCGGTTCACAGATTCAATGCAGTATCTGTAAATAAAAAATATTCTAAAAGCTTTCTGTGTGAGGTGGTTTTTAGGTCAATGTCATTGACACAAAGAGCATTTAGTAGACGCGGTAATATGTTTTCAAGTGTTTGACAGCCATATGTTGTTCTGTATGTTTTAATGTGCCACTGATCGACGTTTCTTGTGTTGTGTACTTTATAGCTTACTACAATGTTGGAGAGTTCATGAAGGAAGGACGTGTGATTAATAATTTCGCGCTTCAGTGCGTGGCTGAGGCGAAAGGTGTACAATTTAGTTACCGGGAGTATTTTGTATTTATAAAAAAGTTCTTGTGTATGGAATGTTCTAGGAACATTTTCAATTATTCTGATAAAATTTTTCTGTAATACGAGTAGCTTATTGATGTTTTCTTGCGAAGTTTTTCCCCACACTAAATTGCAGTAATTGAGGCGAGAACTAAAGAGTGAATGATATATGGCCAGCAATGCTCTTGTTGGCAGCAGTTGGCGATATCTGCAAATTAAACCAATAATTTGCGACAGTTTGCTGGAAATAAAAAAATAAAAAAGGCATGGTCATCCCAAGTCATTTTTTCATTAAATACAACGCCCAGTGTTTTAAATGTAGGTACTATATCTACATGAGCATTATTGAAGCAAATGTCTTTTACAAGTGTAACTTTCTTATTTTTTTAGCACGCGAGATTCGCTTAGAGAACGGTATAGGAGAGAGTGAGATTTTTGAAGGGTCTCGCGAGACACTGCGTTGGCAACCCACTTGGCACGCGCCTGTAATTGAGAGCGTGTGCAAAAAGAGCAAAGGCCCAGATTTCGAATACTTGCTTTTGTAAATCTTCAGCTGTCTTTCATAAGTGGGAGTTGTTTTTTTTTTCGCCCCGCGTAACATTGGCGCCTTTGTGAATATTCGCGTAGCGTTCTATCTTTACACAGCGTTTTTTTTTTTCGTTTCTTTCGCTCACGTCGCTTCCTTCATTTATACTTTTCCCTGCCGTTACTGATTCCTTTATCGTTCGGGGTCTATGTACACAGTGCTTTTACTTGTTCGCACTCTGCGTCATGCGCTCTGCTTTATTATATTTTCTCTTTGAAAGCGTGTGCTTGTAAGTGTGTGCGTGCGTGTGCGTGTGTGCGCGTGTGTAAGTGAGAGAGAGAGAGAGAGAGAGATAGAGAGAGAGAGAGAGGGGGGGGGCTACCAATGTACAGAGTATTTTTACTCGTTCAGACTCTGCGTCATGCGCACTGCTTTATGATTTATTCTTTTTAGGCGGGGAGTGTGGGGCGGGGAGGGTTTTTGCGACCGGATCTGGTTTCTTTTAGTTTATTTTCGTGACTGGCACGGAATATCGAAATCCGACGCCGCTGTGATAGGCGGTCTCGAGTTCCGATTTCTGTCGCTGTCTGGTGGTTCTTCGGTCAGCAATTTACACAGGCTACGAGCTGCAATAAAAACTGCTCGAGAGCCAAGTAGTGTTAGCTAGTGCATCGAAAAAACAAAAACAAATACATATAATGGTTGCCAAATGTCTGAGAGTACAGATATTTTTTTTTTTTTTGCCTGGTACGGATATCGTTTGTTCCTCGCCGATATGCCGGGTTGAACCTGGCGCGGAATATTTTGTCGTGGAGCACCGAATTTGAGGGTTCCCAAGAGATAAGGTATGTAGAGATATGCCCAGGTACAAAAAAAGGGGGGGGGGGGGGGGGGGGGGAGGAGGGGGTTCGATAAGCAAAGGAGAAGGAGGAGCCGGAAACTCACCTCTCGTGCATCGATCTCGGCGCACGGCTCGATATTGATACAGCGGGAGCTCCTCGTTAGCGCCAGGAGTTTTCCGTCATTAGAATGCGCTATCGATCTGCGCTCGGAAGCTGAGGAGCGGACGATGACGGGGCCTGACAGGAAACGTCGGCGCGAGGGTGCGCGTTTTAGGGACTTTCTTTTTTTTTTGCTTTTTGGAATCTCGGATTACTTTTTAAGACTGCTTCTCTTTCTTATCGGAGAGAAAAAAGTTTGGGGCCCCAAATCCGAGTATTGAAAGCAGCAAACGCTTCCGGCGTAATGTATGCATTTCAAAAAAAAAAAAAAATAGGAGGAGCGAAAGCAGAAAGGTCATAAGTGCTCTTCGGGCTGGCTGCTATGCGCGGAAAACTGCGCGGGCTCACCGAAGTTGTATGCCATCGATTTAGTTTCGTTTCTCACGCTGGTTCCCAAGCGGCGCAGCGACGAAAGTAGTGCGACGAAGTAGTTTTAAAATTGCAAATTTTAGCACCGCGCGCTAGGGTAAGTTCTTGCGGATGTAATTAGCTACGTGCTTTTACGTTGCAGAGGTTAGCGACCGACAAGGACTGAAGGTTCGTTGATGCAGTGAATTCTGAACTCGGTCTAAGTACGGTTAATTTAACCGTGCCGTTAGTGTCTCGCTTGAAAGCTGATCTTGAATGGAAAAAAAAAATGAAGGACCCGCCGCGGTGGCACAGTGGTTAAGGCGCTCGTCTACCGAGTCGGAGTTCCCGGGTTCGAACCCGACCGCGGCGGCCGCGTTTCGATGGAGCCGAAACGCAGAAGGTGCCCGTGTGCTGTGCGATGTGAGTGCACGTTAAAGATCCCCAGGTGGTCGAAATTATTCCGGATACCTCCACTACGGCACCTCTTCCTCTCTTTCTTCTTTCACTCCCACCTTCCTCCCTTCCCTTACGGCGCGGTTGGTTTGGTTGGTTTACTGGGGGTTAACGTCCCAAAGCGACTCAGGCTATGAGGGACGCCGTAGTGGAGGGCTCCGGAAATTTCCACCCCCTGGTGTTCTTTACCGTGCACTGACATCGCACAGAACACGGGCCTCAGGAATTTCGCTTCCATCGAAATTCTAGCCGCCGCGGCCGGGATCGAACCCGCGTCTTTCGGGCCAGCAGCCGAGCACCATAACCACTGAGCCACCGCGGCGGGTGCGGCTGATTTTGTCGACCATCTAAAAAGCAATGACTCTGAGGAAGCCTGCCCCATCACACGATTTTAGTTCAGAGATCGAAGAAAACCCCACGAACCAGCCCAGAATATCGAAGCGGTGGCCTTGTGGCACAGCATCCAACTCGGATTCGGAAGGTGCTAGGTTCGATCCCCAGTGCCGCCGGGTACCCACCGCTTTTCTAATGGGTACAAGATTGCCCCCGGCCTGGTTTTCGGCTTTTATAGGCTGAAATACTTGGGAAAAGGGTCTTGGACCAAGCAGTTGCATTGACAGGCCCGTGATTCGTTCCGCCGTCAAGGAAACCTAAATCCGCCTCGTGAGGTAAAAAGCCCACTCATGTATTTTGTTCGCATTTTGGCACATCATCTGGCCCGGGCTGCAAAGGGTTTTCTCGACTGTTCATCCCAATGATGTGCCCAATTATACGACCTAAGGCGATCTGTATTTTCTGAGAAGTATTTGCTATTGATATATGCAGGCATTTCGTATATTAGAATGTTTCTTTTCCTTTTTGGGCACAAGTAGATCTTTGCAAGTTAAGTTAAACTTTATATCTAGAAACGTTGGCATTGGAAAGAAATTTGATACTAAGGTAATAAACACTTTATAAAGAAGCACTCATTATTTAAAAAAGTCCGCTTATTTACTTCATTTTGATGTACAGAGGGCAAAACGCATTTCTAGAACACGCTCAGAGCGTGTTTCGGGCGTAACACGCGATAACTAGCGATAAGATTCGGTTAAATATGGTCTGGATGTAAACATGTGCAGTTAAACTCGTAGAATTTCATCGCCATTTTTTACCTTCTTGATCGCAGCGGCTTTGGGAGCTCCGGAACACACAGTTTGGTTGTTCTAGGCATGTGTTTTGCCCTCTGTACATTAAATTTTAACCTCATAAGTTCTCGGACCAAAGATGTTTAACGAAAACCGTCTTTATTACGGCAGGCAAACAGACTAACGGAAAAATGGCGCTTTAAAAGAGGACAACTAATGAAAAGTTTTAACACCGTGCTCACATACAGTCTTCGCCAAAAGTGACCAGGCTGCACAGTTTGCATCTCAGTCGTATATTAAAGCTGCCATGCCAGATCTCAAGCTCTGAATCTCTGTATGGTAAGGAAAACCCCTGTTCTCACCTTCAAAGAACTTTGATATTCAAAGAAGCCGTGAGGGCTCTACTACGCGAATGAGAAGCAAACCATGCAGCCTGGTTACTTTTGGCAAACACTGTACTAGTGTGTGGATGTGTACCGGTACCTGACATGGTATACGCCGCGTCGGCGGTGCATTTTCACACCGCGTCCAATTCATATACTCGCCGGCCGCAACGCGCCTCTTATCCCGAAAGAACGCGAGAGAGAGGACATGTGGGGAGCGGTATTTTTCACGTCTCTTTACATACTTCGGAATATCAGTCTGTCCTCGTGTCTGTCTGTCCTCGTGTCTGTCTGTCCTCGTGTCTGTCTGTCTGTCTTCGTGTCTGTCTGTCTTCGTGTCTGTCTGTCTGTCTTCGTGTCTGTCTGTCTTCGTGTCTGTCTGTCTTCGTGTCTGTCTGTCTGTATGTCTGTCTGTATATATACATATATATATTGTTGACCACATTCCTTCTAGGGGCGCTCCTCCGGCACCCCGAGCACCCTTTTGTTTCGACTCCTTGGCCGCTTCCAAAAGAGCCCTCGTTGGAGCCCCCTCCACTGAGGCTCGGGTCCTTTCAGCCAGCCCATATATGCAGGAACGGCTCGAAACAAAGCGGGCACTTGCGCATGCAAGACAAAGAACAGGTCGCACCTATGCACACGCGCTCGGTCATTGCTATGCAGATGGGAGCCGGGCGAAGAAAAAGGACTGCGGCAGCTCTCGCCTCCTAACGCCAGCATATACCTTCCGCGGCCTTTACCTCGACCTGCTTCCCGCTTTCCATTCTACATTCTTTGTTTCAAGGCGGCCAAGTGTCCTGCTTGCCGTTCGTCATTCCACATTCTTTCTCTGAGGGCGGCCAAGTGTTCTCGCCTTGAAGAATAACGAGTCACGGGCGTCTAGCTACTATGCGAGGCCCAACTTTTTCCACCGAGTTTCCGAGTCAAGAGTCCCACTACCGGGGCCTCGTGGAGTGGGGAAGAACGGAACAGGCGATGGCTCGGCGCGTTGACGAAGTCTATTCCGTGCTTTGAAGCTGCCTACGTACTTGACTGGAAGCTTCTGGCTGCGTCTGTATAGCTCCTGCTTGACGGCTGCCGGCTTCTTTCCTCGGCCGGGTCTTCGTTCCAGGGACGGGTTATATGCTTAACCTGATTAGCATACGCGCGTGGTCGCTGAAGCGGGAAACGGCGTCGCCGAGTTTCAGTTCCTCGCGCGCATTATGTCGCGATAGTTTTTGCGCACGGCCCGTTTGGTTTCCTACAAGCTGCGTATTCTTAGGTGCCGCGGCGACTGCGCATGCCGTCTTGGCCCTGCGATGATTACGTCCCACTTGGCTCCTTTGTTGACGGGAAAACGGATACTTAAAACGCACGATCATCATTATTCGCGCGCGCACGCACGCACGCACACACACACACACACCGAAGTATGTGAAGAGACGTGAAAATGCACCGCCAACGCTGGTTATTACCTCCGTCACACGACAGATGGTTACCTCCCGTCGGTCTCCAATCAACCCTAACTAAGCCACCCGGAGCCGAAACATCCCGTCAGATTTTCTTTATCCCCGCACCACATGATAACGCCCCCCCCCCCCCCCCCCCCCCGTTTCCCACCCTTGGAATTCCCAATGTTACCCTAAAAGGCTGTCGGTTTACCTGTTCTCTGGACTACCTGTCCCGCCAGAGTCCCCTTATTCCATTTCATTTGCACTATAGTCAATTGCTAACTAGAGTTTTTTTCCCTAATCCAAGTATTTGATGCTGTGTCTTCACGCTGAGAGCTTTACTGCCACGCACCACATGATGAAGTGCTACACCTTTTTTTTTTTTCGGAATCGCATGCAATTTGCAGGGAAGCCTATCTCGATTTGAACTCGGTGCGTCTAGTTCGAAGCAGTGCAGTCAGGGGTCTGCTTAGAACAAAACTGGTGGCTCGGCTGTCGACAGCGCCATCAGCGGGTAAGGCCACCAGTTTCCCTTAGTTTCCGCGACGGTTGCAATAGTCGGAAGCGGCAGACCCAACCCCGACTTCGTTATACCATTTTCGCCATCTGGCGAGCCGCTCCTCACAAGCTGTCGCCGCTGCATGGAGATTGGCTTCGCGGAAGACACCGGGCACCGTCTGCACTGGCGAACAATGCGTCGTCTGCTCACGCGTATAAACCCGGGAACAACACTACGGCTGACGCAATCTAAGCGGATACGCGGCGTATTGGGCATTAGTGCGGTATACAGCCGGGCCGATAGGTTCTCTCTCGTACATCGGTGGAGTCTTTTTTTTTTCTCCTTCAAGTATTTCCTTCCCGTCGCGTTTGTGTGGTTATGCTTTCGCGAGTTCATTTTCTGCACATCCCCTTCGGTTTGTGCCCACTCTTGCGTGCTAGTCGTCTGCTCCGTTGGGCAGGCGGGAAAAAGGCTTAATGAAGAAGCCTACGCGAACGAGTGGAGCGTGAGATATATATAAGCCTACAGTGTGCGTTCGTTAGGTGGCTTGATATCTTGTTCTCGCGCTTCTCATCTTTTTTTCCCCCCTTATCTCCCTGCACTCAGGAAGTTCCGCGTGTCTATGCCGGCGACGTAGGCGTCTGATAGACCAGTGCTAACAGCTCGGCGTTATCGCTGCCAAGCGCTTGTCATTTTCACCCGTCGCGTTGTCCCCACGTCGCCATTAGAGAGAGAAAATGAGAAAGTTTGATTTGGTTTAGTTAGGTTTAAGGGGGTTTAACGTCCCAAAGCAACTCAGGCTATGAGGGACGCCGTAATGAAGGGCTCCGTAAATTTCGGCCACTCGGGGTTCTCTAACGTGCACTGACATCGCACAGTACACAGGCCTCTGGAATTCCGCCTCCATCGAAATTCGCCCGCCGCGGCCGGGATCGAACCCGCGTCTTTCGGGTCAGCAGCCCTGCACCGTAACCACTGAGCCACCGCGGCGGCTAGAAAGTGAGAAATGAAAAGGAAAGTGTAGTACGGTTTTAACGCAGTGAAAGCATGTGGTTGGCTCGTCGTTTCGTTTTGCTCGGTCGACGACATGTCTGGCGACGATATTCGACTCAAATTAAGTTCCGATCGAGGTTAAGCTGATCTTATCTGATCTCTTCGAGCCGCAGATGGAAGTCGACGAAGATGACGATGTGCAGTGCACAGCGTGAGAGTGTGTTGCAGTTTTAACACGAGGCGTGATGGCTTGCGGCCATAGCATAGTGCCTTCGTGCAGCGGCCAGCCAAGCTGAACTGTTCGCCTCGCCGCGGGTTCGACTCCCAATCACGGCAATACCTGCATTTCTGCAGCCTCAAGTTCATGCAAGCCAGAAGATTCTTGGCTGGGTTTGACCCCGCGAAGTGTATTGCTTTCGCACTAAGAACAGAAAGGCCAAAATTGATCGACAGTGCAATTTGTTCGTGTCACACATTCAGTTCGGTGTCGCGGTTTTTATTGCGAAAGCAATACTACTTGCACTTTCACGCCTTTGCCGTGCCGCGGCGGTGACCACCATTGACCTTCATTTGACCATGATTGCATTAGATTGGATTGGACTGTATTGGAATGGACTGGATTGGATTACATTGGATTGAATAGGAGTGGATTGAATAGGAGTGGATTGGATTGCATTGGAATGGATTGGATTGCATAACCGATGCATCACCACAAGTCTAACCACAAGCATCACCACCAGCTACACTACCAGCTGTACCATGGCGTAGGTACGGATATTGCTTTCGCAATTACCGGGCTTAACCAAGCTAAGCCACAGCGAATTTTTTATTCTTTATATTGGCGAAGAAAGTCGCACAGGTTGTAAATGACCGTTGCTCCGGTTAACCTGCCTGCGTTTTCGTTAGCGGTTATCCTTTTCTGCATCGAGACGTCCTTGGCGTTTTCGTGAGAAGCAGCGCACTTGTTCGCATGTAGCAAAGTATTGCTTACAACGAACAGTTCTCTTCGTTCGGCTGGTTTTGTGCGAAAAGAAACATATCCTAATTGGCGATGCCTGCCAGGGGCTCACATTTTTCCATTCATATCCACGTTCAGTGAAAACAATTCGCAGCGCCTCGCTGAAGGCGAAGGTTTAAGATAAATTGCTGTTCAAAGATACAAGCAAAAACAAAAACTGTGGCAAGAAAAGCTCTCCGCTTCGCGCGGGAAAATAACGGTTATTTGTTGACATAAATCAGAGCGTCCTGTTAGTCTGCGTCTAGGAAAAATTATACGAATTCGACCCAAACCTGTCGGATTGCCGTCATTCGCTGCGACACTCCTGTCACGAGCCCCGTTTTAGTGCGAGAGGAAGAAAAAAACATACATGTACATATACATGTTCTTTCCGTTCGTTTTCACACACCCAATTACAAAGCAAGCATTCGCGCACTGTCTGGCGATTGAGTTTGTTATGCCTTTTGTTTTCTTCTAATCCTGCCGGATCGCAGTGGTGGCGCTGGCAACAATGTCTGCGTAGCTATAACAGCAGTACGTCCGCTCCGTTTAAGTGGTTTGTTCATGATTCGTTATTACTGTTATGATATTTTTTATTTTCCTTGATTTTTTCATGGTGACACATGTAATAAAGCCTGGCACAGGAATTTCTGTTCTGGTGATCGGCTAGCGTGCTCCTATAGCGAGCGGCTCTAATTCCTTTCTCTTTACTGTTAAAATTCTTCAATACTAATTTGCATACGTCTCGTTCATTCTGTCAGACAAGTTCGAGAAATTGCGAGCGGTATAATTTACTACCTGCTCGTTACGGCAGACATGAAAAATCTAGTGCTGCGGAACGACCTTTCTAAAGGAAAATGGCAGGTGCAACGTTAAGAGGCAGGTCGAGAGCAGAGTTCGTCAGGGTGGAAAGCAGTTTTTCAAAAAGAACAGAAAAAGCAAAGAAAGAAAAGAAGCGGGAGAGGGGGAAAGAACGGGAAGACACTGCATGCGCCGGTTGGCAACTGAATGCTTATTGCAAAGGTGGAGGGATATAGATGCAGGTAACCCCACAGGAAACTGCGCACCTCACAAGCGCGTCGAAAAAAGAACCAAGCGCGGGGTAAACTCCGTCACGCAAGAAATTACTACAAACAGGAAAAGGAAGACGCCGTTTGTCTAAGTACGTTCCTTAGTATTAACAGGAGCGAGAGCTCTGCTCCTCGGTGTACAACTTTCGATTTCGATGTGTATGAGACAATGACCTTCAGTGCCTCACAAGGTCAAACCACTCTTGAGTGCGTAGTGGTATGGCCCAAACTATGGTAGTACGACTATGACTATTGGGCACCTGACCTTGACCTCGAACTTGACCTTGGCATTTAATTTGAGACCGTGGGCACCACATTCGCAATGACCTTCAATGCCTCACAAGGTCAAGCCGAATTTAACTGTGCGGTGCTATGGCTCAAGCTACGGTAGTACGACTATGACCATTGGGTACCTGACCTTGACTTTCAAACTTGACCTTGACATTTGATTTGACATATGGCACCACATTCGCATGGCCTCCAATGCCTCACAAGGTCAAACCGAACTTAACTGCGTGGTGGTATGGCCCAAGCTATGGCAATACGGATATGACCATTGGGTACCTGACCTTGACTTTCGAACTTGACCTTGACATTTGATTTGAGACAGTGGGCACCACATCGACAATG
Source organism: Amblyomma mixtum (assembly GCF_055824585.1). Lineage (NCBI taxonomy): Eukaryota > Metazoa > Arthropoda > Arachnida > Ixodida > Ixodidae > Amblyomma > Amblyomma mixtum. The sequence goes on along the minus strand of NC_143020.1, from coordinate 34,853,478 downwards.
ACCTTCAACACCTCACAAGGTCAAGCCGAATTTAACTGTGCGGTGCTATGGCTCAAGCTGTAGCAGTACGACTATGACCATTGGGTACCTGACCTTGACTTTCAAACTTGACCTTGACATTTGATTTGAGACAGTGGGCACCACATCGACAATGACCTTCAATGCCTCACAAGGTCAAGCCGAATTTAACTGTGCGGTGCTACGGCTCAAGCTACGGTAGTACGACTATGACCATTGGGTACCTGACCTTGACTTTCGAACTTGACCTTGACATTTGATTTGAGACAGTGGGCACCACATCGACAATGACCTTCAATGCCTCACAAGGTCAAGCCGAATTTAACTGTGCGGTGCTATGGCTCAAGCTACGGTAGTACGACTATGACCATTGGGTACCTGACCTTGACTTTCAAACTTGACCTTGACATTTGATTTGAGACAGTGGGCACCACATCGACAATGACCTTCAATGCCTCACAAGGTCAAGCCGAATTTAACTGTGCGGTGCTACGGCTCAAGCTACGGTAGTACGACTATGACCATTGGGTACCTGACCTTGACTTTCGAACTTGACCTTGACATTTGATTTGAGACAGTGGGCACCACATCGACAATGACCTTCAATGCCTCACAAGGTCAAGCCGAATTTAACTGTGCGGTGCTATGGCTCAAGCTACGGTAGTACGACTATGACCATTGGGTACCTGACCTTGACTTTCAAACTTGACCTTGACATTTGATTTGACATATGGCACCACATTCGCATGGCCTCCAATGCCTCACAAGGTCAAACCGAACTTAACTGCGTGGTGGTATGGCCCAAGCTATGGCAATACGGATATGACCATTGGGTACCTGACCTTGACTTTCGAACTTGACCTTGACATTTGATTTGAGACAGTGGGCACCACATCGACAATGACCTTCAATGCCTCGCAAGGTCAAAACGAATTTAACTGCACGCTGGTATAGCCCCAGCTATGGTAGTATGAGCACGTGATCATATATATAACTATGACCATGGAGCCAATTTGATTTGATGCAGTGGAGACCACGCTTGACAGAGCTTTCGCTTGTATATAACTAAACTCAAGCCACTTTGAACCACAGCCATTTCTTTTACTAGCGCCGTTCGCTCTAGAGGTAGAGCTCGCGCCAAATACCTCCTTGTTGTCGGACGCAGCGAAGCACTCAGAACACCCCCGCCCCCTCCCCGTCACGGGAATTCGACCTATCGACCCCGTCTTTCTCTTTCTACCTGTACCTGCAAACTGTAATCTGCGCCGGCCGGCAACGCACTCATTTTACCTGCCGAACCGAAACAACAACCGTCCTCGTTCTCCGTGCCCCCTGTCACGTTCCACACATTGTCTCCGTTCCTTTCCGCAGTGTGTGTGGTTCACAACTCCTATCGGCTGCAGGCCAAGGGGTGAGGAGAGCAGAGGAGGTCCGAGATGACGGGTATGAAGAGGGAGTGCAGGGTAGAAGTGGTGTTGGTAGAAGAGGCCGTGCCAAAACAAAAACATCAAGAGAAAGAAGGGCGTCGTATATTATATATAGTGGCGGCGTTGCCAGCCCTTGTGTTGCTCCATCTGCGGCGCTGCAATAACGGCCCCAGCGGTGGTCGCCGCCTCATTACGTAATTGACGCGGCGAAGGGACGCTCTTTCCCAATTGCTTTTTCTCCCTTTCTTCGTTTCTGTAGCCTCTCTTTCCCTTGTCTTGCGTACCTTTCGTTTGCTTCCATCATCGCCAATCTCCCGTCCCAACCTCCTCCTCCTCTTCCTCGAGGGCAGCGTAATAAGGACCTTGAGGAAAGCACTACCCTCTCCCCGTTGCGGCGGCGATGGAGCGCGGCGCCTGTTTTCCCGTTTTCCGAGGCCCGTGCCTTAACCTGGCAGTGGCCTTCCACACATACCCGCTAAGGCTGCAAGCAGCGTTCTTTCTTCGCTTGCTTCGGACCTTCTCAATGCTTTTGTTTGCGAAGAGGCGTGCGTGCCACCTCTTGGAGCACCCCTTCCTTTTCCTCATTTTCCCCTATTTTGTCTTCCCTTTTTTCCTCTTCCGGCGCCTGCTGGTGTTTAGAAGCGCTGCATGCCGCGTACGCTATGATGTGCTAGGCGCGCCAAATGCCGCCGCTCTGACGGGTTGGTGTTTACCGCTCCCGCCTGGCCCCGCGTTCCATTGTCGGTCCCTTAGTATTGGCCTACCTCGTTGCTTTGCGTTCCCCGATAATTCCCAGTTTCACATCTACTATACTTTCCTTTTCTTCTTTCTATCTCATGTACTATCTTTTTCTTTTCTTCTTTCTATCTCCTCCACAGCGCGTTGTTTTCCTGAGCTGCGGTCCAGGCATTCCTCTTCCTCATACCACTCGGTTCGCCGCGTAAGCTGGGCGGAAAATGAGCGAAGTAGCGGCCGGACACTCTGTCAGTCCTTTCCGCTTTTTTTGAGTTTTTTTTTTTTGTTTTCGCACTTGCCTTGCGGCGTGGCTCGCTTTGTTGCTGGCACGTGACCAATGAGCGCTTTCCACTTTTGTTACTCTATTGCCCGCTTTGGGAGCACTTGGGGAGCGCCTTTCATCGGGAGTATAGCAGGCCCACGGAGAGACCCTGTTGTTTCGTCGCGGATCGCTTAAGGCCGATTCACACGACGGACCTTTCGCCCGCGGCCCGCGCACTACGTGTTCATGCGTCAGCACATTTAGAGGCGCGCTGCCGGCCGTGAGAGGCCGCGGCCGGCAGAGCGCCTCTCAAATTGCTGACGTATTAACACGTAGTGCGCGGGCCGCGGGCGAACGGTCCGTCGTGTGAATCGGCCTTTACCGACCAAACAAAGGAGCTGTTCCATCGGACGCGGTTTGGTCCACTGTATACGGTAAACGGCCTTCGGCACGTGTTAGGACCTGCCTGCCTGCCGCTTCGCATTGTGTAAGAGCGGAAAAGTTTACTGACAAAACCAGAGTTATTAGTAAAATGAAGCTGAAGAAGTGTTTTATGCTCATTACCGAGTTAAAAAACGCTTAAGGTATGTATTCGACAAACCGTCTTTCTGGTCAGGGGGCTTCTTTGCGGGAATAAAAACGATTCGGAAGCCAATGGAGCGCTGTAGGTACGACGCAAGAAGGCATCGGACTCAACAGGCGTCGCATTCGTTCGATAACGACCCCACTAAAGGCGTCAACGTCTGCTTGGTAATTAAGTTATACGACATTATCCAAACAATACCATATAATCAAAGACCATATGATGACATAATGACCACGGAATGACATGTCATATGAGACCAGCTGTGACAATGCCACAGCATAAGAACTCTTTCCACCGCTATCCAAACAAAAAAGAACATTTTGTGATTCATAGTAGCAGTTTTTTCTTTCACGCTTTTTTTTTCGTGCGCATGACAATTCACCTGTACATTTTAAGGCGGAAGCCTTTAATGTCTCATCGTCGTAAGCAGCAGTTGTCGACAGAAAATGTCACGCTTTTCAATTGGTGGAAACGGTCGTGACGTCACAGTGCGCGAATTTCAAACGAAGCCAATAGCACTTTGGCTAGTAACCATACAACCAATTGAAGGGATCGTATAGTGATGCTCCAAGTAAGTGGGACTGAGCTTAGTTAATTGCTTAATTACCCAATTAGCCTAATTAGCTTTACTAGTCAGGCCATATAAATAAATAAAAGCGATTAAGAAATTGGTCGAGCTCAGGAATCGAACCCCGGTCTTCGGCGTGAGAGACGAGCACGCTATCCACTCCGCCATGCAAGCTCGATGGTTTGGAATGAACAAAGGCGCGTCTAGTGAATACGGTGTCTTCACTCACTGTCATCCTCCTCCATTCCCTTCCGACGAGGTTTAGGTGTCCACCGACAAATGAGAGACAGATACATTTCCTTTCCTCAAAAACCAATTTACCGACGAGCGAGGCGTAGAACCGAATGGGCGATGGCGTTCTATGGACTCCTTGGCAGCGTTGCAAGACGCTGTCGCGTTCCACTCTTAGGGGCGAAGCTTAACATCTTAACCACACATTAGTGACCACAATTTAGGTCAAAAAAGTGCCCCCCTGAATTTTGACGGGTGTCCACCGAGATATGTGAGACAGTCACTGCGTAATGTCCTTTCCTCAAATACAATTTTCATTTTCTTCATTACGGCTCCTCTTTATCTATCTTCTTTCACTCCCACCTCCCTTCCTCTACGGTGCGGTTCAGGTGTCCACCGAGATGACAGAGAATTACTGCGCCATTTCCTTTCCTCAAAAATCGTTGCGTTCAAAGGGCAAGGCATCGCGCCGAACGGGTGGTGGCGTTCCGTGGACTCCCTGGCAGCGCTACAACGCGCTGTCGCGTTCCACTCCTAAAGGCGAAGCTTAAGCGTCATTAATTAGCACTTAATTAGCATTCAGGCATAAATCAGTAATTAACAATTAATTAGTGATTTGCCATCACTTAGTAATTAGTACTCAAATATATGTGACGCCACCAGTGCCACAGAAACAGCGAAGGTGGTGCGGAAAACGCTTCCGCCTCTACCCACTTTAGACAGTCAAAGTGCCCCCTGAATTTTTTGTTCCTCGTTGATTAACACGTTCATTAACATTTGTTCCTCTTTCATTAACAGGTGCCACGAAGAGAGCAGAGGAATGGGCAAACCGAAGGTGGCTGCCACGGGAATATCCAAGAGGGCGGCTAGCAGCGTAACACAGCACCTGCCAACGGTGGGCAGGTGGCGTGTACTAGCGAACAACTTTTTCATTTGGCCTAGTAATCTAAATCGGCTGTAAATTTTTGCGAGCGGTGCAGTGGACACTTCTGACAGCGCAGAAGGTCTAAAACTCTGCATGATGATGCCGACTCTCATCGTGCCCATATTTTCCGAGACATTTTGCTCTTTAGGGGTACCGTTAAGCGCTCCATTATGCTGCCTAAAAGAAAACCGTGCAGACTTTGGCATTTAACCTATCATGTATACAAGTACATCGCATCACCTGCAGACCGCCGCACCATGTGCAGTCTTGGCGTGACCTGTCACAAACTGCGCATCGGTTCCAGCGCGCCATCAATCACCGGCTCGGAGTACTACCAATTCGAAGTCCCGATGCGAAAGTTTAGGGGCGCCGGAAGAGGACATTCCATCGCCGAAGTTCAAAACACATAAACCTCCGCTCCAAACGCCGCTGGCTTCGCTCGCAGTTGAGACTGCAACCCCGCGGGCTCACCGCGTGCATTTGTCGTTATGTTTGCGAGCAACGCCATTCTGTACAGCCTCCGCGCGCGCTTCCCCGGAGTTTGGTTTGTCACGGAAATGCGCACGCTCCGTCGACGAACGTCTCTCCAGCTATCCTCCCGTTCGTTCGGCTTCCGCTTTCGGCGACGGCAAAACCGTATCGGAGAAGAGATATTGGGGGGGGGACCCACGCTCTCCAATCTAGTGGCCGCCCTAAGTCCGTGCGTTAAAATAGCCTGTGTACCTGTGTTCCGAGGGACCTAGCTGGCACGCGATGCCAGCTGGCAGTGCGTAGTTTTTTTTTATTTTTGTTTTTCGTTGAGCCAGTCCCGTGGGGCGCTTCCCTTGTTTTCATTGTTGTCTTCAGCTCCTCGGAACGCGGCGCGCTGTCGTACACGGAGCTCCTGACGTCCTTGTTTTTGCAGCGTGCTCGAGCAGAATAAAGCACCAAGATTTTGAGGCAATTGTTGATGCGTCCGAGAAATGAATGGTTGTTGTTCCTGCACCGACGCTACATTACTTTTCCTGTCGCTTGGTTGTCTGCTATCCCCGGGGCAATCTCAGTTGGGAGAAGAACAGGAAGACGAAAGCAGCCTTTCTCCCGTAACGCGCAGCGTTAAGCCTTTGAAGCGACCTTGAGCTGCTGGAGGCCACCGATTCTCGGCGACGTTGCTCGGAGTGCCCCCGTAGCTATGGTCCGCGTGTACGCTGTCCAATTTATTGATGTGTTTATTCCAGGTACCTTAGAGCCGCTCTTTGGAGGGTACTGCATAAGGAAGCTGTCCTTAATGTTATCTGCCTTGCTGGGTCAGCGTGGCAGTGATCTTCACTGTACCGAGCACATGTCTGAGGGCTCGAGTCGGTCTTAGTCGCTCAGGTACAGGGTGATACTCCCGACTGGACCGTCTCGCATGACTGGCTACTGCACCTAGCAGCCCGAATATGGCGGCTGACGGACCAAAAGAAGTAAATAAACTGAAGCAAACACACACAAAAGTTGCAACCGCAGATGCGAAAAATGTGAAACTGCACTCTGAAAGCGATTTGAGCTTCCGCGTAGTTTTTCTCATAATACAATGGCATTGAAAGATGTTACGTTGGAACGCGCAAAGTTTAGAGTTTCCTCCATCGGGCGATGATTTTCCATCAGCGATATTGCAAGCTGTAACCAAAAATTCTCTAATTAGACCCAAAAATCTCTACTTCAGGTCCTTTTTCCCCTGTAGCTGCTTGAAAACTCCTCGAGTTATGAAAAGAGAGACGATTTCGGTTCCTACAGTTCTCTGATACTCCGTAAAAACTCCCTCTTCACTAATTTTAGTGCTCAAGTTGCCTGAAAAAGGGGAAACTCCTTCGATTTAAAATCACTGCTTTTCATACAGAGGGCGCCACTGACATCGAGACACTAGCCGCACGATAGGGTTATTTGCAGAGCACTGACAAAGGCTTTCGTCCTGCAGTCTCGTAGATTGCACTTCAGGTTGTTTCTTTTGCGTTCCCAACTGCAGCTTACTAGGCGTTTGGTTTATGGTTTATAGGGTTTAACGTCCCAAAGCGACTGAGGCTATGAGAGACGCCGTAGTGGAGGGCTCCGGAAATTTCGACCACCTGGGGTTCTTTAACGTGCACTGACATCGCACAGTACACGGGCCTCTAGAATTTCTCCTCCAAAGAAATTCCAGCCGCCGCGGCCGGGATCGAACCCGCGTCTTTTGGGTCAGCAGCCGAGCACCATAGCCACTGAGCCACCGCGGCGGCCCACTTTCTCTCTTCCCATGGTAGAAAGAGGTGCCGGGTGCAAGTCTTCCCCTCAAGAACTTTAAATTAAATTCCGCGCTATTCATTTGCATCGCATTTACGGCAAATACGGCCCCCATGACAGCACGGTGAAGGATGTCCGCCGTATCCGCTCACAGGGGACGGGAAAGGGAGTGAACTTTGAGAACCGGAAGCTAAGTGAGATACGGTGATTGATTCTTAAGTTGGAAAATCAAGACCAAAAGGGAGTTTTTCGGCCTCTGCTCGTCTACTTATCGTCTTTGCTTTTATATACGCGTGAAAAAATCGTTTTGGGGCGTTAAACGCCATATACTATAGATCATACTATGCTTGTTCGCCGCCACTTTTCTATTCCCACTTGCTTGTCACTGGCTCATTGCTGCATATGCACTGGACCTTGGTTTTTTCCACTCCTTTGCTGACAATTCTTTACAGGCACTCAGTAACTGCCATTTCTTTGGTGCCGCTTTTTTCCGTCAACTTCTACGCTGCAAGCTTTTCTACTTCTTTGTTTCCACTTCATGTTTCTTGTCTGTCGCTGTTTCGTTTGCTATTGTTTGTTGCCCTTATTTCCGCCACTTCTTTGCTGGCACTTGTTCACTGCCACAATTGTTTGTTGCCACTTCATTACGCACTGGCACATCTTTGCAGCCATGTGCTTCTTGCCACTTCTTTTTCTCTGCACTTCATTGCTGCATGCCACTTGTTTGCTGTGACTTGTTCGTTACCGCTTGTTTGGCGCCCCTTATTTGCTGCCAGTTCACTGGCACATCTATGCTGTCATTTATTTGCAATCACTTGTTCGTCTCCTTCTGTACACCAGTTCGTTCCCACGTGCGCGTTTGCACTTGTTTGATGCTGCTGTTTTACCTGGACTTGTTTGTTGTCCCTTCTTTGCTGTCACTTATTTGCTGCCACTTGTTCGTGCACTTGCTTGTCGCTTGTTCGGAACTACTGCTTTCTTGCCACTTCGTTGCTGTCAATGCAGCACTGCCACTTGTTCATACCACTTATCTGTCCACGTGTTTGTTGCTTGTTTGTAGACACTGCTTTGCTGTCGCTTGTTTGTCCCTGTTCATTGCCAGTTCTTTAGTGGCACTTATGTCCTGACTTTTACTTCCAGCCACTTGTTTAATTTATCATCTTTGGTTGCACTAGATGGTTTCTAATTGTTTTTCGCGTGTTCCTAGCCACATGTTTCTTGTAAAATCCCTCCTGGCACTTGTCCGAGTCCGCTTGTTAGTTGCGACTGTTTACTGACACTTCGTTGTTCCCACTTCTTTACTGCTACCTAACTGCTGCTATTTACTTGCCCCCACTCCTTTACTGCATATATTCCCATTCCTTTACTTCAGTCACTCCCACTCTTTTACTGCATATATTTGTTTCCACATGTTGCACTCCTTAGTTGCCTCTTGTTTGTTACTATTTGTTTGGTATCACTAGCTTCTCCGCTAGTGTACACAACGAGCCTTCAATGACTACAATATCTGCATTGGGAATCGGACACTGAAACCCAATACTGGCCGGCTAGTGATCCTAGACAAAGATTGCCGAAACATAGTCCCACGATGAGCACGCGAAAAGCGACCAATACCACCGTCAAATGCTGCTTTCATTACGCCCACGGCCGTCGCTTTGCTTCAGTCGGCCCGAAATAGTTTTTGCCGTGGATTTCAGCAGACAGCCCACGTGGCGTTTTCATATCCGTTGTGCGTACACCCAAAATAACATACACGAGGACTTTTGAAGATCCGCTTCTGCTAGGGCGAGTACTGTAATATAAGCTCGCTGTATACGAGCCTGTCTCGTCGGCGTAGTAGAGCCAGCCAAGGTTGAACTGGCTGGCTGGATTAGGTTACTACTTTTAAAATACCGTCGGGCGAAGTTTATGAGCTTTCAATAGCGGCGTAAAAGCAAAATTTCACATTTGTGGACGAACTGGAGACTCGACTACAGCTTTCCACATCCCGCTGACGTGGCTTAGAAATTCTGAATTCCTTTTTTTTCTGTTTGGTGGGCGCTTTTCTTTGTTATGTGCTATCGTGGACGACGGCGTGATTTCACTGCTTCTCCGGTTTTCGGGAGGTTATCATTGAAGCACAAAATCACTGCGTGTGTGTGTCGCAAGCCCGCCTTTGCTGAATCCGTTCAGGGCGAAGCATCCACTTCGCTATGCAGCTATAAAGCGGACAGGAGTCGTGCTCCTTTGTTGTTCGCTTCCCTCTAGTAACAGAAAAAGGCCACCGAAGTGGGAAAAAAAAAGAACATGAAGTGTTGACAGTGGCGTTCGGATCCCACCGGCGGCATATGCGGCCGTCTTCTGTCCTGCTTTCAAATACCGGGTACAAAACTACACCAATGCTCCTCTACTTTCCTTGATTTCAATAACCACTGCGGCGTTCATTGAATACATGTCTCATAGAGCCGCCCATTTCCCCACAAGTCTGCGATCCAGATAAAGCGGCTGCAGCCATAGCAACACAGCTAGAGATACAGAGCTCGTATAGCGGGTCGTTTTTTTTTTTTTTTTCAACGGAAACTTTATTGCGACAACAGGAGATAAAAACAAACACTGTTTGGACCGATAGCTACAAAGCCTAGTGGCTGGTCCAATAAAAAAAATTAGTTGCAGTTCAGCCGCAGAGTGCGGAAGACTAAAGAGTTAATCATGATATACACATATATAAGCAGACAAGGGAAGTGGAATGAGGGGCTCGTTATACATATGAGAGAAGCCAACAGCAGCAGAAACTAAGGAACACAGGGGATTTTTTTATTTTGTGGTGTTGATCAATAGAGAACATTACTGAATATGCTATACCTTAAAGATAATTGATTAGAAAAGAAGAAGGAAAACAACCACATGCCGCCGGTGGCAACCGAACCCCCGGCCTCCGAATTGCGCTGGTACCATTTTCATTGCAATTAACGCGCATCCCGACGACGCGTTAGCCACCCGCCGTCGGGTGCGCCAGTGGAGTTCCTGAAACAGCTTTAACTGAGCTCACTGGTAAAGTTAACGGGTAGAGATACAAGGTCAACCCACACGCCAGACCAGCATACTGCTGGCTGTGTTCACTTTGCCTCCTATGAGTATTTTTTTTTCTACTCTGACAAAATTCGCGCAGTGTAGTTTGCTACTTATGCCTGTTGACGACGGTAAACCTTAGATTACCACCACGAAAAAAGAATAAGCGGCCGATCGATATTCACATCTGATGCAACCGAGATGCGATGAAACCTCTGATGAAGGCAGAAAGGGTAGAACGCGGCCAGAAAAAAATAAAAGTGATCTGAAATGCGAACTCGAACTTTTGCGCACCAGCCGGGCGCCCCCAAAAGCGCCCAGCCCAGATCGAAGACAGGTTTCGATTTTGGATGCAAAATCAAGTGGAGTCGCCACCTGGCGGCGAGGCGGCGAACCCTCTTTCCAGTGGACGTATTCTCGCGTCGTCTCCTAGCTGTTAACTGCTGTTTTGGGGCTTCAGTAAACCACTATCGCCTGTCTGCATCTTACGAAGTAAACCTAACAAGCTCTAATTCTTCGCTGCAATGAAGCCAGTAATATTGTCCATATAAAGTCCGATCACATCATCTGCACTTGGGATCTTTGTCGCACGGCCTTTCAAACACAGCGACGATTGTCTTGGTGCCTTGGCAGCGCAACCGACCAGGTCGCAGCTGTCCATACAGCTAGTGCAGCCGCCAAGCAGTTGTTATGCTTGCGATTCCACAGGCACTCACAAACTCACCGGCTTCAGGGTGCAATACAGTTTGAACTAACCAACTTTATACCCTCTTTGCACGACCAAATAGTTTCAGTACAATCTCCTCACTATGTGAACCGTTTCTAAAGGTATACCTAAGGCTTTTATATGCTATGTTAGTGCGCAAAGAACCTATACAGTGGCCCCGTTGTGCGCTTCTTTGTGTCTGAAGCGTGCTTTGTTACAGGCAGACCACCTGTCCACCGGGTTATAAGCAACTAGCCCACGTGTGTGTGTGTGTTCGCGCGTGCATGAGTGCGCATATGCGAGCGTGCGTGCGTGTGTGTGTTTGCGCGTGCGTGAGTGTGTGTGTGTACGCGTGAGCAGTGTAAATGTTGCTGGAAAAGAAGTACATTCCGAATGGCACTTATCATCCTAGTGCAGGTGACATTTCCAAAAGCTAAATTCCCTCGTTGGAAGTCCCATTATATTTTCCATCAATCCGAATCACACAGGCACTCTTTCGCCCATAGGCGAACAACGAACAAGAAACGAAACTGCCGTTAGGCTAGTGTGATGCAATAAAAATATCAAAACCACTAGCGGGGCCGGTACAAAGCAAACGCATGCAAATCCACGTGAACAGTCTTTGGCGCGGTCCTGCCGCCCCGGTAGACGCGGTCGCCATTCGGACTTTGCCGATCGGGCGCGGTGACAAAACGGTAGCAGTGTGCTAGCCAGTTTCCAGACAATGCACGTTCTTCTTTTGCGAAGCGTTTGACGATTGGTCACGCTTTTGCACCAAATTTCAAGGGGTTGGAACTCATCCGCTGATGACAGCACGTTCCCTTCGGTAGAAAACGCTCCGTAAACCTCAAAGCCAACTCTCGGCTACCTATCCACACTAGAGAGATTTGTGCAGCTCGATTCGTTTCCGCGGGAAGCCCCGGCGCATAAGCTGTTCGCCCTGAAATCAACAGATGGCGCTAGGTGTAGGGCGACTGCTTGCACGCCTGCCGAAAGCGTCGGTACCAATCAGGGCGTGCGCACCGGCGGTGCGCGGAAGCGGCCACGGATCGCGCTATGGTAAATCGGAGCGAAGGTCCAACCACCTACACACCTTCCCAACCTGGCTTCTTCCATATTATTGCGAAAGCAATACTACTTGCACTTTCACGCATTTGCCGTGCCGCGGCGGTGACCACCATCGTGTCGCGGCGGTGACCACCATTGACCTTTGCGAAAGCAATACTACTTGCACTTTCACGCCTTTGCCGTGCCGCGGCGGTGACCACCATTGACCTTCATTTGACCTTGATTGCATTACATTGGATTAGATTGGATTGGATTAGATTACACTGGATTGGATAGGAGTGGATTGGATTGCAGTGGATTGGATTGAATTGGATTGCAATGGAATGGATGGGATTGGATTGTATAACCGATGCATCACCACAAGTCTAACCACAAGCACCACCACCAGCTACACTACCAGCTGAACCATGGCGTAGGTACGGATATTGCTTTCGCAATTACCGGGCTTAACCAAGCTAAGCCACAGCCAATTTATGTTCACTGGACTGCTTTTTACGCGACAGCGTAAGGGCCCCGTCCAACAGAAAAGCCGTCGTCGACGTTCCCGAATGGGTCAAAAAATTGGCTGTTACTAGAGGCTCCCATAGATGGCACCAGCCCCGCCAGCGACGCATCGAATCTTCAGCGATCGGAGCAACCGCCAACCACGCGCCAGGCGTAGGCGCCGTACGCCGCCGTCTTCCTCCTCACCCTCATACAAACACGCAGCAGACGATGACTGACGTTACTGGCGTAACGTCCAACGCAGCCCATGCAGGCACGTTCGTACGACTTGGTTAAAGCGGGGCTTTATATGTATGTCGTGTAGTCTTTTACATAATGATTTTGACTGCGCAATAGGGAACAGTGTTTGTGTCCACGTGGGCAAGAGGACCCCCTGTCGCGTCATACCTGGGGTGGTATTCTCCCGGTTTCGCTTTTTGCGACATGTCGCATTAGGGCGGGGCCTAAAAAAGTGCGTACAGTTGCTCGAAGAAACGCAAAACGCCGCCGGCACTTCCGCCGGCGGTGCTTTCATTCCCTCCGAGAAGCGACAATTTATCACTGCTGACTCACTAGCAGCAGTAGTAGTAAAAAAAAAAAAACAAAAAAAGTAGTTTCGTATCTTTGATAAGTAGTTGTTAATTATAGCAGAGATGTTAATTTTTTTATTTCAAGCAGCATTAATGTACGTACTACAGCCAATGAGTATTTACAAAGCAAGACTGATGGCACTGATTTCAATTTATCATTCGTTTTACGAACGCAAGTGCGGTTTAAGCCGTGAAGAAAATGGCGCTTTTCATGTCGGTGTCTGAAACACATGAACGACAACACTGAGGTGTTAAAATTCAGTTGTATGTTTGTAAAAGTTGTCACTTAGCTTTAAATCCTCTTTGGCTCGTGCGGACACTGTTTCGTTGCACTAACGTGCATTAAAACGCCTTGAAGGGCCATGTAGCCGCGAGCGGAAACGCTGCCAAGGCCATCCCGTCTCAGCGGGCAACGTCTGCTTCGTCGTCTGTTTACGACGGTGCAAAGTAAGTTCGCATGGCGAGCGGCAGCCCGGCTCAGCATACGGTAATCTGGCCGCGCTGCAAGAATCCCTGCTTCACTGCTGCTCGCTCCGATGGAGTGCGAGGGAAGGAGATCCAGTGTTGTGTGCTGACTCGCACGATTGCCGTGGCGACATCGTGTATGCAGCGGCTCACGGACGCCTGCGATAGCGGGATGGTTTCTTCGCTGCCGACCGAAGACTGAAAACTGCCCGTAGCGAAGAAGCGCTGGGCACAAACCGCTTGATCAGCGACGCTCAGACCATGCCCCTGCCTTTCGAGCAACTCCGCAAGCTGCTCGCACAGCCACAGTGCTGTGCTCTTCGGCAGCCGGTAATGCCGCCGAAAAGCTTCGTCGGGCAAGGCAAACGGGTCGCGATGTCCGCGGACACGGCACTCTTCTTCACGGCTCAGAAACCAGGCAAGGAGAGTGGGACCCATGGCGTCTAGTATCAATTTCCTGGCTTCAGCGCATTCCGTTGTTCGACGAAGCTTATTAAATGGAGGCGACGTCACGATGACGTAGCAGGAAGGCGGATCCGTTGTCGTCACGCCGACGTCACCGCGGCTCGAGCCAAAAAATTCGCTGTGGCTTAGCTTGGTTAAGCCCGGTAATTGCGAAAGCAATATCCATACGCCATGGTACAGCTGGTAGTGTAGCTGGTGGTGGTGCTTGTGGTTAGACTTGTGGTGATGCATCGGTTATACAATCCAATCCAACCCAATCCCATCCAATCCATTAAAATCCAATCCCTTACAATTCAATCCAATCCAATCTAATGTAATCCAATCGAATGAAATCTAATCCAACTAATGCAATCAAGGTCAAATGAAGGTCAATGGTGGTCACCGCCGCGGCACGATGGTGGTCACCCTGCAAAGTGCAAGTAGTATTGCTTTCGCAATAAAAGCGAAGAGTGAAGTGGACATGTCGGAAAAGGCGGCACCGGGAGAATACCACCCCTGTAAAGGCGGAGTTTACGTGGCCCTCCATTTTTTTCCACCTGGCGCTACCAACCAAAGCGCCACAGGTAAAAGGCCCAGTATTGGAAATGTATTGGCAAAGGCCAGACCTACAAAGGGCCAGAGTGAAACCATCCATACAGGGCCGACTACCCGTGTTTCTTGGGAACTGCTCCCTGGACGTAGCCTTATTAGAGAGCTATAGCATATCGCGATCAGCTACCGTGCTCTGCTTCCGCGGCCCGCCAGTGGGCACGCGCTGATTGGTCCCCACACGCCAGGCGTGCGCTCTGCTTGGGGGCCGCACGGCGACATCTGGAACCCTCCACGCTATCTGCGCATGCGCAGTCGCGCCCCGCCGAAACGGACTGCATCATGCGAAAAATCTTTACTGCTCAGTAATCCGCTGTGCGCCCCTGCCGCAGGCGCGAAGGGCTGCTAGCGCCAGGTGCAAAAAGCAGTCCAACGAGCAATATGGCCGCAACCAGGCCGGAAAGGTTAAACGCAGAACTCGCAGTCTCCAGATATGAATAGCAAAACGGCTGACTGGCTCCAAGTCAAAGTTCAAGGGTCGCACAAGCCTGACTTTTGAAAGGAATCAATGCTACAATTCCAAGCAGTTATTACCTTCACTAATTACCACCCAAGAAAATACAGGTAGAAGCAACATTAGAGGGAACACGGGAGCGTGTGGCCTCCCACTTCGCAAAGCGCTGCCGGCGACAGAAGACGAGAATGGGCGGCACCAGGGGCATGCACTGAAAGCTGCCGGCCATGCTTACATGGCTTACGAATTTGCCGCCGATTCTCGCCGCCTCTCGGCCACAGCGGTCCGCAAAGTGCGGCGGCCCTGCGCTCCCTTGTTCACTCTAATATTGCTTCTGCCTGTACGTGTCCTAGCTCCTTCACAGAGGCAAGCAACTACACTGTTTTTCTTTTTTCACAAATACTCGCCAGCATTCGTAAAACACTTCTGCCTTCCCCAAGCCTTTCAGAAAACAGTATCTGCTGTTATCTCGAGAGTAACGTTTGATATTAAGTTGGCACTGTGCCCGAGAACATGCCAATGGCGTAAGACGTCAACGTTCCCCGGGTGTTATGACCCAGAACACCAAACACCGACTTCCACCTAACTGAAAAACAATATACCGCTGGATTCCATTGTAAAATGCCCCCGACCTCCACTAGCTCCCCCCAGCGCCGAGGAGCGCAAGCTTCATCGAGCACCATGACCGCAAAAAGAGTTGAGTTGAAGCGTCACTGCCATTAAACAGACAGCCTTTTCAGGCCATCATAAGAAGGCACCGTCAGTCGCGAACAATGAATGACACGGACACAGCAGTCGATATCCAGAGACTTTCTCAATGTATTCCAGGAAGGGTTTAATAATCCGTGGTAGTTCGTCCCGAGGGCGCTGGTCACCACTTAACGGGACGAGCACTGCTTCGGCGTGTAGAGTCACTCTGAGTCACTACTCACCAGTCACACACACAGACATGATTTTAGCCAGTGGTCGTCACTCCTCACACTACAATGAGTCGGATGCCTTGGACACCGTGGCGCACCAAGCGGTACAAGCGCGATGAACAGTCTGTGGAGAAATCATCACCTCTCGTCACCGCGCACACAACAGTCACTGCGTAACAGTCACGCATTCCGGAGATGCTTCAAAGCTGCCGTCTGTCGACGGGCCAAAACACTGGGAGGCGGAACTACAGCCACGAGCGGACGGCAGTAGTACGTAGACGCGACTTCGACCACTACTAAACGAGAACCGCTTGATTACTCCTCACGTAGCCTGGTGGCTACTTCGCGCGCAACTTCCCAGAGACTACACTTCGTGCCTTCCTCGCAAAAAAAACGCCGACTCCGAAATGTGCTCGACTGGATCTTAATGAATACCGCGTCGAGCAAATAACAAAAGGGTTTCCCGGGGGCGGGGACCCTAAACACGTCGCGAACACGTCATTCAGGTCCCTGTGAAAGAACGATACAGAAGCACCGCCTGTCTACCACGTTCACTCGAGAGATGCAACCAAGCATTTCAGGGCTCGCTCGAACGCTCTTCGTGACCTCGCGCTAAATGGCACACTGAATTCTCCACAACACGAAGGTGAAAAAAAAAGAAAAAAACTCCAGAAACTCGACACACAGCAGCCAACCGACGCAGTGGCTAAGCGCTTCTTGCAATAATTTTTTCCACACTTCTATTTGTGTCTGTCTTTATTCCTATTCTCCTAATTCCAATGCTTATGGGTTTATGGGGGTTTAATGTCCCAAAGCGACTAAGGCTATGAGGGACGTCGTAGTGGAGGGCTCCGGAAATTTCGACCACTTGGGGTTCTGTAACGTGCACTGACATCGCACAGTACACGGGCCTCTAGAATTTCTCCTCCAAAGAAATTCCAGCCGCCGCGGCCGGGATCGAACCCGCGTCCTTCGGGTCAGCAGCCGAGCGCCGTAACTACTGAGCCACCGCGGCGGGTCCAATTCCAATGCTAGTACTTATTAATTTGTTATGGCAAAATTCAGCCCAACCTACACTCAGATTGCATCGATCATCACGCAACAAACCCGAAGCTGGGCTCTGGGTTCCAGGGCCAAACCGCGCATCCACAGGAGAGAAAGCTTATATAACGTAACCCGAAGACCCGGTAGCTGCGGCTGCCTCGCTCCGCACCAAATGACAAACGCGGAACGCGAACAATTTCGAAAGCTTCGCTACGGCAAAAGTGAGGCCGACTACCAAATGGGGGCGAGACGGGCGGTAAAGCACTGTTCGCCTCTGCTTCCAAACCTCGCGAAACTGATCACAGCGGAAGAACAGAACAAGAGAACAAACGTAATAAACAAGCCCGAGAGCGAAACGGTGCCCGAGCAGCACACGTAACCGGCCCAATATTGGAAAGCATGTTTCATTCTGGTCCTTTGCAGGACCGACCCGTTGCTAATGCGTTTCTAATATTGGAACAATACTGGAATGGGTGGTCTCACTGCTTGTAAATCTTACCCGGTGCCTATAGTCATCCACTGGGTTCAAGCTCGCATAGATGTCCATCGCATCGCACCTGACATGATATCTCGTTCGACTGACGTTCCACAAGCTCCACCTGCCTCTTTGCCACCAGAACCACTTCTGACACATCTAACACCTTCAGCCTCCCTCAGGCAGCGTACACGTGCTCTTATTCCCTCGTGTACCTACCCCCTTCCCCCCAACATATCAAGGGTAGAGGAGGTCTCTCTGAGGCGGGCTGCGTGTCGGAGTGGCCCTTACGCCTGCAGTTCGCAACAAGTGGCAAAATGACAAGATTACTTCGTCGGAAAATGCCCTCACTGCGAAGCACCCGCCTCCGACACCAATGTCCACCACCTACAGTGGACTAGCCCAGGAACTTCGCTGGTGCTGGCTCGTGTTCTTCAAGAGGCACGCCTGTCTTCAAACAATGACTCCAATTAGCACTTGCGGCTAACGAAAAACATTTACGCCCGAACCTTATGTGACTTTTTGCATACAACCGGGCTCCATGCTTTTTTGTAACGTATTATACCGTTCGTTACTAACATCACGTTTTATGCCATGCGGCACACTTAGTGTCACAAATAAATAACAACACTGTGGTCCTTTGTAGAATAGGCCACTGCCAATACGCTTCCAATATTGGGCCAATTACGCGTGCTGCATGGGTGTAACGCAGACAGCTGGCAACTGCCGCAAGTGCAGCCAACAAAGACACTGCACAAAGACGCACACGGCAATAACTGCACGTCAATGACGACGACAGAAGTGGCCTCGTGATCCGACAAAGAGCTGCAGAACTGAAGTCGTCGCGATTGCCCTCAACTAACAGTACATCTTCCTGTTTCCCAAACAAAAGACACATGAAAAAGTCACGGTACGCAAAACTCTCGCTTCGAACAGCAAAACGACTAGTGCACGCAGACGTCGCACGACAATCGAGGAACCAGAAACGGTTCGACCGTCGCCGGCAAAGAAAACCTCCCACGGCCACGGCAAGCACATTCGTGTGCTAAGCCTACGACTTGAGAGTCGAAAACGAACACAGTCCCGTCAGGATACGTATAAAACACTTTGAACAAAAAACAACGCTTCCGTAGAGTAATGATCTTTCGAACTGGTGATTATGGTTCAACTACGCAAAGCGCGGCGCGGGAGCGTGTTAACAGGCGCTACAGAATAAGAAACAAAAGAACCACAATCATCAGCTAGCAAGGGTGTTTCTAGATGCTCAGCTAAAATTGAAGCAGTCTACATGCCTTTCAACGGGCGCTAGAAGCGACAATTCTTGCTATCCAAAAAGCATGCAAATTTGTAAGCTAACGCCTGGAGAACTAAAATTCCTACGCGTTCTCGTTCGAAATGCACTACTAAAGAAAGGCCGGGCAGGACAGCTGTTCCTTCTCAGAAACTCCGCCGTACCTCTGCCTATGCAGACACCACGCAGAAAGGCAAGCGGTATCTCGCACCGGAAGCTGCGCCCTCGTGAAGCTGGACGTAACCGCAGTAGCACAGCAGCCTCTTCATGAGTACAGGCGCCTGCAACGGATAGCTGCCACAAGCGTCCGCTGGGCGATCCTTTCAAGAACGTGTCAGGCGCAACGCCGACCGGAGACATCGGGAAGGATATCCGCCTTCAAACGACGTCCATTTCCACAAATCTGGAGATAAGCTCAAGCTGAGGAAGCTTTCACACTGTCGCCGCAACGAGTTGGCAAAATCCATCGGTGACGAAGGTATGGAACACAAACGTCTTCCCAGCAACAGCGTCGTTCACATGTAGCAGTGGAAGAGCGGCGACAGCACGACAAAGCCGACCACGGTGAAGGCGATGACGAGGATCACCAGAAGCCGTAGGCGCACGAACGGCCGACGCGACGTCCACGCCAGGAGGTCTCCCGACGACGCACCATTGTCGTCGTCCTCGTCGCCATTCACGGCGACCACCGCGTCCGGAGGTGCGCCGCCGGGACCGGCCGACGACACCGAGGAATGTCTCTCCACGGGCTCTCCCCAGAAGCCCGACGGCGCCCGGCGACACGTGGGCGTGGACGCCGACGAGACGGCGGCCACGGCACCCGAGACGTCGCCAGCGCACGGCTCGACCGACTCCGAGGCGAGGGCGGCGGCGTGGAAGGCGCACACGGAGGGCAGCGAGCCCGTGAAGGTCGCCGGCGGCGGCGGGCACGGGCTCGACGAGGCGGCGGCGACGACGCAGCCGAAGTCCGGCGCCGAGGACGGGGGGCCCCGGTCGCAGTGCAGCGAGGACAGCGCGACCGGGGCCAGCGGTCGTAGGGCGCGCGGCACGGGGGGCACCGCGGCCAGGGGCGCCGTGGCGCGCGGGGTCGTGGCGGCGCGGCGGGGGTTCCTCAGCGCGACGACCTCAACGAGCGTGAGGTCGCCGCTGCGAGAGGGGCCGCGGCCGCCGGCCAAGGTGCCCAAGATGTCCAGGAGAGTGGACGGCGCGACGATGCGTCCCTGACGCTGACGCCCTTGACGCTGCTGCTGCTATGCCGATCCGGGTTGTCAGACCGCGGCCGCGTCACCCGACCGCGGGGCATCACACGCTGGCCACGGCTGCACCGCGGGCCCCTAGGTTTGTCCGTGGTTGTCACAGGCTCTTGGAACGGGGTTGACCCGCAGTCCCTTTCCAGCCACCACCACTTATCGATGAGGGAAAGTCCAAGAAGAGAACGATGGAGCACGTCTATCAGCAGAGGTCCACAACGAAGGGAGCTACTCAAGGAAAGCTCGGACAACAGAACGCGAGAAGAGGGGTCTCGCTCCTCTCGAGTCCTTGCTGGCAGTTTTAGAGGGTAACTTTCCTGCGAGTCAATCTATGAAGAAGCAGACGTTTTGGCGGGAAAATAAAGGCGCAGCTTGCAGAGGCAGAGACGCACGATATTCATTACACTGTCTCTACATCGAATACCGTGAAACTCACGAGTCCTGAGCACACTGCCTAGTCAACTGCTCTTTCTCGGAAATCAGACGATGGAAATGCGCTACACTATGTCGCTGGTCGAGGGACCAGTACCAGTCTTAGCCTTCAGGTCCCAGAGTAACGTAACGGCGTTCGAAGGAAACAACAGCGCACGACGCTCTATGAAACGAATGCGAACAAACAGAGAGCAATGCCCTAGTTCACCACGGGAGGCCCGCTGCCTGATGGCTGGAGAGGCGACAAGTAATTAAGAGGCTGATTTACTGCCTAGAGACAGGCAGCTTCATAAAACATTTGTGCCATCAACCTATATCTAAGATAAAGCCAGCGTATGCAATGGCGCTCAGTGTTTCCGACGCCGCTTCATTGAGATCGGCCGGAAGCAGGAACGCAATCGAAAAACGAAGTCACGCAGGCAGGGAACCACGTTTACGACCCTTGCTCAGTTATCCTGGTCTGAGAACGTCATCTACAGGCCACCATTACTCGCAAGCATCCCCTGACAGTCCGTACTCTACACATCCAGTACGCGAATCGAATCTGCAGCAAATCCAGGAGCAAGACCTAGGCGCCCACTACATCGGGCCGTCTAGACTCCTCTGGACACAAAGTTCTCGCCATAGCACCGAGAGCAATATCAAACTTGTGAAGCTACAAAAATCGTCGAACCGTTATTTCACACCACAAAACTGCTGTCCCCAAGCCGAGACGAAAGCTTCGTTCGTTTTTCGAACAGCGCCAGCGGGTTTGCCCACAGAACCTGTGAGAAACCAAACAAGATCGTAGCAAGAACGAGATCCGCCACAGTCTGGCCAACTTCCCTGCCGCTGTTTGATCTCAACAACGTCGATGCCCGACGACCATGCCGCCACAAACAGAATACACTGTTTTCCTTGCAAGAAGGTCGGCGCCGTGAACTTTGTACAGCTTTGTGACAACAAAGCCACAAGAGGATCCCTGAAGCGTGCAAGGGAGACGAGAAAAAAACTCCCCCCTTACGGTCAAGACCGACGGCAAGTAAGCCTGAGACCGAGGGCTCGGACAACCGCACACGCTGCGAAAGACACCGTGTCTCCGCCAGACGTCATCCCTGGTACCCACACTCCCCAACACCGACAGCGAAGACACCCCGCACACTAAGGGCAGATCCGTCTTCTCCCGTAAGCCGCGCCCTGTTGGTAACTCGCGGGACTCGCCGCGACGTCGTCGTCCAACCAGGTGGCGCACCGGAACGCGGCCACGAAGAAGCACGCCGGCGTGTGCAAGAGCAGAAGCACGCTGAAGAGGAACAGCAGTTCGGGCGAGGCGTCCGTTCGCGGCAGGCACATATCACGCGACGAGCGGCAACCAGGTACACCTGCGCGCTAGTCGAGGCGACGAGAGGCCTGACCCAGACACGGGACAGAAATGTCCGCACGGACGCGTACTGGTCGTCCTCGAGACACACTGTGGTGTGTTTACAAAGGAAAAGCGCATTATGTTGACCTCTACAGTGATAAACCCCGCGCTTCTGCAACGCTGCCAGGCCGCGCAACCTGCCTCAAAGTGTCCACGAAGACCCGAAGCACGGTGATAAAGAAAGGTCGAACACGTAAAAGAATAACAAGAAATGCTGCTTTCGAAACAACTAAAGCGAACTAATTTGATCTGAAATGGAAAAAGCGCTACAGAGCACTATGAACACTACCGTTCGTGGAACAGGCAATCGGCAAGTTCCACGACGTGTGCCACGAGGAAAGGCCGATGTGATGTTTGTACGAGATCTTGCAGAGAAGACTGCAGCGCTTCACGGGCGGCTCTGGAAAGCTATGGTGACGCACAAAGGCAGTATCAACAGCAATACGAACAGCCAGAGGACGTTGTAGAAATGAACTCTCGGCGTCCTGATGGAAGCTCCTCAAGGAAGCAGATAAGGCTTCAACAAATGAACTCGTGCACCCAGGCTGTTATGACGGAACAGAATTCCGATCGCGCAGCAAAAGTGGCACTAGGTTTTCCAGGTCCCACTGTCCAGGTTCCACTGGAACACTTTTGTTCTGTTCCGCTTTGTTAATGCCCCCTTGTCTTGTTCATGCTTGAACCAACTCCACGAAACTACGTCAGAAATTAGGCTTGGGGACGTATTGCGTTCGTACGCTTCCTCAACTATGAAGATTAAAACAAATGGAAACCTACGTAGAGCTGCAAACATCTGAAACTGTTCGCATGATTTTTCGATTCGCTGAAATTACAACGTTGTGTTTCAGACAACCTGGGAACTTCAGAATTGTAACCAACAAAAAGCAGGGGACAAAGGGCTGCGTACTTAGCGGTGTAACAAAAACAGGGAACTGCTAGGCTTTAACAGAATCCGGAAGTCGAGCGGCGTTCTGGCGCCAACGGAGACAACAGGTTAGAACCGAAACATGCACCCCACAGAAACGAAGCGCAAACGCACAACAGACGACAGGGCTGTAAACTTTGTTTTCAGACGTATCCGAGCGCGCCTTCAGAGCGCGAAGAACATTACTCTCCTCTTAGACCGCTCGAACGAGCACAGCTTCTAAGCAGAACGCGAGTGAACCATAGCCGACGCAGATTTTTCTGAGTCTCAACAGCGGTAGGGGCCGCGGAATAAGAAGTCAAAGACGGCGAAAACCCAGAACTTCGAGTTTGACTAATAGAGGACAAGCTGCGCCAGTTCCTTCCGGAGTCTGGCCGGGCTGCCTCGGATGCACTGCAATGTCTCACAGTAGATTCCTTCTCAATTCTCGCACCGCACCTGTGAACCACGCTCTCTGCACTCCTTCTTGATGAAAGCCGGCGCAACGGAACGCATCCTGTGGTGGCACCAGTATCGCCTGTCCAGCCCCGGGAGCAAGCAACTACGAAGGACTGGCGACACAGCAGCAGGTGACTGTGTCGACGCACTAACTGCAGCTGGCCCGTACTTCCTGTACAACACCTCGAGGAATCCCAACGACGTATGTCCCAGGACAGGTCACAAGACGCAACAAGTGAACCTTACTATTCAGCTCGAAGTAAATGCCACTTCATGCACTGCCGAACAAGCTACCGCTCATTCGGCGCACCACGAACCCGCTCACAGAACGCGACGCAACGAACAATCTTGAAGAGCACTCCTGCACCAATGTACCCGTAGCACGTATGCAGCACTGCCGTTGCCAACAAGCTCTGGCACCGGCCACAAGGCGACTGCAAACTTCACGTAGAAACAGCGGCCGATGCGGCGTCAAATCTGCGAGGCACTGTGCTCCTGCATTAGCACCGAGACACCGAAAAGCACTAAAAAATATCCAACTGCGCGTTGCGTCGAACCAGTGGGTGTTTGTTTCCGTCCTCCTGCAGCGGTCAGTTCCAGTCCGGAAAGTAAATTCCCCGGTGATATCAAGCCGTCCGCGGATACGAGTTCACCGGTTCGCACAAAGTTGAAGCCGCACAAACCGTCGGCCAGCAAAAGTGCTCGCACGCTTTTAAGTCACTCTCCTCACCGTCGTTGCTGGTCTAGTTCGAAAGACGCGCGCACCCGCGGCAGATTTGTCGAAGAGAGGAAGAGCCGAGCGTCCCGAAGCGTTGCCCACTCGCTCGACGCGCGCGCACGGCTCATCGGCACGCGCGCGCAGTTTCACGGCGCGCACGCACGCGACAGCGGACACAGCGCGGCACGCCTGGGCTGACAGAGGACGCGCCGCGAGCGAGCCCAAGGAGGAGACCCGCTGGCCCACGCTCGAACGTAGTACGGCCTGGGGAACCACTGGCCACGTCGGCGACGGCCAGTGGCCCGGCGGCTCCCCCCTTCGACGACCCCGAGAGTGATACTCCCCTGGCGGCAGCACGCAGAAGCACGGTTCCCGGGAGCTACGAGCCGAATAGTGCAGCCGGAGCGGAGTCGTGCTCAAGTGCACATACGTACGTCGAGAGTGGCGTCCTCGACAGGATGCCGTGATAGTTTGCTATAAGGGAGCTAATTAGGACCAGTGGCGTCCTCGACAGGATACAGTGATAGTTTGCTATAAGGGCGCAAATGTGGACCAGTGGCGTCCTCGACAGGATGCAGTGGTAGTTTGCTATAAGGGAGCTAATGTGGACCAGTGGCGTCCTCGACAGGATGCAGTGGTAGTTTGCTATAAGGGAGCTAATGTGGACCAGTGGAGTCCTCGACAGGATGCAGTGGTAGTTTGCTATAAGGGAGCTAATGTGGACCAGTGGCGTCCTCGACAGGATGCCGTGATAGTTTGCTATAAGGGAGCTAATTAGGACCAGTGGCGTCCTCGACAGGATGCAGTGATAGTTTGCTATAAGGGCGCAAATGTGGACCAGTGGCGTCCTCGACAGGATGCAGTGGTAGTTTGCTATAAGGGAGCTAATGTGGACCAGTGGCGTTCTCGACAGGATGCTCAGAGAGGCTGCAACAAGCAATGAAACGGGGGTCTCAACCAGACTGAAAACGCTCTAATAATCGGTATAAGGCGTGTAGGACATTATTCTTAGTGGTGATCTGAATCACCAATTTTTTTATCAGACGGCCTACAAATGACTTAAATACCTGAACTGAGCTTCTCTGTGTCATCAAAAAGCAATGAGAGCAGATAGTACAAGACAGTTAAAGTATACCGAGGACAAATAGAATTTTCCTGCATCGTCAAGGTACTGCGTCTCGCCCTCTCACCGAAAACGAAGATTTCATAAACTCGAAAAAATGAATAACAGGTGTCGCCTTCACCGGCCGATTTCGCAAAACGCGACCATCGACACAGATGTTTTGTCACGGATCTTGCCCGATTTTTTTTTCGCACGCTACACTTAAGACCGGGGGCAACCCTTCCTTTTCGGTAAGGATATCGTGAGTTTGAATCGACTGGCGGCAAGATTTTTACCTGCTTCTCGCCGGTAAATACAGATAAATGCTTTTTGTGCTGGAAAAGCTTCAACACAACCAGATGCAGCCAAAAAATAATTTTTTGATAATATTATTGAATGAAGATCTCCTCAGATATACTTTGATGAAATTCGACAACAGAGAAGCTTTATTAAGAGACCTCAGGCCTCCAATGGTTTTTGTGCATACCATACACAAGCCAGGTAAGCTTTAACAAGACGCAACTCACGTCTCCCAAGTTTTTTGTCGTGCATACCACATGCAAGCCAAATAGCAACCATGTCATATTTTTTCACGGGATTGACGGGAGATGACGCAGAGCGAGAGCACCCTACGGGTACACCACAACGCACAACCTCTAAAGAAATGCCTCCGTTAAGTAGCATACGACCGACGTGTCACCGTTTTATATAAATGAAACTCCAATAAATCATTCATCGCGGTAGAAAGCCCACGCGCTTTCGACTCTTTATTCCACTGATGTACTCTACAAAGTTCCGGCTACATACAGCCTGCCGAAAACGCAAGCGCACGCCACCTGGACCTCGGACGGTCAATATGTGGCACGAACGAATTTTTTCGCCAATGTGCAAACGTGTGCGCATAAACGGCATTGCTAGTATATAAACGGGAGCACATTTACAGTTCACAAACGTCTACACACCAAATACTGCTAACACAGCGCCGCTATCAAGTATCCGTTCAGTCCTGAGCCTAAACCTGTTGCGATCCAACACCTCCGAAAGAACACTGAGGTCTCAGAAAAGTGAAGCACAGACCCAGGGGCTGCGGTTGGCAGCCCCCAAGGTTACCCCTTTGACCGCCAGCGAGCCTCATTCCAACGCAAGGTTCTGCATACCACAGCGACACTTGAGCCATCTAAAGCACATGCCATCTCTTATTCCTAATGAACCAGGGTCACAGAATTCGCCAAGTTTGCACATACCGGCATGGGTCAGCATAAAAAATTCTGCATAATGGGGAAAACAAAATTCTCTATATTTATGTCCGTGTCAAACTTCCATCAACCATCAAGCAGAATGGTAACCACTATGTTTTCACTCGATACATCAACGACACTGGAAACAAACAGTGAGAGAGTCGGATAAAGTGACCATGAACAGGTGTGTTCACGGACGCCACCCTGTTGTATCCCTGCTACAGCCACTCCGTTCGGAGAAACTCCAATCTTATCCCAGTCCCCTGGCTGTCGCTCCCCTGAGAGAATCTACCCTCTCCGTCAGAAACCACTTTCCAAAGCGTCTAGGGGAAAACAGGGAGAGGAGGAACGCACCGGAGAAGCTTCGCCCTCTTCCCCAAATCCCTCACTCCATCCCGCCCTCTCCGCCGCTCGCAGATGTCGCCACCAGTCGAGCAGACGACGCGCTCACTCGAGCAGACGTGGAGTGCACTCTTTTCACAGGCCAGTGGCGGTGACATTTCAAACTGCTGCGCTCCCGAAACGGGAGCTTTTAGCGAGAGGGGGAAAAAAGGTGGGCAGCAAAGGAAGCAGGACCGCTTCAAGGAAAAGATTATCCCCGCTCGCGTTGACAAGACCAAAGGATAACAACGACGAAGAGAAACGGCGGCGGGGCCTGCGTTCGACGGCACGTCACACGCGGAACGAAAGGGGGAAGAGAGAGGAAGATGGGAACGTAAGGTTCGGACCGGGAAACGCGTGACAGCCTACACAACGACCAGTGTTCCCTAATGGGGAAGTAAGGTTGACGCGTAGCGAAATTCGGGCAGGATGAAGACGAGGGAAGAAGGGTGAGAGAGAGGGGGGAGCGTCGAAGACAAACGCAATCGCGTCGCGGGAAATTTCCGATTACTGGGAAACGTCGGAACGAAGTGGGAAAACGCCGCCTGTTCCCACTCCATTTCCCCGTCTCCCCTCTCACGTCCCGGCGGCACCTGCTAGGCAACCTCACTTGCGAGCGACGGCGCTTCGCGCGCCCGCCGCGGTGTGCCGTCACGGGGATTCGGGGAAAAGCCACCCTTTGCGCAACCGGCGTAACTAATTGTGCGTCGGAGGTCGGAGGCGCCCGGGAGACCTTTTCACTGCGGGTATATATTGCACACGTCGCTAACACGTTCGCATCGCTCTCTGGCGGGTGCTTTCTACGTAACACGCCAAGGTTGCCCTTTCGGCCGACCACTCTTCCATCCCACCGCTTCTCTCGTCTTCTTTAACGCATTTTTCTCAGCCAGTTTTGGCTTTACATAGTGGCGAATTAATGAATGTTCATAACTTCGGGTCGAACGTTTTCGCGCAGTGGACATCGCAGTATTAAGTGCATTGACTCCAAGGCTACAGCATCGCGTGGATGATTTCGCACTGAAATAGCCAAGATGTGCCCTTATCCACGCACTGAAAGTCTTGCAAGAAGTGTGCGCGCCAGAATGAGCCAGCCCAAACACTCATGGTGACAGTAAAGGTCAGACTGCACGAGAACTGATGGACGCTTACCATACGAAGAAATAGGGGCACTGACTAAGGGGTGCTTCGACTGCGATGTACAGATCGGAAACGACCTTTTCTATCTGCCAGAAGATAAGATGTTGCACGGTGCGTATCGGATCTACCACTGCCTTCGGCACACGTCCTCAGTGCTTGGTTCTTATTTGTCCGCGCAGTGCGACGCGAGTCTTATATTCAGCATGCCTTCCCGCAATAAATCAGTTGAGTGCAGCGCCCGTCCGTGTGATAACATATTCAGTAGTATTCTAAATTGATCAACAGCACAAAATAAATAAATAAAATAAAAAAATCACCTGTTCCCCTTGGTTTCTGTGGCTGTTGGCTTCTCTCATTCCTACAGCGAAAGTGGTTTTTCCGGTGCTGTCGCGTTAAAGGGACCGTGAAATGACATTTACCGAGGTTAGGAAAAGCGCACGAGCGATCGGTATTTCATCACTCGTCAACCCACCGCAAAAATTTCCAAACCAGCTTCATTAACACCGATGGTATTAGCGATTAGAAACGATGCTCCTCCTCGCTGCCCTCAAACACACGGGCGCGCCAGGAAAAAAAATGGCTGAGGCTTAGCTAAGGTTAAGCCTAGTCAGATGCGAAGCATATTGATGGCTAGGCTTGGTAATAGACACTTTTAGTTGCTGCGTACGTAGAGACATTGCGTACGAAACGCTCACTACGTTCCGTACGCTGTAAAGGACACCCCCGTCACACTTATAGTTGGCCGCACCGCCGCAGAGCAGTCGCGTAGCGCGTTGTGTCGCCATCTAGTGACGAACACTGAAAGCGCTGTAGCGCTCGGCTGAACATTTTTCAGTTTCTGACAATATGAATAGTATATTACAGTTTTTAATGGAAGAAAAAATGTATAATGTTTAATGAAGTGCAAAAGTAGGCACATGATTAAAAAAAAATATTCGACAGGTGCGGTTGCTATGACGATAAACGTACACAACCTTAGTTAGGCTTGAAAGGTCAAAAATCGCCTCATTATCTGAAAAACAAGGGGCATTTGTCCCTAATATTTTCGCGTGTGGGTGAGAGTAGACAAAATAAAAGCTAACAGCACAGTTTAGAGCGAGCCATCGCGTTGAAGAAAGCAGCGGCAAAGTGAAATCGGTCCGAAGCGGGCGAGATGGTCGCCGCCATGTTCTCTACGCAGCACGTAGCGTCCCGCGTTGCGTACGCTACGCTATGCTTTACAGCGGGCGGGCGTCCGCAACGCGCGGCTAGATACGTTGCGTTCTGCGCATGCGCATTCGTTACCCGCTGTGTCGTTGCGTGCGCAAGCTCACTGCGTACGTCCAACTAAAAGTGTCTAATACATGGCTTTCCTTGGTTGGCGTTCATCCCGCTCTTCATCGGTCTCTGTGGCACGCTGAAGCTTTCGCTTCTCGTTCAAATAAGCCCTGCTTCTAGGCGCCATCCCAACACCTGGCCGCCTCGCAAGTGCCCGGAGAGCGAGGCAAGCTCAGCTTTATACCGCTGCTGTAGCGTCACGTGGTCAGCTGCAGCGCCTCTTATGTGGAGCCTCCACCGCCGCGGCCTACCGCGCGAGCTGGCAGCCCATCTCTCCTCTGCTGTGACGTCATGTTGTCACGTGGTGTCACGTGGTCACGCTAAAGGTCAATGGTAGCTCCACCACCGCGCTCGACGGGCTGTAGTGTAGCTCTAGTAATATGCTTCGCATAAAAATAAGAAAACAGGTCGGGACTGTGCCCCTCCGCGACCCATCTCGCCCACGCCGCCTGGGCACGCCCAGTGAGAGGGTTCGTCCAGACTGCACACTGACGTCATCGGCGTAGTGATTTGTGATGAGGAGTCACCTTAATCGGTTTCGAGCTACTGCGAGCAGCAATCTTAAAACTATTTGTAAAATATAGGTTTGGTTTGGTTTAAGGGGTTTAACGTCCCAAAGCAACTAAGGCTATGAGAGACGCCGCAGTGAAGGGCTCCGGAAATTTGTAAAACCTGCGGTTCTTTAACGTGCACTGACATCGCACAGCACACGGGCCTCCAGAATTTCTCCTCCAAAGAAATTCTAGCCGCCGCGGCCGGGATCGAACCCGCGTCTTTCGGGTCAGCAGCCAAGCACCATCACTGAGCCACCGAGGCGGCTATTTGTGAAATATAGTGCCCACAGCCAGCTTTTAAAGTTCACTCGAATACTCATAAAGGTCACCTCTAAATATTAAATCTAAGGTATGACAAAATCTCGTCTGGTAGGGGAATTAGTTCGTTTTGCAGCGGATCTGTAGAGGTGATCCACTTTCCACCATGAAAGGTTACCGCCGACCAAAGGTTTGGGTCAGTAGGTGGCGTTTAGGCGTTTAACCTTTCATGGTTTGCTTTGGTTTAAGGGGATTTAAAGGTGCACTGAAGAGGATTCTGAACTTGTCTTTTTGCCGCGGGAACTCGATCTACACGTTCCTAGCATTCTTAGAAACTGCAACTTATTGCCCTGTATGGCCGATTTCCCTAATTAAATCGAATTAACGTCCGGCTCCCGCCCTTTTTTTTTTGAATTCTGCCTCGTACGATGGGCGGAGTCGACCAACGCGTGAAGTTCCTTTCAGCCAGCTCCATGGAGGCTTTGCTTTCCCTTTATTTTGTTTTTAGGTTTCCATGAATAAATAGTTTCATTCGCAGATAATATAGCCGCAAAATAAGCCCGCAGAAATAAAAATACGCGCGGACTATTTGTTACTACGGACTACTACGTATTACTCCGCCGGTGGCAGAGCGGCAAGCCGCCACGGGACTGGGTGAAAGGCACTCCACGCGTTGGTCGACTCCGCCCATCGTACGAGGCAGAATTCAAAAAAAGGGCGGGAGCCGGCCGTTAATTCGATTTAATTTGGGAAATCGGCCATACAGCAATAAGTCGCAGTTTCTAAGAATGCTAGGAACGTGTAGATCGAGTTCCCGCGGCAAAAAGACAAGTTCAGATTCCTCTTCAGTGCACCTTTAAAGTTCCAAAGCGACTCAGGCTATGAGGGACGCCGTAGCGAAGGGCTCCGGAAATTTCGACCACCTGGGGTTCTTTAACGTGCACTGGCATCGTGTACTAAGCGCTGTGGCTACCTGTACCTACCACTATGTTAACAACAGTGTAGTACGTCGTGCAACATGGTGTACTCCTCGTGTAACGAGTGTACAGCCATTGACCAAAAAAAATGTTTGCGGGACGCGGATGCGCGGGAAAAAAATTTATCCCTGCGTTGCGTCGCTCGCCAGTCAGTTTGTATTTACTGAAGTGGAGGAGAACGCATGTCCCCTTATGATTCGATGCTTTCCACTGACCACGTTAGCCCCACCTCAAAAAAATATTCCCCGATACGGCCCACAATTATGAAGCGTCCCGAAAGCTCATCCCTTTTAAAGGCTCTAAACGGAAAAAAGTAAAACGACACACCCTTTTAAAAAGGGAGTAAAAGGCAGCTTACTCCGATATAGGCGTATTAATGTTCAGAGTATAGGAAGAGCCTTCACTCAACCACAGCACAATTTATGGCTCCCCGTTGAGTCCACCTCCAATACGTTAAATTTGCAATGAGCCACCCTCCTCGCCACATATTCAGGGGACTACAGCCGGATACAACTTAAGTCTGCAGTGAAGCTCCGCCCACATTTACGACCGCCGCACAGGATTCCTCCGCAACGGAAAAGTAGTCCGTTGTTGAAACTTTTCTTGTTACCTAAACAAAAGGCTTAGCACAGCACAAAAAAAAATAAGCTTCAGAGTTTCGATACGTCACTTGTTTAATATAGTCAAACATTAAAAACCTGATTTCGTTTGCAGTTGCGATTGGCCAGCGGAGTAATACAGGACGCCGCGGACCGTCGCCCAGTGTTGGCAACTGCTGTTTATTTTTTAGTTTTATCCTACTATAGTTTGGTTGGCTTATTGGGGTTTAACGTCCCAAAGCAACTCAGGCTATGAGGGACGCCGTAGTGAAGGGCTCCGGAAATTTCGACCACCTGGGGTTCTTTAACGTGCACTGACATCACACAGTACAAGGGCCTCTAGAATTTCGCCTCCATCGAAATTCGGCCGCCGCGGCCGGGATCGAACCCGCGACTTTCGGGCCAGCAGCCGAGCGCCGTAACCACCGAGCCACAGCGGCGGGGTTTATCCTACTATACTCGCATCGCCGAAATCAAGAACAAAAATGTTCGTCTTCGGACTGGCTGACGTCAAAGGTATCAAAGCAGTTAATTCAATTAAAACACCCCCCCAAAAAAGCAACTACACTCGGACACGAGTTGCAAGGAGAACCTGGACATGAGGTCTCTCAAGAGGTCAACTATTAAATAAAATTTTCTTCGCACAGCATCCGTCTTTTCCGCTGTTTCTAGCCTCCTGCTTTGACCAAAGCATTGGCCTGCAGTATGTCCAAATAAATAAATAACCGTAAGACGTTAGAGGTCGATTTGGAGTTCCACCGATCGTGACACCGCATAGCAGCCAACCAGACTCAACCTGTAAGCTATGTAAACGCCCGTTCACACGCCGTAAAGACGCAGACTCACCAGTTAGCAGCATCGACGACCGGCGCACAGCCGTTCGCTCCCGCTTGCTTGATGCAGCTCCGCCTCCACATCGGCTTCATAATCGCGGCGTCGATATATCGCCGGCGCTTCACTATACCAAACGCAACAGTCTCGCCCAACTAACCCCAAAAGCAACCGACCTCTCACCGTGGTCTTTCTCCCACGAGAAATGACACCCTGCGCGGTGTTTACAAGTCCACACATGCACTTTTCACAACCCCACAAAACACGAGTTTTAAAAAGAGCGGATGGCGCCCAAGTAGTGCCCGCAATGTTTTCGTGCCGTCATCAATCAGTACGCATCAAGATAAACGGACAGTGTTTATCGCTGCCGCACATATGATAATCTCCCCATCCCCCCCACCGCTCAAAACCAGACCGTGCCCGCCTTTTAAGTGCGCTTATCGGAACTCTCCAAACCCAGTTCCCAAAAGCGCGCTCTTCTCAACAGACGACGACGACGACGATCCCAAAAGCGGGCAGTGTGCTCTGAATCGATAACGGCAACAACAAAAAAGAGATAAAAGTGAAAAGCAAAAAAAAAAATGAACGCTGCACTTTTCGCGATAAAAGCCCAAACACGAGAGCGGAGAAAACCAGCGCTCCAGAAAAGAGGGGGCGCGCGCATCGATTACGACGTCATTTGCGGTCGTCTGCTTTCGTACCCTACTCCCTTCGGAACAGAATACAAGCAGGCGGAAACGATAAGGGCTCAGGCAACACGGCCGCAATTTCGTCTGCGCTCGAGTCCATTCCAAAGCGTGCATTTTTTGTTTGTTTTTACTGCTAATCTCCCTATGAAAAAAAAAATTATCACTCACTCCTTTTGCAGCTCAGATCGGTATAACGCATTACAAACTCAGAGATCGTTACAAAAACAAAATAAACGAAAAGGCGTCGTCCTCCAAAAAAAAAAGCCGACGGTCAACTTCGATGACAGGCTTTAATCCGCAGTGATGCGAGCAGGGCCGTATAGCCTGCAATCCAGGCGGAAAATGCGGGCAAGCGAAAAACGAAAGTACGGGCGCGGATATGGAAATTCTCAAAAAAAAGAAAGAAACATTCAAAGCTCGCCGCATTAAGAAGGTCCGACGGGCTAACTACGCGAAAAGACGAGGATGATGATCGGGGATCAACGTGTATAGCCCTTCTAAATTGCGAAACCGGGAAGGAAGCAAAAAATTTAATGAGAGAAAAAGCGCGCGCTGCTCGAGCTGCTAAATCCGCCATATTATCGTCGGCCTTCTCCATTTCCATTAATCGCCCGCTTTAAAAAATAATATCCCACAGCTATATGAACGCGTACAACCCATGCGCCGACAGCAGGACCGCAGCGAATAAAAAGCTGCAGACGACATACGGTCGCTGGGCGCAGACGATAACCCGTCGGAAAGCTTGATTCTCGTCTGCGATGTTTTCGCGGGGAGGGGGGGGGGGGGGGGGGGGGGAATAAAGGAATCGGTCGATAACCGCCTCGCCGAGTCGCCAATGTATCGTGCGCTGCAATGTTTTGACAGACGCATCGACTCTGAAAACCCTAACGCTACGTGCTCCGAGAAATGTCCAGGAACCGGCGCGGAATAATATTTGCCATCACTCACACTCGGCACAGGGTCACCATAAACAGATATTAAGCACGCTGACACGAAAATCAGATACGTGCTGTCGTCCGCAGACCTGTCTAGAGCGCTCGAAGTCTCCGTGCCGTCTGCGCTCCGCAGCGCGCACAGCGAAGTCTAGCGGCGGCGCCTGGTTCGAGATAGTGCACGTCGATGCTCAGACCATACTAAGTGGTGGTGCTCTATTTGCTTTGCTTTATGTTTATTTGATCTATTTTCCAGAGGTTTTTGCGGCTTCAGATGGAGTCTTCCATCTTCTCTTCAGGGTCGGTTCCCCTAGTCCAGGGCTCCGCCGAGCGTAGCTGCCCTGCGTGCACGCCTTACTAGTCCTTCTTGGACTTTCAGGATGTCGCTGGATAGCATCCTCTCCCACTGTTCCGCACTCGGGTTTTCTATTATGTCAAAGAGATGCGCTATCTCGAACCACGCGCCACCGCTAGACGTCGCTCTGTGCGCTGCAGAGCGCAGACGGCACGGGGACTTCGAGCGCTCTAGACAGGTCTGTGGACGATTGTACTAGACTTCTCGCTCGCACTCTGCACTATGGAGGCTTTGAAGTATGATGACTACAAGCTCAACAGCAGCCTTGGACTTGCTTCCCTTGTTGACATATGCTAAAATGCATATATCAACCAAACCAAAAACAAATGCGAATAGATTACATGTGCACTTGATGCTACTGTTTCGGTACTCCATAGAAAGTAGTCATGACATTACCCAATTCCTTGCACTAGAGATTTGAACCCCATTTCCTTGTGCTTAGCAATGCAACACAAAAGGCAATTAACCACTGCGGCAGATGAATTACAGGGCATGCTTGGGTGCTGGGACATAGGAAGCTAAATGATAGGCCTACAAGTAAATACGAAGTGCAACAAACACTACAACCAACAAACACCCCTTTTAAAACCCCAGTCGTTACAACTAAAATAAAGCTTCGGCCAATTCATGGAGCTATTTAAAAACTACTGTCTGCATATGCTGTGAAAAAAGCAATCCAGAACTTGAAAACATGGATGAGCTAGTGTTGTTGAAAGCAATAAAGCTGCAGCATGTTGGGCCACAATGATCAGCTAGGTACCCCAGGGATGCTTTCAGCAGGGCTGGGCACACATAATCTTGGCTCGCCCAAACCTTGATCTGCTTAATCCCTTTCACGGAAAAAAAAGCAGCTGGTCCTTTTGTTCCTTGTAAGGACATCAAGCCCTTACAAGGCATCCCACATAGCGACTAGCATGGCTTATGACAAATTTGGCTGAGCAAGAGTGGCATCTCACTGGCCATAATGTGAAATGAAGTTTTAATGATTTTGAAAAACTAGCCGTTATGCGCTGCTGACTACCATAACTCTCACAAAATGACAATTTTAATTACCTCGACAATGCTTGCAACTATGCTCACGCATGCATTAAACATGCCACTACCATAACTACCTATCAAATAAGCTACTGTTACTGGGTGAGAGACAGCATGCCTCACTCCACTGACAAAGTCCCCAGCTGTTAGTACATCAAAACTCGACCCACAACACCGGTAGCAATGTTCCCCTGCAGGCATCGCTATGCACTTGATCTAAAGCCCATCAGTTAGATCTGACAAAATTTAGGTTTAAAAGGCGGGGTCAGTTACGAGTTTTCAAAAAGTGCTTATATCTTATCATGCTTACTCTGTAACTGTGTGTGTGTGCGTGTGCATGTCGGACATGAAGCTCAGACAGACTGAGCCCATTTTGAGTTGCTGGAGGCTGGACTGCTACAGAAATGTACAAGCTTTTCCTCTACTGAAAACCACCACCACCTCCTCACTCAACGCTAAACCCAACCTAGCAGGAAGGAGTTGATGATTGCTTTGCATGAAATTAAACTGTCCTTTCCTCTGCTCAAGGCACTAAGCCCAACCGAGTGCAAACGCTCCAGTTACCACAAATTTCCTCTCTATGACAGCTATGGCTACGGATGATGGCCGACTTTTCTGCTCCGACTAAAGTCCGAATCACCGGACGTTGCTGGTAAAGGTGAACAGGAACTCTTATTTTCTCACGGTGGTGTCTATACTTTAGATTCCGCAACTGAAGTTCCAGCGCATGGTTGCAAATCACAGGCCGGAACCAAGGGGTCAGTGAGTGGTATACTATCTAGCAGCGTGCCGTCAACAAAATCCCTACACTGCA
Organism: Amblyomma mixtum; assembly: GCF_055824585.1. NCBI lineage: Eukaryota > Metazoa > Arthropoda > Arachnida > Ixodida > Ixodidae > Amblyomma > Amblyomma mixtum. The sequence continues at coordinate 34,817,504 of NC_143020.1, read as the reverse complement.
ACCTGATCTGTAGTATATAGCTAGCGCTGCAGCCTCTCTATATGTTTCCAGTCCACTGCACTAGAGCTGCCCTTCAAACATTTGTAGAAACAGTGCAAAGAGCTAGCATGACCTTACTTCACATTTTCACAGCCCCTTATTTTATTAGGGTCCGAAAATGAGTAAAAACGTAGGATATTTGCACATCACTGGTCAGACCTACTCTGGGATGCATGTAGGTGTAGCACGCTGCCAACTTTGTTGAGATTTTCAATGAGTATTGAATGAAACCTACAGTAAGCTCCCTAGAAATGATGTAATTAGGAGCATGATGCAATGACAGGAACCAGAGGGGACACTTGGGCTCTGCTTAAGGTTGGTTTGGTTTATTGGGGTTTAACATCCCAAAGCAACTCAGGCTATGAGGGATGCCGTAGTGAAGGGCTCCAGAAATTTCGACCATCTGGGATTCTTTAATGTGCACTGACATCGCACAGTACACGGGCCTCAAGAATTTCGCCTTCATCGAAATTCAACTGCCACGGCCAGGATTGAGCCCGCGTCTTTCAGGTCAATGAAGTCGAGAGTGTGACGGAATCCCGTCTGGCCGGGGGGATACATTTCAAAAAGTAGAGACGCCGACCAGTAAAATTGAAATCTGAAATTGAAATTTCAATTTCACTGGTCGGTGTCTGTGTTTTTTGGAAAGTCTTTCAAGGTCAGCAGCTGAGTGCCATAACCACTGAACCATCATGGCTGCTTCCGCTTAAGGGTACGGCCCAATAGTGTTCACATATAAATGCACACAAATACAGAATTGGTCATTCTCTACTTTAGAGTCACAGATTCCTTGCACTCCTTACATGATTCCTGGTGCAATGGCGCAGCAGTTAAGCGACGCACCACTGCCCCGGCAGGTGGTTGTTTCAAACACAGCCACTGGTGGGCCTTGTGAGACCCAGGTTCTTCTTCCCGAGGAACCTCTTGCGACCAATCATTCATTTAACGGCCATCTGCCATGGTGGGCAGGTCGTGATAATGTCACAGTCACGTGACCTGGGAGGCAGGCGGGGCACCCGCTGTTTTGCTCACAATGCTGCCGTCGCAGACACCAGATTTTCTGCAGAACAAGAGCCTTAACGCTATTTCACTAAAATTTTGATGCGACTACCTCCCCAGCTCACATGCAAAAAAATTCAGGGGGGCACTTTGTTGACCTAAAGTGGGGTGAAGCGGAAGCCTTTTGCACGGTGTTGTTGCTTGTGTCACTGACGTGTGGTTAAGGTGTTAAAGGGGCTGCGAAACACTGCTTGGGGGGATACCGGCTATACTTCAGGTGGCTTCTTTATGCCACACAGATGCTGACTTAAAAAGAATTACAAGAATCGATGCACAGGAACGGGAGTTATTCAGTGAAGAAATTTGAAAATACAAGCAAACAAAACGCTGCCCTCAACTCGATTTTGGCGGGGCTTCCCACTCCTATTTCGCTCTCCCTATGACGGCACCTGGCGCAACCAATCAAAACAGCCAGCCAGAGCACGTCGCGGAAGTTTGCACTCCATGGTTGCCTGCTCTTTGTAACTCGTTCTTGCTGAGACTGGCAGCATCGTTTCCATGCCAGAGCGCCCCTGGTGGTGTATTTTTATTTTACTTGCTTTGCAGGGCTTTTATCTAAGACAAACAAGTTGTTTTTGTTGATCTACTATAAAACGCAGACAGGTGACAAAATGTTTCTCTATTTATTCACACAATTTGCAGTATATTTACTGTTTGTCCGATCATCAAGCTCGTGCCAGGTGATGTCATATCCGCTGCTAAAAACCCGCCACTGTGTGGCGACACCATCAGAGCCATGAAGTTGTTTTTGGGAGGACATTAAAATATTAAAAAACGGCATATACGCGGTATTACCGATGCTAGTAGCACCATTATAACTCACTGTATGCAATCAGCAGGCAGAACAGTTAACTAAGATTGTGTTTCTGGGCCCCTTTAAGCTTCGCCCCTAAGAGTGGAACACGACAGCATCTTGCAACGCTGCCAGGGAGTCCACAGAACGCCATCGCCCGTTAGGCTCTACGCCTTGCTCGTCGGTAAATTGGTTTTTGAGGAAAGGAAATGTATCTGTCTCAAATATCTCCGTGGACACCTGAGCCTCGCCATAACGGGAAGGGAGGAAGATGGGAGTGAACGAAGATACCCTTTTGTTCATTCGAAGCCATCGAGCTGGCATGGCAGAGTGCTTAGCGTGCTTGTCTCACTCGACCAATTCCCTACTCCATTTTATTTATCTGGTCTGACTAGAAAGGTTAATTAGGCTAATTGGTTACTTAAGCAATTAACTAAACTCAGTCCCACTTACTTGAAGCATCACTATACGATCCCTTTAGCTGGTTGCATGGTTACTAGCCAACGTACAATTGGCCCCGTCTAAAATTCGCGCACTGTGATGTCACTACCATTTCGACCAATTGAAACAAGGTCAGCGTAGCTATGGCTCGACGGCGGCCACCCAAGGTCTCGTTTTGGCTGTCGGAGTGTTGCTTTCGCAACAAAATCTGAACCGTGGCGCTATCTTTCACACCCATAGAAATGTACGTTCTGGTGCTGCAGTTTACAAGCCCAGAAAGGAATGCCCCACACGATCAAGCAAAGAGTGGCACGGTGGTTGCCAAAACTGCTCAGGCGGATTCATGAAACTACAGCTATCAGAACGCACAAGCTGAGACCTTTGAGATAGTGCACAACAACCTTCCTGAACATCAAAAGTGCTGCAGTTATTCTGTACCATGAACAAGAAAGTTTGCGTGATACAAATCATAAAACACATTCTGGAACCATTCATTTTGTTTTCCTTTCATTTGGTCGGGCCACCACCGGTGGCTCAGTGGCTATGGCGCTCGGCTGCTGACCCGAAAGACGCGGGTTCGATCCCGGCCACGGCGGTATAATTCCGATGGAGGCGAAATTCTGGGGCCCGTGTGCTGTGCGATGTCAGCGCACGTTAAGGAACCCAAGGTGGTCGAATTTACGGAGCCCTTCACGACAAAGTCTCTCATAGCCTGAGTCGCTTTGGGACGTTAAACCCCATAAACCAAACCAAAATTTGGTCGCGATGTCAATTGTGATAAACGCAATAGGAGGTACATGCAAGCAAGCAATCACAGGCACGGCTGGTCTGATGATGGCACTGCCACGAGTGTGCGTATGTGCACACGCGTATGTGCATGCGTGTGCGACCATGGATCTTTTGTTGCAGTTACATCTGATGTAACAAACCAATTCTGCTAAAAGCTCGTTTTACATACTACTAAGAAGAGGTCTACTGTAAGGCCTGTTCTGGCGATTTTCAGTTTGGGCCAAAAATGGGAGGTGCAAACCGACACCATTAAAGATGGCATAGGTGCAACACCTCTGCAAGAAGAAGCAGGTCAACAGCTTCACCTCATCATCGGCCCGAGCAATATACAAGTGCACGCAATCATCAGCAAACCACAATGATAAATACCACTTGTACGATCCAAAAACGTCTGTAGAATTATGGGTGCCAGAAAAGTTCCAAAGGCATCCCGATGATACAAAGTGCAAAGTAGCCAGACTACCCCACGGTATCAGCAATGATGAGCATCAGGACTCTCTTGCCACATCTTGGCAGATGGTGACTAAACTGCAAAGCTTCACCTTCAACATGGAATATCAAAAATGGACACTGATGGCACACAATGTACTGAGCCACTCCACAATGAGACCCTCCTAATATGAACACACTGTCTGCAGTCTCCATGTTCCTGCTGCGAACACAGCCATGCAAGATGGCTTTTCCGCCGCTCAGCAGAATTACCTGAAGGCTTATTGCTTATCGGGCCGCTCTTGTCAGTCCGACAATGTTGTGTAGCTTTCTCCACAATAGGCTACCCCTTTCCATGCCGGTTGATTCCATGTAATCATGCCAAGTCATGTTCCTTGTCAAAGGACTGATTGTGCACATTCCCTGTGCATGCTTGCCTTCCCTTGCAACTCTCAGCACACTACAAGCGCCAAACGGATTGAAATAAGCTCATGGAAGAAACTGCACTACAAGAAAAGTGCCTTTGCATTCCCTGTGGCCCCCAATGGCCTTAAAGTTCACATGTCATTATAATCTGAAGCTAACCAAGCCCTTTCAAGCAGACAGATACAAAGTCTCCCCTGCAAAACAGTTGTGAGGCTAAAAGCGAAAAGTAACATGAGGGGAAGGCGACTTAAGGACAGAAACATAAGGATGGGTACCTGCCCTTGTCTTTGTAACCTTAAAAAGTTTTCTCATAACGCTACTTTCCACCATGAAGGTGCACTTAAATGGGGTGCGATGACGTCATCAAAAGCTTCTTAAGCTATTTCAAATGGCTTCAACACCAGTAAGTTGCCACTCTCATCGGCGGAGCTCATTTGCGGCAATAATGAACACACCGGCAAGGCAGAGATAGGGATGCCTTGGCGGCAGGCAGATCAGCAGATATGCTGGCAACATCACTGGGGAGACCTTTGAACTGGGGAGTCTAGGGAGAAGAACTCCTCATGATCACTAAGCAGAACAGTCACACACTTGCCCGTCTTGTGGAGGACACGATATGGAACATCGTAGGCAGGTGCGAGAGACACCTTTACAGCATCTCACCACCAATGAAAAACGTGTGTCGGAGATACAGTAAACCCTCATTAACTTGAATTCGTATATCTCGAAATATCGGTTAAGTCGAAAGTTTTCTACGCCGCGCCTTCACCCCCCATACGTGCTATGTATTGGCTACCCTTTATCTCGAAGTATTTTTCAGGAGTAGTACGGATATCTCGAAATTTTGATTGGGAGGATTGAAGGCAAAGGCCAATGCCAAAAGGTGAAACGGGCTCCGAGTGAGCGCTTGGTTCCTGCTAAGTGCCGAACGAGGTAACAATCGAAGTGCAAATACAAAATTCCCACGGACACAGCGGTTTTCCGTCAACCGCGTCAAGAAACATTGGGAGAAGTCACGTGCACGCCGCTAGCGCGCGAGGAAAGCCTCATGGGCCTTATCGGGTAGTCTGTCCAGTCTGCTGCCCTTCTCGTGGGTGCACTAGTGCTCTAGCGGTTCCGTTTCGTCGAGCTACGCGTTGACTTCGATTTTGTCGTGTGTGTGTTTGTGTGTGGTGTGCGCAACGGACGACGATGTCTCGCCCCAAGCAGTGCAAATCCCTGACGCTGGAGAAAAAAGTGGACAAAGCAGTTAGGTCCAAAACAAGCATCGCCAAAGAATTCCGCATTCCTTTGTCGACGCTATCGACAGTACTGAAGAACAGGCAGAAGGTCTTGGATGGCTTCGAGCAAAGCTTCTCTAGCAAGCGGAAGTGGATTCGGGCCTCGAAATTCCCGGACATCGAAGCAGCACTCATGTTGTGGCTCCAGAATGTCAGGGCAGCCAACCTTCCCGTGACGACCCAAATGATGATGGAGAAGGCAGACGCTCTGGCATTGCAGATGGACCACACAGACTTCAGCTGCAGCAGTGGCTGGTTTGAACGATTTAAGAAGCCAAATAACGTGGCCTCGAAGCCTATCCACGGCAAAAGCGGGCCTTCGATGAAGGAGCGGCAGACACCTGGCGCAACCACCGCCTCGCCGAGCTGCAAAAGGCTTACGCGGACAAAGACATCTTCAACCTCGACGAAGCAGCCCTCTTTTATAAGATGCTGCCCAGCCGCACATACATGCCCAAGGCAGAAGCGTGCTCAGGCGCTAAGCAGCGCAAAGACAGAGTGACTATACTTTTCGGAGCCAACTCCACCGGTGATGAAAAGCTGCCACTGCTCGTTATCTGTAAGTCACTCAACCCGAGGTGCGTTAGAAATGCACGGCTCCCGAGAGATTTGACCTACTGCGCCAACAAAACGGCATGGATCACGGCAGCGCTTTTTGAAGAGTATGTCCGTGCTCTTGACCGCAAAATGGCACAGGACGGCCGGAAAGTGCTGTTGATCGTGGACAACTGTCCCGGTCACGGGAAAATTGACAACTTGGAGGCAGTCGCGCTGGAGTTCCTGCCGGCCAATATGACATCCGTGATACAGCCGATGGACCAAGGAATCATTGAGACTGCTCGGAAGTTCTATAGGAAGAGCCTGCTGCACCGAATTTTGTGTTCTTATGACAGCAGTAAGAATTACGAGACAGATTTGCTGGGTGCAGTCCACCTCATCGCCGAAGCCTGGCGTCAAGTCCGTCCATTGACAATTGCAAATTGTTTCAAGCACGCAGGATTTTCTCGGGCCAAGATATCGCTCGAACCGGACACTGACGAGTTCAGTGGTTGCGATGAACTTTGCGACGAAGTTCGCAAGGCAACTGGCTGCGCCAGCGATGCCAAAGATGACGAGGTCACTTTTGAAGAATACGCTCTATACGAGCTAGACGTGCCCGTCACCAGAAAGCTGTCCGACGCCGATAACGTTGAAATGGCAGTGAACGACGGAGATAGTTATGTTGACAAAGAAGAGCCTCGGGAGGTGCCGACAGCTGCAGAAACGAGGAACATGCTACGCTTGCTCCGCAACAAAGCTGAATGCAGCGGCGGCGACGAAAGGCTCATGCGATGCATTCGCCAGCTCGAAGACTCTTTTCTCGGGCCAAATGCGAACGCGAAGCAGGCAAGCACCACCCAGTTCTTCTTTCCAAAATAAAAAAATTCAGTTCTTTCTGCGAATTCTTTTGCATTTATTAAAAATGGTCCCATTGCGCAGTGTAGCATTTGTCAGCAATACTGGTTGTTACGGTCTTTCTCAGTGACCCGGGCACTGAGATTTTCGGCATTTTGCTTAACTTGAAACTCCGCTTATCCCGAAATTTTTCCCGGATTTTACAACTTCGAGTTAACGAGTGTTTACGGTACAAAGTCAAGATGCACGAAGATGCTGCAATAAGACGATCAAGGGTTGGACCACGCGCCGGTGCTGAATGCGGTATACAGTTAAAGCTTGTTAATTCAACCCTTCTTAATTCGGAAATCTGCATAATTTGGACTCCGGCTCGGTCCTACCAATGCCCATGTAAGTCTACGGCATCGGATGCTAAGGGGCTCAGACCAGTTAATTCATACGGGCTCCCCAAGGGATGCCACGTCCCGGTATGAACAGCATGGCAATGTTGAAATAGCCCTCCTCAAACTTGAATCCCGTGCTGCATTTGCCGCTCCCGCACCTCTGACGTATGCCAGAAGCAGGCGTCATGACTAGGGCCCGGAAATTTAGGCACTAACGAACCCCAAAATAGGCAGGCATCTAGGCTCTAAACAATACTTAAATAGGCGCTATAAAGCAAAAATAGGCGCTTTGAATAATACGCTTCAGTCATAAGTACAAGATTTATAAGTTAAGCACGGAGCGTACGCAGTCCTCAACAGATGCAGTAAAGCACATTCTCAGGTTATCGAACTTGAAGCTCCTTCGGTTTTCGCTAAGCTTAGCTTTGTACTTTAAAAGGGTTCTTTTGACATCACATGAACTTAGTGGCGCGAACCTAGAACATGAGAGTTGATAAAGGCTTAGGCCTTCAGGTGATGTGGCCGTGTCGTCTCCGCGTAGAAAGTCTCCGATTTGGGAAATTGTTTCTAGCATCTATTTTTTCTACCCATTGTTGCATCTTCGTAGAAGCAGTAGCGCTCTTTCCATCCAGTCCCCTTTAACAATTCATCTATTGAGAGTACAGCCTTTTCCAACTATGTCGTCCTTTCCGTCATTGTTGACAAGTTTGCACTAATATATGTCAGGTCTCTTTCCAAACTCCCCTCTTGCTACACTTCGAGATAAACACTTCGTTACACTACGTTCAAGTTACAATTTGAGAAAAACGTTCGGTGAGACCTGCGCCTTTTGTGCGTGCATCGGCGCGCGCCTTTCACCATACATAGATGTTTCAAAATTCAAAAACGGCACCGAGGACCGAAGTGCCGGGCATTTATAGGCAAAAAGTGCGGTTAAATAGGTAGTATTTCCTAAAAAATGACAAAAAGGCAGGCAAGTGCAAAAACCCCGCGTTTAGGCATTTATAGGCATGTTTAGGCAAATGCCTAAAGTTCCGGGCCCTAGTTATGACGAACGGGCGGCCCCGTATTCGAGAACACTCTGATCGCTTAGCTTCGGTAAACCTTTTCTGAGGTTTGCACCAGACCGCAGTGATGATCGCTGGACCAGCCAGCATAAGCCAGCCAACCTTAGCTAGCTGAGCACAGTTTTGGACCTGAGTGGCAGTCACTGGTTTTTTTGCTTCCCAATTTTTTTTCTCGCCGCTTTGGTGCAGTTTCCTTTGCTTGTGGCAGCGTGGTTTCATTCTTCCAGTGCACCAAAACTGCGTGCTCATCACATGCCATTCGCTGTTCGTGCAGTGAAACATCCCCACACACGACAGTGCCACTTATGATGGGTGTGGCAGGATAGCGGTGAAGCTCCACCACGTCGCACCGGGCACGATGTCGGGGGAGGCCCTTATGATTTTGGTGCTGTTCTACTATGATGCTCCCAAAAGTAGGCACACAGTAAAGCTTTGATGAAAATGTGAAAAACAGTCACTGCCACACTGTTCTCATCTTAAAATCAAGCAACCACAGCCCAGTCTCTCAACAAATAAATTTTATTGCTGCCAGCAATTACTGATAGCTTTGTGGTGACATTCAATGATTCAAACCTTCAGATAATTCAAACATTTTTTTCCGGTCCCTTGAAGTTCAAATTTATGAGCTTTTACTGTAGTAGGTATAGGAGGCACTGCTAAAGCGGGAGTGAGGGAGTCCAAGTGGCAAACAAGCCTCCGAGAAGCACAGGGGTGCACCAAAGAAGAGTTCCAATGCTGGGCAGCTAACGTCTCTGCACAGGTCAGCCCACAGACCTAGCAACACAGCACAAAGCAGGTTAAGCTAGTGATCTCTGAGAAGACATGCAGTAAGGGCAGCCTCGAGCTGGCGATGAAGCTACTGGTAAAAGTTTGGTTTGGTTCGGTTTCGTTTACAGGGTTTAACATCCCAAAGCGACTAGGCTATGAGGGACGCCGTAGTGAAGGGCTCCGGAATAATTTGGACCACCTGGGGTTCTGTAACGTGCACTGACATCGCACAGCACACGGGCCTCTAGAATTTCTCCTCCAAAGAAATTCCAGCCGCCGCGGCCGGGATCGAACCCGCGTCTTTCGGGTCAGCAGCCGAGCACCATAACCGCTGAGCCAGCATGGCGGCCTACTGGTAAAGGTAAAGGGATGGTATGTGGTGGTGCAGCAATGCTTGGTACCAAGCAGATGACCGAACGAAATTAAGAAGGCACATTGAAACTGCACGCGACAGTCTATAAAAACAATACCAGGCAGACAAAGTGCAAAACCAAGGAGGAAACGAATGCTTTTGCAACTATCTCCACAGTGACATCAGGAATGGGCACAGTTTTGGACCAGTGGGTGAAATGGTCAATCATGGTGCACATACACCAGCAGCCATGGAACAGAAGCAGCGGCCGAACCATGGCGAGACTGATGTGGTCATCAAAGTGTCAGCTGTGCAGGAGTCTTAGTGTGTAACTTTGGCCAACTGGCAAGCGAGACACAAGCGGGTCCACAGTGCTTGACCAGACATACAGGTGTGTGACAAGGCCCAAAATGGCTTAGAAGCAGGGGTGGCAGATGTCATGAAGAGTACGAAAAAGAGCGCGAAAGAAGGCAACGGGAAGAAAAATGTAGGGGGACAATAAGCTCTGCCTTTAAGGGTATGATGCAACAGTGGTTCGTCTTGCTCACGCAGATACGGACACTGTTTCCTCTTTCACAATCACGATCACCAAGGGAAAGATCACACAACGTACACATAAAGGTCCGCTTCAACCAAGCCGTACAAATGTGCCTGTGTGGCATAGCGGTACCATGTCTGACTCACAACCCAAGCATCAGGGGACCGATTCCTGTGTAGGCGACATAGTGTTGTGACTCTTGTGTCACAACACCATGTCCCCCCCCCCCCTTGTGTGTTCCCGCCACAGCCGTCTTCACTGACACCATTCCCAGAGGCAGTGCGGGGTTCTGCTACAGTGGTGCTTCTCCGAGTATGCGCTCCCATGCAACCACCTGAAAAGAAAGCCGGCAGCCGACACGATGGACGGAGACACAGAGTCCAGACGATTCCTTTCCTCCTCGTGCCTCCACTGGAGCATAACTGCCACCACCTGCTTTCCCGACTTAAGGAGTTCCCCTTAAGCAGCACCCAACCAGCAGTAATGACCCTGCGAACATGTACGTACATCCGCCAGGGAAACGTCCCTCAACGCCTGCCACCACGCACAGAGACGAGCAGCTGTCATTCATCCACGCTTTGCTCTTTTGTAGATGGCGCGTGTGCCGCCGCTGCAGGTGTTTGCCTTCAAGCGTTTCCTTGAACCAAGACATGGGAACCCCCTAGCCGGCTTCCTGAAGGGTCATCAGCTGAAAGCTGCGTCTGATTAACTGCGCGTCCAGTTGTGGCTGAGGAGGTGACCTGAGCAAAGGACACTTTCGGGAGATTTATCCAACTGGCCCAGCCAAGGAAGACGATGGAGAGGGGAGCGCCGTTAATGATTATGCGATTTCGACAAGATGGCAAAGCCAGCCAATGAGCGTCGTTGGCTCCACTCAGAGGCGGCACCCAAGACGGAGTCCCTCTGATTGGACGAAAAAGGCGGGAAGACCACAGGAGAGACTGTTTAAAGCACTCGACATGTACATCAAGCAGCGATTCCCTGAGACTCTTCTCAGCTGTTACTTTGCTTGTCTCTGTTTGTAAATAATGTTGTAAATATGTGAATATAGTTATCCCTCGTTTCTCCTACTTCCAGTCTCCGGCCCACGTTCCTTCCTCCATCGGCACAGCGGTGGTGTTCCTGGACCCGATGCCTGGTGAAACACGCTACTAGCACGGCAAAACATATCAATAGGTGCTGTTACTAGGAATAGAGCAATGGGTCTGCCGCGCAGCAGCTTGAGGCAATGCTTGCAAATGTAAGATATCTGCTCCATGTTTACATGAGGGTGCAGAGGAAGACGGTCGCCAACACCCCCGTGCACTTGGCACTTCACTCACGACTGCTCCGATCGCTGGAGATCCGAGGTGCAGTAGGTGCAGCTGACGCCATCTATGGGAGCCTCTTGTAACAGTCCCCTTTCCGACCAATTTGGATTTCTTAGCTATGCTTATGGCAACACCGACACAGGGAACTTACGCTGTTGCGCAAAAAGTGAGGAAAAGCCACTGACACGCCACACCCGAGCGATCCGTGCAAAAGAACGGATGAGGCAGAAGTGGCAAACTGAGGGAACGGGAAACTGTGGTCATGCTTCGCTTGTTGTTTAGGGTCTTCAAGCTGCGCTTGGGCCGTACACCCAGTCTAGGGCAGACGGAAAAGAGCCAATTGGTGGTGATGCGAGAAAGTGTGTCCGCTACTTCATTGTTGGAGCCGTTTACGTGACAGACCTCTGTGCAGTATCAAGATAAAAAGCCAGGTGACGAAGTCTGTGTGTGACATACTTGGAGATGTTCACATGGAATAACATCCGCCAAGGGATTGTGATCCATAAGGAAGTAAAATTCCCAGCTTTACAAGAAGTGCTGGAAGAGCTGGATCATGCAACAGATGGGAAGCAAATCAGTTCGTGGCCGAAAAACAGTAGCCAACCTCAGCAGGTTGCAGCTGCCGAAGCAAGAAACCCAAGGGGTGCCACTTGGAGTTGATTCACTGTTGGAAGACAGCGTCGATTGCCACGCTGGAAGCATCCACCATGATGCGAGTGGGCGTGTGTCAGTCCTCAGATGGATCAGGAGGACAATACATTTCAAACTGCTTATTTAGCAGCCACACAAGCAGCCGGAGCTTAGGGAGATCAATGACGACCCCTCTGTAGTGCGAAGAAGGTCGGTTAATGGGCGCAAGAGGTCTGCATAGTGGGGAATATAAAGTGCTGTGAGAAACTGACGAGGCACGGGAATTCCCTAACTTGCAGAGGCTGGGGGGGCGCTGGGTTAGTCTTTCACAGCCTGGACTTGGAGCGGGCAAAGGAAGACGCTTCCTATGGATTATGCACCGAACAAGGAGTGGATGACATCAGAAATTTTGGGGGGTTGGATAATCAAACTAGATTACAGCTTTGCTTCCCCGAACCTCAAGGTGTTGTTTCTTGTGGACCAATGAGGTGCACACGTGAACGTGACAATCTTGAATGCTATATGCCTGGCATTCTTGCCGGCACATCCGTTTCGCAGCCAATGGACCAGGGCATCATCAAGAATGTTAAGATCCTATACAGGTAGCACCTCCTCGAGCAAATGATTTTGTGTGTGGATCAAAATATGCGGTGAATCTACTGAGTGCTATTCATATGCCAGCATGAGCACATGGGATCACGTCAAACAAGGCACCATTGCCAATTGCTTCAGGATATGCGGTTCTGTGATAACTACTTCAGAAGCCGCCTCTGCTAGTTCACTGGCAAAAGCGCGACCAAGTGATCCCAATGGCACAGATTTCGGCAAAGTTCTCAGTGAGGTCCGCTTTGAAGATTACATTACTACCGACGCCGCAGTTGAAGCTAGCGGCGGTGCTGACGGACAGCGAGCTTCTGGAGATTGTTCGACCCCGCGACGAAACAAGTCAGGAAAGCGGCATTGACACCAATGTTGAAGACAAGCCACAGCCGATGGCTGCCGATGGAGCTGCCGCCCTTGCTCTTGCGAAGCACTTCTCTTTCACTGAAGGTAACGCGGAAGAAGTGTAAGGCATATCTACAGAGTACAGAACTTTCTTTCAGCAGCGCTATTCGGAGAGAAAAAACAGAGCATGATGACCGAATGTTTTTCTTAAAAAACATCGCAACTAATAAAGATGCCGTCTTTGTGCTTGCTCTGAAGTTTCGTTAATTTGAAGCTTTTTTGCACTCCCTGTGAACTTCGTATTGATGGGAGTCAACAGTATAACAGAATGCGAGGAGGCAAGCGTAGCATAGCGTGGCATAGAGTCAGATGAGATCGGGAAGCATGTGTGAATAAGGTGGCCACGGCTGGCACGAGAGAGGGTCAGTTGGAGGGATATGGAAGAGGCCTGTCCTGCAGTGGGCGCAGCTGACGATAAGGGCAACGTCAACATTTATATCTGTATCAAACAGTGTCCTCGCTCTATGCAACCAAAAATTCAGGGGGGCACTTTGTTGAGCTAAAGTGCGGTGAGGCGACAGCCTTAAGCTGCTTGTGTCACTGCTTGTGTCGCTGCTTGTGTCACTGATGTGTGGTTAAGATGTTACCGTCAAATTCCGAACAAGCGCCCCCCCCCCCCCCCCCCATGCAAGGGCCCCCCTAAATGCACTATTAATTTCACATTTCCGCACCGTTCCGAGAAAGAGCCCCCTCCCCCCCCCTCCCCCCCCCAGCCAGCTCCGCGCCCTTATCACGCACCGCACCCACGCAACACTAGCCTGCCCCCTACAGTCCAAGAATCCAATCCAATCCAATCCTGCTTTTCAAGCCATTCGCGTGCCCATTCGTCACGTGTCATTTGTCTTGTTTTGGCACTTTCAAGTCGGCAATGCATTCGTAAACAGTTGCGAAGAGACTTAGGTCATAAAATGGCACCGGGAAAATGGAAAGAACATTCACCAAACGTCTCGAGACTTCAAGTTCGACCGGAAACAGATATGAGAATGGGACAAGAATTTCGAGAAGTTGCTACAGCAAAACTACAGGAAAGCAAAACTTCAAAGAAAGTTGAGTAACGGCGCGCCGGTGTTTAGTGAATACGTGGACGATGCGCACTTTCAAGTTCTTCAAGCATTGAAGAACGTCAGGACGTTTTAATCCATGTGCACTATGGTTGTTTTTTTTCTGGCGGGAAAATGTTGCCACCATCTTGAATTCATGTTCCATTTCGGGATACCGCTCCCTCCTATTTGCCAGTAATTTCGACTTGCGGGGTTAGGAGCGCTTGCTCGGAATTTTACGGTAATCAAGTACATAACTGTTTGAGAATCTTAAATGCTGGAGACACTGGAGGGCATTTGAGAGGCATCCGTCTGATTCAACGCCTTTCTGCAAACACTCTCCAGCGTACTAGACAAGAGGAACTACATATGCGTTGGCAGGAAGTAGCGTAGCCATTAGCACGCTCCGCTGCGGAACAGAAGGATGGTGGTTCGAATCCCATCGTGCACAAAGATTTTTTTTCTGGTCTGACTAGAAAAACCGTGACACCTCTGCTGACAACCTACTGCTGACAACGATGAGGCATTCTTGGCCTTAACAGCCAAGAAGCCACGTGAATGCAATGCAAAGATGTGAGAATTATACATAACCACAGATATTAAAACGCAGTCAGACAAAAACATTTCAACTTAACCTTTTTTTTTTTCACACATCAGAACCCGCCTACTGGTAGTCACTTCCTGTGCCTAAGGTATTAGTAGAGGCTGTACAACCACACACAATTATTCAGCGTAATTCCGCCTGATGTGCCTATTCTTGTATTGTAACCACTCCCTTTTGTAATTGTCTTCTGACCATAAAGAAACCACACATTACTTAAAATCACCTATCAAAGACAGTGGATGCCCCACACCTCCACCTAATACAGCACAGTTCCATTTATACACTAAGAACGCTGAGGGAAAAAGTGTAAACAGAAGCAGACTGATTGTGGAACGTCAAACCAAACCACTGCAGCTAGAATTCATCCTGCACACTAGCCTGCATCACCAGCAAGCCAGCCGCCTTCATCGTCCTTCCTGAAAGAGACGAGCGAGCAGACCTCACCTGTCTGAGTCGCGCCGGGTCGCCGCGCGGTCCTCTGGGGAGGCGTCCTCAGTGTCGCTGCTGCTGTTGTCGTAGTTGCTGCTCCGACTGAGTCCCTTCCGAAAGGACATGGCGCACCAACCACTGTGCAGAGCCAGGAGAGAGGGAACCGACAACATGAGACAATGGAGTGCATATTGCAACCGCGCAAAACGACGAGGGACGAAGAGAGAAAAGCACAGGACAAGACGCGGAACTTCAACTAAGGTTTACTGCAAGGAAAAGCCACATTTATACATGATTCGTAATCACACCCGATAAACAGCTGACACCATCACATTATACAAACATGGGCGCGCGTGGCACAAGTTAGCATCTAGATAGTCGAATTCTTTCTTGACCCACTGTCAACCACCAACTAGCCCGCCTTCACTAGTTACATGAGACACCGACTGGGAAACCAGCTTAACCCTGTCAGGAGCCATTTTTTGTTTTGACTGAAACCAATTATTTTTATTGCGAGAGCAATACTAGTTGCACTTTCAGCCCATCGCGTAGCGAGACCGGTAGCTACCATATTAGCATATTGGATTGGATTGGATTGCATAACCGATGCATCACCACAAGTCTAACCACAAGCACCACCACCAGCTGTACCATGGCGTACGTACGGATATTGCTTTCGCAATTACCGGGCTTAACCAAGCTAAGCCACAGCGAATTTTTTCACCTAAGTAGTATATTCAGGCGTCAAGAAAGGAAATTTGTTAGTTTTCAAACGAGAAAGGCCAGCAGGTAAATTTTTACAACGATGTGGAGAATTCCGCACTAAGTGTCAGATTTGTTAGAAATGGTAACATCGAAATGTTCTCGTGTGTCAGGTAAACACCTTGGGGATTGTGGCATCGCTTTGTGTTTCGAAGATTCACATTACGCTTGAAATTGAGCAAAAACCATCGATGTTTTCACTCGCGGCAAAATCTTTTCTGCACAAAAACGGCGGACAAAGTGCTACCTAGCTCACTCTTATGCGAAACATTATTTACTGCATTCGCTACATGGTACAAGAAAGCAACTTATTTGCAAGAAGAAGGGTGCTCAATTTCACTGAAATAATGAAATCACTGTTAAGTGCTCCAGTTTCTCAGAAAAAGGTGCAAGTTTACCGCTGACACAATTGTGTACAAAGCGCCTGAAAGGGTTAAAAATCGCATGCCTGCTACTACTGCAGACTACTACTAACGTTACTCATACACTATTCCCAAACATTACACACTTTTTTTTTCTCGCAGTTTCACACAGCGCCATCTTGTGCATACCTTAAGCACCAAGGTTGCGGCCGCATACACTCCTGAAATTGGTTTGGTTTTATGGGGTTTAACGTCCCAAAGCGACTAAGGCTATGAGAGACGCCATAGTGGAGGGCTCCGGAAATTTCGACCACCTGGGGTTCTTTAACGTGCACTGACATCGCACAGTACACGGGCCTCTAGAATTTCTCCTCCAAAGAAATTCCAGCCGCCGCGGCCGGGATCGAACCCGCGTCTTTCGGGTCAGCAGCCGAGCACCATAACCGCTAAGCCACCGCGGCGGGGTCAATAGGAAGGTGGCATCGAATGTTGGAAAAGATAGAAGAAGGAAACAAAAGCACAGAGTGGTGTACACACCCACTTCTTATGCCCTTGTTCATTTATTAAGCTTCCACCCACTGCGGCGGGGTCAATAGGAAGGTGGCATCGAATGTTGAAAAAGACAGAAGAAGGAAACAAAAGCACAGAGTGGTGTACACACCCACTTCTTATGCCCTTGTTCATTTATTAAGCTTCCACCCACTGCGGCGGGGTCAATAGGAAGGTGGCATCGAATGTTGGAAAAGATAGAAGAAGGAAACAAAAGCACAGAGTGGTGTACACACCCACTTCTTATGCCCTTGTTCATTTATTAAGCTTCCACCCACTGCGGCGGGGTCAATAGGAAGGTGGCATCGAATGTTGGAAAAGACAGAAGAAGGAAACAAAAGCACAGAGTGGTGTACACACCCACTTCTTATGCCCTTGTTCATTTATTAAGCTTCCAAGTTTCCCTGAGCTTCCGACTTCAGCTTCATTCGTTAGGTTTTCTGTCATCAATGACCGCTTAAAAGCCACATGGGTCACAAGACCCACGTCATTGCAACTATCAATTTCTTTTCCCCTTTCTGTACATTTCATATTCATTCTCGAATAATTTCCTCACTGTACTGAAGCGTCACTTTTCATCGCTGCACACAACTCAGCAGGGGCATTTAGGATACATAGGACGAGAAAAACAAAACAAGCCTAATTCAAAGTGTCTTTTCACTCTTCTGAGAAAACAACAACACCTGTGAGGTGGAATACTTTGCTTCTGGATAACTCAAGTCAGCTGCATACCTACATTATTTCTCGTATCTTCCCTCAATGTCCACACCTGAATTCATTGTGCAAGCATCCTTTTTGCATGCCACCAAGAAAAGCGCAGTTTTGTTTAATAACTGGCACTAGGTGGAGCAGCTAGAATGTTCCAACAATGCTTGAACATGGTGTGCATGTCCTCATTTTGGCAAAATGGAAACAAAAAGAAAGCGTGACAAAGTACAACGCACATATAAGAACACGGAAGAAGAGAAGGCTGGCACACCACAGCTCAAGTGTCACACCACCCTGCACAAGACAGCCAAAGTTGTGAACTTAAGGTGGGGTGAGACTTTGTTTGGTCAAAAAATTCAGTTTTGAGATTTTTCAGTCATCTGATAGAGACCTTCTTTATCTTTCAGAAAATTTATTACACTTGGGTATCCGCTGTTTCAAAAATATTTTTTTGCCCTTTTTCTTCGACACGTTGACAGGAAAAGTGGATGTATCTCGACCACTGATCTCCACTGTGATCTCGACGCAATCTCTTCGTTTCCGATACATGAAGAAAGTCAATGCTCTGAAGGTTTCGGTTTCGGTTTTGAATTTATTCTTGTGAGTAGTTCATTTTTAAGCCACTAGGGCTCCTTCTGTTGCTCTTCTATTTATGGCTGCGTGCTAATCTTTGACGCTGTCCCCTTGTGCTGTCGATGTACTAACAATTAATCTGGGTGAGGTGTCCTGAAACCATCTTTGCCAGTCTCAAAACAGCTGAGAAAGCTGTCGATGATACAATTACGTTCTTTAATGATGGAAATGTAGCACGAGCAAGGGTGCTGAAACATTTGGGAGCCACCCCTGGACCTCGGTGTGTGTCAATGCTAGCATCTATAGACGGACGGAGGGTAAAAGAAAAGATTTCAAGCTGAGATTTGAAGCAAAACAGGAAAGAAAGCACCGAAGAAACAAAGAGAAAGGGCATGGCGATGCAGCCACTTCAAAATACTACAGCCCAGGGAATTTTTGAAGAATAAAAATGCTTTCAAGGACTTTACCGGCGTTTTTCTCAAAACAACATTTTTGGATCTTTGTGTACCTTTTTCTCGGGAACTATAAAGCACAAGGAAACAAAATTTTTCTGAGGTGTTAATTAGTGGCAGTTACATAACTGGAACTAGAATAAATAGTCTAGGTGCATTTTTATTTTTTCTAGCATAAAAAGACCGGTGATAAGTGGCAATTTTCATGCATCGACAAAAGCAAAAAAACGTAATAAATCTAGTTTTTGCTTTAGGAACATAATTCTAGTTCCACTTCTGTGAAGTATTTGTTGCTACCTTTGTACAAAATTGGAATACTCTGTGGCTAGCAGATCCTAAATAAAAGGCACAAACGTATAAAAAAAGTAAAAAACAAAAATAAAAATACTGATTCAAAATTGAAAACTAACTCTACTGCAAGCTGCGTCTATCTTTAATATCCCTTTCAATTCTTATGGCCATAGCTTTTATTGCTACTGCTGTACAGCCAAATTTTGAAACTCGACTTCGAAGTCTCACCCCACCTTAAGCATTCTTCATCTTTCACCTTAACACTGTAATCAGATTTATTATTTATAAATGCCATCAAATTTCAGAAGCACATGCCACAAGCTTGAATGAAGGATGAAGACAGGACCACAGAGCACCATTAAAGGTGCACTGAAGAGGAATCTGAACTTGTCTTTTTGGCGCGGGAACTCGACCTACACGTTCCGAGCATTCTTACAAACTTCGATTTATTGCTCTGTGAGGCTGATTTTCCTAATTAAATCGAATTAACGTCCGGCTCCCGCCTTTTTTTTTTTAATTCTCCCTCGTACAGTGGGCGGAGTCTACCAACGCGTGGAGTGCCTTTCAGCCAGTCCCGTGGCGGCTTGCCGCTCTGCCATCGGCGGAGTAATATGTAGTAGTCCGTAGTAGAAAATAGTCTGCGCGTATTTTTATTTCTGCGGGCTTATTTTGCAGCTATATTATCTGCGAATGAAACTATTTATTCACGGAAACCTAAGAAACAAAATAAAGCGAAAACAAAGCCTCCACGGGACTGAGTGAAAGGCACTCCACACGTTGGTCGACTCCGCCCACCGTACGAGGGAGAATTCAAAAAGAAAGGCAGGAGCCGGACGTTAATTCGATTTAATTAGGAAAATCAGCCACACAGGGCAATAAAATCGAAGTTCCTAAGAAAGCTGGGAACGTATAGATTGAGTTCCCGCGGCAAAAAGACGAGTTCGGATTCCTCTTCAGTGCAGCTTTAAAGAGACACCGAGGAGAGCTCCATGCAATTATTGTTTTTGCAGTAAAAATTGATCTCACTCTTTCCAGCAATGTTGACATCCATCCGGCAACAAAGGACACATTCATCAGAGAGAAAATTTGGCCTAAAAATCTTGCTGTCAGTCTATTAGAACTCGCGACGTATAAACCGAAAAGGATGGGCTGCCACCATTCTGAATTGTGATCCACGCCCAAAAAATGGTATAGACGCACGCGTTTCAAATGCAAAATCTGCCAGTGATGGCAACACCCGTAGTTCGTTTTTCTGTCTCTTCTAGCTTGTAGAAGCTCCGTTTTTGTATGAGAATGGTTTCTTTGTGATTAGGACACCCAGCCGACACAAGACAACTTCTAACTGCCCTATGTGTTCTTTAAAATACTCCGCCCCTAACTAAATGCATCTGTTTCCTCTCTTCGAGCATACACAAGCCTCCTGTTCCCTAGTCGACCTCAGCAACGCACACACCAGTAAGCAATGTTAAGAGAGCAACTGCTCTGAGCTTCTTGAGACAGGCACACAAACAAGAACAAGAAATAAAACAAATAAAAGAAGAACGGTCAGCTGACAGCCATTATCCTTCAAACCCGGAGACCGTGAAAAAAAAAAAGCCCATGGCCTCTTTGGACACCAAAAAAGTGCGTTCAAACAGGCTCGTAACAATGAGCCATGGTGCAGTGTTTAGTTGACATGACGCCAAATTCTGAATTCTGAAACCAGAGCTTAAATGCCACACAGGCTTCAAACAGACAAGAACTTTGACCGTAGGATGACAGAGATAGGAGCTCAGTAATGAGGAACAGAGCATGGCAAAAGGAGAAAGGTGTGGAAAGTAGTAAAGTAAAAGTATTAAAAAACAAAAATAGGTGGCCACTGAAAAATGGAGTAGAAAAAAAAGACATCAAAGGAATGTGAGATGTTTTACAGTTTGCAAAAGAAGGCAAAAAGAAAGAAATTGCAAAGTATGGACCTCAAACTGGCTTAGCTCATCACCTTGAATACAACCGGCCAGCTATAAAGATAATGCGCGGCCAACTCTCAGGACACCTGGACTGCGTCATCACCAGACTGTGGGCCTGCATGACAGCTGACGCGAGGAGGAAGCGACGGAAAGGTGATAAAAGAAAAGCCCGTGATTCTAGGATGCCCTCGGCTGAACCCACGCCAGCTCTCACGGGGGGAGACAAGGTGCAGAGGCAAAAGGAAAGCGAAGTTGCAACAAGGTGGGGTCAACGACCCTTGCCAGCCACCCCTGCCAACTTCCTGCCGCCAGACTTACTCAAGACGTGACGAAACTGCCAAAACCTGGCTAGCACCTCTAAAGCTGGCAAGCACACTTTTCAAGCCCTTCACAAAGAGACTGACAGCAGACCAAAACATGTTATGAAATAAAGGTGGAGGTAAAAAGACTGGCTTCATACTAGTACATAACACATTAAACATAGATGCTTTGTTATATACAGGGTGTTTCACCTAATACTTTGCTCAATTTTTAAAAATCGGCTTTCTGATTTAGAAGAGCGCTTTCCTCCACATAGCATTGTCAGTGGTGCAGTGCATCAGAATACAGCTAAGACATTCTAAGTATCAGGCTGGTTAACTAATATTGCATAGTTAAATTTTCAACTATTACTGTTAGGCAACTTATTACTGAAAAGCGTGTAGCACACCATAAGTAACACCCATATCAGTTTTTAGAATTTTGACAACACGGTTGCCCTCGGCGCTGTGGCCCAGCAAATTTTCACTGTTTCAACGAGTTACGTGCACTGTAGAGGGTGCTTTGCCTGCGAGCTTCTCGAAAAAGCATGTATTTTGGCGCAATGTTGCCGAAATTTGTTGGGACACTGCACCGAGGGTAACCGCGTTTTCGAAATTCTAGAAACTGATATGGATATTAATTACGGCAGGCTACACATCTCTCGATAATTGAAATTGAAATTGAACTTTATTCCATCGAGGCGGAAAGGGACTCGAACAAAAGTGAAAACATATCACTTGACGTGGTTCGAGCCCCCATTCACAAGGCATACAGCAGTTGACATTTACATGTATAGCAGCATAGTTACGAGAACATACACACATAGAAAATGAGTCAAGACCTTCTTGTCTGAAAAGAAAAAAATCGCATTTTACACAACAATAAGATATCCCCATCACATCAAGACCAGCATAATACACCTGAGAAAAGAAAAACATCATTATACAATTATAGCGAGCATAACCATCACTCTTGTTGTGTAAAAAAATTCTTCAGAGTTTGGGTGCTAACACTTTGGATATTAATATCGTGTTTATGGAGATAATTTAACAGGGCTGGAAGTGAATATTCGAGCATTTGACGGCTGATGGTTGTGCGTATGAACGGAATTTTCCAAATTTCAGGTGACCGCGATGTAGATCTACCTTCTCTTAAACTTAGATTTGATATTGTTTGAATGAGGACCTCATTGTTTTGGACATCCTGTTTATATCTTTTGGCTAAAATATAAGAGTAGAGCCGATGCACAGAAAGTACTTTGAATTGCATAAACAGGCTTCTAGTGTGTGCATAAGGATCTACCCCTGCGATAAGGCGAACTGCTTTTTTTTTGTAGCATGTGAATCTGTTGTAAATTTGTAAATGTTGTGCTTCCCCATACCAGAAAACAATAGTTTACATGTGACTGAAACAATGCATTGAACAAAAGTAACTTAATTGGGGTCGGTAGAAAATATTTGAATTTCGCTAGTAAGCCGACGCTTTTGGCAATTCGGGAAACAATATTGTTAACGTGAGTGTCCCATAACATGTGTTTATGAAAATGTACACCAAGTATTTTTATTGTATCCATGACTTCTATTGTGTCACCGAAGGTTAAATTAATATGTTGCGCTGATGACTGCTTTGGAGTGAAGATAACGAATTGGGAGCCTAACAGCAATAGTTAAAAAGTTAACTATTCAATATTAGTTAACCAGCCTGCTTATTAACACGTGTTAGATGCGCTCTGATGTACGACAACGCTGACAGTACAATGCTGAAAAAAGCGCTCTTCTAGCTCCAAAAGCCCATTTTTAAAAATTGTGCAGTCTTAGGTGAAACACTCTGTATTTCCGTAGATGAATCCACACCATCCCAGCATAAGCACCCATTAACCCTTAGAGAGTACGAATTCCGAACCGACTGTTTTGAGATAGTCATTTTTCCCACTTGCCATAAAAGAAGAACAGTTTGAATCCCTCTATCACTACTAATATATCTTTGCAGAAATTTCTAACTCTGGTAGAAGAACAGTTGCACGATAATTAACACATAATTATACAAGTACAACAGACCCCTCAGATCACTGCATATAACAGCATCTGTATGAACACATTACTTACAGCGTACAAAGTTGCACCCTTTTCTGTGAAAACTGCTTTATCTTTTTATGTTTTATTTCCTGTTATCTGTTTATTTTTCCCCATACTCATGTAGTTATTTGCAACCAACAGTGTTTCATAATGTATTCCATCTCATTTGTATTCGATTTGTACCTTCTTGCTATGTGCCCGTCCTGTAAAGATCCCAATGGGATTGACAGTATCTGAAATAAATAAACATAACAAGGCGTAATACCTTCCAAAAAAATATTCATAAACTGCTATGAAAATTTGATGCAAAGCCTGAACTGACATTTTGCAGTGAAAATTCTGTACTAAAAGCGTATTTCACAAGGCTCTATAGAGCAAGATACAACTCAAGATCAGCCGCTGCGGTGGCTCAGCGGTTATGGTGCTCGGCTGCTGACCCAAAAGACGCGGGTTCGATCCCGGCCGCGGCGGTTGAATTTCTTTGGAGGAGAAATTCTAGAGGCCCGTGTGCTGTGCGATGTCAGTACACGTTAAAGAACCCCTGGTGGTCGAAATTTCGGGAGCCCTCCACTGCGGCGTCTCTCATAGCCTTAGTCGCTTTGGGACGTTAAACCCCATAAAAAAAAAAAAAAAAACTCAAGATCAAAGCGGCAAGTGTCTCTCAAAAGAGCCACTCCAGCTAATGGTGTAGACCGATTCTCCCCCATGACCGATCCCTTTGAGCCTGCCAGTGTGAAATTGCAGGGGATGGCAGATAAAAGAAAGGGGAGTAACCACGGTGCAATCGGATTACCCCAGCACCACGAAAATCAGTCAACGTGATTGGCCGGAAGGCCTCCTTTGCGGGGCATCCGCTGCTTCGTTCTTGAGTTGTGTCCAACTACAGTTGAGTGCCAAATCATTTTCTCAAGGAGGGCTTATTTAGTTAGAGCACGCATTCTCACTCTTTTCCATGAGAGCCTTGGGGAACCCCACTGGCATTGCAAAGGTGCTGAAGAGTTCCACATGTTCTGGCTTATGTCCTTTCCTGCCCAAAAAAATGGCTGTGGCTTAGCTTGGTTAAGCCCGGTAATAGCGAAAGCAAAATTCAGGGGGGCGCTTTGTTGACCTAAAGTGCGGTGAGGCAAAAGCCTTAGGCGCGGTGTTGCTGCTTGTGTCACTGAAGCGTTGTTAAGACATTAAGCTTCGCCTCTAAGAGCGGAACGCGACAGCGTCTTGCAACACTGCCAGAGAGTCCATAGAACACCATCGCCCGTTCGGTTCTACGCCTTGCTCGTCGATAAATTGGTTTTTGAGGAAAGGAAATGTATCTGTCTCGCATATCTCGGTGGACACCTAAACCTCCCCATAACGGGAAGGGAGGAAGATGGGAGTGAACGAAGACACCGTATTCACTAGACGCGCCTTTGTTCATTCCAAACCATCGAGGTGGCATGGCGGAGTGGTAGCGTGCTCGTCTCGCACTCCGGAGACCGGGGTTCGATTCCCGAGCTCGGCCAGTTTCCTACTCGGTTTTATTTATTTATCTGGTCTGACTAGAAAGGTCAATTAGGCTAATTGGTTAAGTAAGCAATTAACTATACGATCCCTTTAATTGGTTGCATGGTTAGTAGCCAAAGTACAATTGGCCGCGTTTGAAATTTGCGCACTATGACGTCACGACTGTTTCGACCAATTGAAAAGCGTGACATTTCTGTCGACAACTGCTGCTTACAACGATGCATACATTAAAGGCTTCCGCCTTAATATGCATGCAACTAAGGGCATGCACACACACAGCGCTCATCAAAAAAAGTGGTCGAATTCAGTTAGAGAGACCCCCAGGACACATTTATGCACACCCGTATCGATACATTACCGTGTTCTAATGACATAAACACTACTTTCATGGAAAACGAAGCTTTAACATGCACAAAAAGCACAAAAAATAATAATTACGAAGTCTCCATCAATGGCCGATTCGACAAGTAAAATGTGGTGTGTCAACTGAGTTATAAACAGAATAGTGTTAAGAGTCCTGTGTCGTAGAAAAGCCAGCGCCAGCGTTGTTCTTCACATCACTGTCCGTGAGCGAAAAATCCCGATGGAAGCAAAAAATTAATCAAATTCAGGAACAGGTCAAAGAATGTTCGGAGTGACGCGAAATTTCTCGGGGAGATTCCTGAAACCGGAGGAAAGTAACTGAGCTGAAAAGAAAATTGGATTAACTAGGGATTAGGTGGAAACTAAACCCAGGACCTTCAGACTGCCAGATGGGCAGGCTACCCACAAGCCACGAAGGCTTGTTGGTTCAAGCTAAATAAAGATTGACCTATTGAATGCATTGTGGTCTTTGACTTAGTGAACTGTCTTGCAGGCATGTACTGATGCATACATGAGTAAATATGAGTACGCTAATTAGGAATTAGGTCGTTAGATGTGTGTTCAGTGACAGGGTGATACGACAAGCAAAAAAATTTTAGGACGATTATGATTCCCCTAATGGGAAATTTGTGCGCTCCTGTGTAGGTGTCTCAGGCTCCGTAGGCTCATTGTTTTGTTTTGCTCGGTAGTCGGCATATCTGGCGACGATATCAGTTCGATAGTAGTATTAGTAGATGAAGGCGACAGCGTGCGAAAATATGTTTGGTTGGTTTATTGGGGTTTAACGTCCCAAAGCGACTAAGGCTATGAGAGACGCCGTAGTGGAGGGGGCTCCGGAAATTTCGACCACCTGGGGTTCTTTAACGTGTACTGACATCGCACAGCACATGGGCCTCTAGAATTTCGCCTTCATCGAAATTCAGCCGCCGCGGCCGGGATCGAACCCGCGTCTTTCGGGCCAGCAGCCGAGCACCATAGCCACTGAGCCACTGCAGCGGGGCAAGAATATGTGTATTAGTCCAATATAAGTATTAGTTGAAGGCAACAACGTGCAATGCACTGCCCAATGTGCAATGTGCTGGCCACTGCATGAGAGAATAGTGCTCTCATGCAGTGGCCAGCGAAGTTGATCTGTTTGTGGCACCATGGATTCAAATCCCAGTTGTGGCAATGTTTATTTTCATTTGTTTATTCATTTATGGTTTGACTCGGCAACACCTACTGTGGCAATGCGGCTGAACCCACAAACGGGCGCTTAATAGCCACACTCAAGAAAGGGGGACATAAAATTTTGGGTAGGCACCATAGCTCATTCTAAAAATCAAAAATTGTGAAGGGCACTTACGGAGGAAGACTACTTACATGCTGTGAATAAGAAAGCATGCACACGGGGTGCTGTGCTGTGGTGATGACATACTACTAATTGCAGTGGCCAGCGAAGCTGATCTGTTTGCACCGTCTGAATGGAACTTGATGAAGACAATGATACCCAAACCAGTCTCTCTAATGAAGTGGCCAGTGAAGCATATCTGTTCGCGCCGGCCTGGGCTCGAAACCCACTCGGGGGAAATTTTATTTCATACATCTTTCTTTCTCTCCCAATGAAGTAGTGTTCTAGCCAGCGTCTTCGCTTCGGCGGACGCGGTTGTTGCGACACGCGTCTTTTTTTTCCACTCTTTTCTCTCATCTCTTAACTCTCCTCTATCTGCATGTGGCAGTGGTGGTGACTCGACTCAAGCCAGTCGGCAGGCCCGTGCACTTTCCTTTTCATCCTTCTCTCAGTCGCAACAACACAACCCAATGATGTAGAGGTCACGTGGGTTTCGGACAGTCTGGCATGGACAACTACAGCACCTGATTTTCCGCCTCATGATCCATATGATGCTCTCGCAATAATAAATGAACAACATGATGTGTGCCCCCGTAGGCGGTGGTAGCCACCATATGGGATGGTGTCCACCACCCCTCGCCTCCCCTAGCGCTGCCACCGGTAAGCACCAAATCATGCATTTCCCTGCTGCTCTTAATTTCAAACTCAAGGAGTTGAAACAAAAGCAGTGACATTACACTGGCACGTTGTAAAGCAGGAAGCCAAGGAAGCTGAACAGGACCTATACTTATTGGGCAAATCTATGCCCACAAAAGAAACCAAGCGGCAGCAATAGGAACATGTGTAGTCAGCAGACTGCTGGATGGGGGACCGAGGTCAACAACATGAAATTTTTCTTTTGTTGGTAAAAACTGACTCCAATGTAAAGACGAAGGCGAACATTCTGTTTAGCGGTGGCATTACCATCGCTGCGCGTGCTGTGTGCTTGCCTTGGCTGACCACAGACTGTTGCCGCCCTGATCCCGAGGTCCCACTGCCTTCATAAACCCTCATCTTACATTTGGTGGAGGTGCCAGGTATCAATCCCAGTACCTCTCGCCCGGCATGGCAAAGACTGTCGCTGCATCGCCCGTGCTCTCACGACTGACACCCAGTGCAGAGAGGAATCCCACCATGACCTCAGTCAAACAACGCCACACTTCCCCAATGGCTCCCTTGTGTGGCTCTGGACTCCGACAAATACTCCGGGCCGGTAGTGAAAATTTCTTGCCAAGTACCACGGCCCATACCGTGTCCTGGAGCGCACATCTCCAGTTATTTACACTGCAGAACCTCTCATCTCCATCTTCTGATCGCCGCTGCCATGGACGCGAGACTGTTCACGTCCAGCGTCTCAAGCCATTCTAGGACCCAGCCATCCTGCCTGTGCCCTAACTCACCAGGTTGGCTCCTTTTCTTCCCAGGGGCAATTGTAAAGACGAAGAACATCATTTTGTTTAGCGGCGGCATTGCGATCGCTGAGCGTGCTGTGTGCTCGCCTTGGCTAACCACGGACTGTTGCTGCCCTGCTCCTGAGGTCCCAGTGCCTTCATAAACCCCCATCTTACACCAATGATTATCCATGCCATAACCAAAAATTCTCTCGATTACAGGCAAAACTCCCTAATTCAGGCTGCTTTTCCCTACAATATCTTGAAAACTTCCGACATTTTAAAAACAGTGAGACAATTTCAGTTTCAGTGCTACAACACTAGATGCCTCTCTAGCCAATAAAAGATCTGTTTCCAGTGAAAATAACCTCTCTGCCATTAAAACGTGCTAATAAATGCACACGGGCCAACGTCCATTCGCCCTCAAATGTCCCTTTAGAAACACCTCGACTTCCGGCCATGCACTATTTATGAATGACAGAGAGGTTCCCGAATAACTGCCGTACATCATTTGCAAACAATCCCAAGCATTTCAGAATGAAGTACACATGATCCTTATCTCCTGCAGGCAAAATAGGTGCAGCGCATGGCATATGTCGGATAAGTTGCCCCATGTAGTAAACAAAAGTAATAAGACCATGTGATAAAGATAAAGGCAACGAGGAAGCACTCACATTCCAAACAATGGTCGCTGTAATACGAATCTCAAAAAAGAGGAAAAAATCTTGCAGACAGCCATTTTACATCCTGGTCAATGTCGAAGTAACTGAATTGAACTGAAGTTGATTTGCACCATATCACACAACACTGGAAGCGCGAGGAGAAAGCTTTCTCAAGGACAACTTGACAGAGGCCCATGCTCTCATAGTGGCATAACGCAACAGTGGCAAAAAATTCAGGGGGGCACTTTGTTGACCTAAAGTGCAGTGAGGCGAAAGCCTTAAAGGTGCACTGAAGAGGAATCTGAACTTGTCTCTTTGCCGCGGGAACTCAATCTACACGTTCCGAGCTTTCTTAGAAACATCGATTTATTGCCCTGTGTGGCCGATTTCCCTAATTAAATCGAATTAGCGTCCGGCTCCCGCCTTTTTTTTTTAATTCTCCCACGTACGGTGGGCGGAGTCGACCAACGCGTGGAGCGCCTTTCACCCAGTCCCGTGGCAGCTTGCCGCTCTGCCATCAGCGGAGTAATACGTAGTAGTCCGTAGTAGCAAATAGTCCGTGCGTATTTTTATTTCTTCGGGCTTATTTTGCGGCTATATTATCTGCGAATGAAACTATTTATTCACGGAAACCTAAAAAACAAAATAAAGCGAAAGCAAAGCCTCCACGGAGCTGGCTGAAAGGCACTTCACGCGTTGGTCGACTCCGCCCACCGTACGCGGAGAATTAAAAAAATAAAGGTGGGAGCCGGACGTTAATTCGATTTAATTAGGGAAATCGGCCACAGAGGGCAATAAGTCGCAGTTTCTAAGCATGCTAGGAACGTGTAGATCGAGTACCCGCGGCAAAAAGACAAGTTCAGAATCCTCTTCAGTGCACCTTTAAGCACGGCATTGCTGCTTGTGTCACTGATGTGTGGTTAAGATGTTAAGCTACGCCTCTAAGAGTGGAACGCGACAGCGTCTTGCAACGCTGCCAGAGAGTCCATGCCTTGCTAGTCGTTAAATTGGTTTTTGAGGAAAGGAAATGTATCTCTCTCACAAATCTCGGTGGACACCTGAACCTTGCTGTAGCGGGCAGGGAGGAAGATGGGAGTGAACGAAGACGCTGCATTAGCTAAACAGCTAGACGCGCCTTTGTTCATTCCAAACCATCGAGCTGGCATGGCGGAGTGGTTAGCGTGCTCGTCTTGCACTCGGTAGACCATGGTTCGATTCCCCAACTTGACCAATTCCCTACTCGGTTTTATTTATTTTTTCTGGTCTGACTAGAAAAGCATGACATCTCTGCTGACAACCTTCTGTCAACAACGATGAGGCATTAAAAGGCTTTCGCCTTAAAAACAATTACAACAGCATCCTCCGACGTCACAGCAAGGGGAAACGAACTACGGTAAAAAAGCGGACCTACAACAAAATTACTTAAAGGTGCACTGAAGAGGATTCTGAACTTGTCTTTTTGCCACGGGAACTCCATCTACACGTTCCGAGCATTCTTAGAAACTGCAGCTTATTGCCCTGTATGGCCGATTTCCCTAATTAAATCGAATTAACGTCCGGCTCCCGCCTTTTTTTTTTTAATTCTCCCTCGTATGATGGGCGGAGTCGACCAACGCGTGGAGCGTCTTTCACCCAGTCCCGTGGAGGCTTTGCTTTCGCTTTATTTTGTTTTTTAGGTTTCCATGAATAAATAGTTTCATTCGCAGATAATATAGCCGCAAAATAAGCCCGAAGAAATAAAAATACGCACGGACTATTTGCTACTACGGACTACTATGTATTACTCCACCGATGGCAGAGCGGCAAGCCGCCACGGGACTGGGTGAAAGGCGCTCCACGCGTTGCTCGACTCCACCCACCGTACGAGGGAGAATGAAAAAAAAAAGGCGGGAGCCGGACGTTAATTCGATTTAATTAGGGAAATCGGCCACACAGGGCAATAAATCGAAGTTTCTAAGAAAGCTCGGAACATGTAGATCGAGTTCCCGCAGCAAAAAGACAAATTCGGATTCCTCTTCAGTGCACCTTTAAAGCACACTTGGACATATCTTTTCTGTTCTTTCTAAAACCCTATGCACCACTCGCAGCAAAAAGATGAGGAGGACATGGAAACTTGATGTCTATATTGCTTTAAAACAATTAAAAACTCTGGAAAGCATAACGCTTAGACACACTGATTGCCTTCCAACCATGTAAAATAAATGTATGTGTGTTGGATTCTATGGTGCATAAACAGCTGAGGCTATCATGCACCCAACACAGGGTCGCTAAGATCTCCCTGTTGTGCTGGCAGGCTAGTTCCTAAAAAAAAAAGTACAATTTTGTGATGAGATTTTCTTCTTTTAAGAATCTAACTACTCGTGGTAAGTCTACTACTGCATTCTCTCCTAAGAGCAAGCTAGGATGAAAAGAGATGCGCTTGTCGTAAAATATTGTGAAATGCTTTTTTCTTAGTTTTTTAGTTTTCTGCAAGAAAATAAAATACAGTTGACAGCTACCACTTCACCAACTCCACAAAGAGGATTTTCTTGTTTCACGAGTATGAAGTTATGTGTAAGACGTGCACGTCTAACGCGAAAGTGACATAAGATGACTTGAATAAAGCGTTCTTCATGCTGACACGACCCCCATTCACCAAGGCTCGCCTTCACCAGGTGAAGTTTTTTGTTGATTTCATCATCCCACGTGGACTTCCAGTTCTTGATTATTTTACTCTCGAGCAGTTTAAGCCATCTTTGTATGGAATATTTACTTTCTGTACTTCGCTTTGGTGAGCTCGTGTTTCACCAATTCCGGCCTCATTAAGGAAGGAAATGGACTAGTGTAAACACCACACACCTGCAGCGACAACACACATTTCTGGACTAAGAGAAACAACAATTCTATCTCAGGGATAGGAAAACGAGAGTGCAATAGAAGAAGACACCCTGCAGCAGTAGCAAAATGCTAAAACCCTCAGAACCACTACGAAAAGCCCGTAGTGTTATCTAATTAACACTTAGCTAGGAATCAAACATAATATTGGACTAGTATTTAGCTGCAATCAACACTCTTTAAAAGGAACACGGGGGACGACTCCATCTAAGTGCAGTTCATTGTAACAATTAGTCCTCCGCTTGATGCTAATGTTTGTCCAGCAACAAAAAAAAACCCGCTCATGGCTAAAAAAATTTATATTTTTCACCCAACTCTATGCAAACTAACGAAGTCCACACCGAAAGGGACTAGCTGTTGTTTTGAAGTGAATGGTACTAAATAGACACTGAGCACCGTGCAGAGAAATCGGTGTCGACACATGCTGTTTACTTGTGCAATCAGCCGGTGACGATAACACTTGTACTTTGGTTTGGTTTATTGGGGTTTAACGTCCCGAAGCAACTTAGGCTATGAGGGACGCCGTAGTGAAGGGCTCCGGGAATTTCGACCACCTGGGGTTCTTTAACGTGCACTGACATCGCACAGCCCACGGGCCTCTAGAATTTCTCCTTCATCGAAATTCAGCCGCCGCGGCCGGGGTCGAACCCGCATCTTTCGGGTCAGCAGCCAAGCACCATAGCCACTGAGCCACCGCGGCGGGGTACCTGTACTTTGTTTTTTGGGCTTTTCTTGCTTATAAAGCCTCCTTTTTCATGACAGTGGGTTTTGTCATAAGATTGGCATAGTCTAATGATACAGGCCAAATTAAATTTATCCGCAGGGTCCATTCACGGTACTATCGCGTGTTGCGTAAATCAGAGAAAATCTAAAAAAATTCTCTCGGCCTAACCGCACGTTTGTTCGGGCTCAAATTTCGCCCAGAGGTTGCATTTGGTAGTCAGTTTTGTTTTATACTACATTTAGATGGGGTACTTGCCTGATTTGGTCAGAATTATTTGGAAATTCCCATCGTCTGTGGCGACGAGGAACCAAAACCGAAAGGCTTCGCAGCAATGGTACCCGTGGCACCATCTCGCACCCACCGGAGAAACCCAGCTGTGCTAAGTTGAACAAATTACCTTTGCTCGGAGCTCTCCGCTGCGAAGCAGCGCAAGACATCACCGAAAAATGCGGTCTTACAGCGATCAAGAGAAGGCCATGCCCGTGACTTGGCTATGCGAGTCCAACTCCTCCCCTGCGGCCTCCACGGTCGAAGGCTTGTTTCTCCGGTGGGTGCGAGATGGCGCCACAAGTACCAGTGCTGCGAAGTCTTTTGGTTTTGGTTCTTCGCCGCCACAGACGATGGGGATTTCCAAATAATTCTGACCGAATCAGGCAAGTACCCCATCTAAATGTAGTATAGAACAAAACTGACCACCAAATGCAACCTCTGTGCGAAATTTCAGCCCGAACAAGCGTGTGTTTAAGCCGAGAGAATTTTTTTTTGATTTTCTCTGATTTATGCAACAGTCGGCATAGCGACCTCTGTGAAGTACGCTATATTCACACCTAGTGGAGCTTGACAGCTAGGAGGCCAAATTCCTCAATCAATGGTGACTCGGACCACGTAACAGCACCTTGCATTCAAACAGGTCAATGCATGTTGAGCTTAATGATAACTGGAAGTCTGTATGCAACGCGACAAGAAACTATGACGCCAGGCTCAACAGTTTAATTTGCGGCTGATGCGGAAAACTTCCAACTCTTATCCTATCTGAAAGAGTTCAAGTGCCAGAGATAACAAACCTCACTTTCAACAAACCTCACCTTTCAAGAAAAACACTCGCGGTTCGAATTGGGCAGCACGCCAAAATCTACGCAACAGTTCCTAAGCACAAAATGCGGTAGTGCCGATAGCTGACTACAAGTGCCACTCGAGACTAGATTCCCCCTATTTGCAGTTAACAAAAAATTTTGTGAACATCATGGATATACCGGACGAAGTATTCCTAGAAAAACGGACACCTCGCCATCCACAGACCACGTGTTTCCATGCAAGACATCTTTTAGTAGTGATAGGCCACCGAATCAAGGGCGTGATTCAAGAAGCAATATAAAAACCACACTGCCATACTAGTGCCAGGAGAGAGTGACCTCCTCAACAAGCTTTGTGCAAGGCATCCTGTAATAGCTAGAGAGCTGATATGATATGTCCAGGCGTTTACAGAAAAGATGAGTGCATTTTTTGTCGACAACATACAGTTGATACTTTTCAACAAGAAGGTGACAGTTTAAAGAAACAAATACAACAAATAGCGCCGCCAACAATGCGATCGCTGCTCTGGCGATTCCACTAGAGTGAATGCCCTTCCACGCTTTGTCTGAGGAGCTCGCTGAAAGCCGCACAGCTGATCTATAATATCCCTTTAAAAAAGGGGGGGGGGGGTGGGGGGGATGGGGGGGGACTATCGATCTAAACAGCTACACAACACGAGCTGCTCGCTAGCTTCCGTCGCACTTTCGCGGGCCCTGTTGACGCAAGCGAGTCGTCTTTCCTAGGCGTAAACAACATCCCACGGCTGGCGGGGGCACGTCGTCGAGCGCGCATTAGCGTCAAAAGCATCTGAAGTTCGGAAAACGGGAAGAAGCGGGGGGAGGGGGGGGGGGGGGGGGGGAGGGTAGCATGTACGAACAACACGCGCACCTTCACGTCCACATCCACAGAGTCCATTTCTTTTTTGTTGTTTGCCAACGCTCGCGAAAAGAAAACCAAGAAGCCAACGCGCGGCGCGATCCTGAGTAGAGCGTCGTAACGCCGACGAAAGCTAGCGCGGGCGGCGCACGCAGTCGCCTAACCCACATACTTTCGAATCTTTTTCTTAGCTGGAAGAAAAGTAAAAAAAAAAAGGCACAGTTGCACAGCAGCACACGATTAAGAAAAGGCGAGGGGGATGTGGGCCTGCAAAGCGCACTGGAAACTCGCGGCCCGTCTCTGAAAGCACAAGAAAACACAGCGCGCACGCCCGAGTTTCTGTCTCCCCAAACCCGCTAGATGTAATTAGGTCCCCGAGTGTATTGTAGACGCCGCAAAGACTGGGAGCCCCCGAAAGGAGAGAAGTCTGTCGGGGCGGCGCAAAAATGGAACGGTTGCCGCTCGTTGCTGTTGTTGCGTTCAGCGACCATTCACGAGCGTGTCCGTGTCGTAGTAGACGACATGCACCAACAAGAACTCGATCGTAGCGGTTGCTACATGACTCACACGCGTGGGTAGACTTTTGGGCGCAGGACCCCTAGCTACAAAAAAGTAAGGGGGGTTCCCGAACCACCATCACGTGTCCAACAGAATTGGGCAAGACGTACGCAAGTGGCCGTTTTGTTTTCGTGGTAGCGGGCCGTGGAGCTCGAAGTAGCAGCTCTGATCAGGTCGGTTCCACTCTTCCGTCGGAACGTAACTGCTACAACGCCCGCCGATGTCTACACTTGAGAACACGAACGACACAGGGAACGAAGAATGACCAGAAATCGAGGCTTTACTTCGACGAAGGCCCGAAACCGAAGTAAAAGGGGGCGAAGACTTTCGGATAGGGTCCGATTGCGAAGCGCCCAGACGGTTCTTGGGAGGTTTTCGAACTTTGAAAAGGTACCCGACTCCGCCGTGGGCCGACCGTTAGCCGGTGCGCCCGGTACGGCAGGTTCCCGGGTAGCAAAAGCACGCGCGCGCTCTAAGACAGGGCCAAAGGACGCTCTGGTAATAGCGATAAAGGATATTAATTACTTACCATACCACTCGCAAATGTCAGCCTCTGCTGTTGAACACACCGATCAGTGCTCCAACGGCGGTGACGGGAGGAAACTGTTGCATATATTCAAAAGTTTCGTATTTACGTAAACAGTGCCGTTTTAACCTTTTAACGCCTAATGTGGCTAATACTTCAAAATTGAATTTAAAATAAAATTTGTAACTTTTTTTTATTAGTTTGCAGTAGAGTTCTTACTTTAAAATGCAGCTTACGAAAATGCGACGCAGGACGGCCATTTTCTTTAGCGAAACCATAGCAACTCTGTCAACATGCCGTAAACGTAGCACGATGGCTACGTCGTGGCCTCTTGAAACTGCTTTCTGAACAGTTTTTAGAATCGTGCTGCGTGTGTAGCAGCTTGTAATAAGTTTTTAAGGATAACTCGGGTTTGGAACATTCTGTGATCGTCCGTCGAGTGCTTGCCGACGGCTTTCTGTTCATCCTAACAGCGGACTGGGTCACGCCATTCGATACAACGTTCGCCATGACTCGTGAGGATCAGCAAGAACTTGTCGCTGTCATCCGAGGCGTTCACGAGAAGCTCAGACACGATTACCAGACGAGTGAGTGTTCCTAATCTTCGAATTCGTATAGCTGCGCATCTTCAAGTATTGCATAGCAGCGCTCAAAGCTGCTTCGGTGGAAATGTTTGCATGCGGTCGCCAGCAAACTGGTTGGAATATCTGCCTTCCTGCCCACAGCGGTAATCCTATACTGCACAGATTTTTTTACCCTCTTGCCCAGCCACCGTCGCACACTACCAACTCTTCTGCTTCATTTATTTTTTTAAGCACCAACGGACTGTAACGGCCTACCCCGAGACATCGTCTACATCGTCTTCATCATCTACTTTTCAAGAACTTGTTACCGATCAGCTCCAATACTAAATAAGTGTCGCTGTTTGCTCATTTCAATAAAATCGCACCCTCTGTGTAATACCCCTGACAAAAGGAGGCCTTTAAGGTAATAAACTGAACTGAGCTGAACTTAGGCTGAAGGTTTTAATGCACTACCTCTGGAAAGCTTCACACAGGACATAGACCAAGACCATAAGGCCAGCGAGCTGTCGAGTTGTTAGTTATGATAAATGCTCCTGGTTTCATTCCAGATGGTGATGGTGACCAGGTGTGGAGGGATCACTGCGAAGATGTACAAACCAGGAAGAGATATGCCGAGAGTATGCTGCAACTGGCGACAAGCGTCTGGCCTTACAAAGATCGGATTGAGTGGTGTCACCAGACTATGAGGCGAGTGTAGGCTGGAAATGGAGCATCACTTGAAAAGTTCTATCTCGTAGACTGCCAGATTTTCATTTAACAACTCAGTTGAAATTATATTGAAGGCATGCGAAATAGACACCATCTTACACAGTTTAGCTTGAAGAACTGTACACATTTAGGAGACGTAAAAGGTGTATACTAGGGTGATAGGGCTAAAATCTATTCTCAGAAGTTGAATAGATCAGTTATATCTGCAGTCTTTGTCAAAAGTAACCAGGCTGCACGTTTTTTTCTTCTCATTCGTATATTAAAGCTATTAATTCCAGCCATCAAGCTCTAAATCTCTGTATGGCAAGAAGAACCCCTGTTCTCACCTTCAAAAAACTTTTCGATCCTTACGGAAGCCGTGAGGGCTCTGTTATACAAATGAGAAGCAAACCATGGAGCCTGGTTACTTTTGACAAAGGCTGTACATTCTGGTGTAGATATGAAAATCTGGGTTACAGTGGAAAGCACATGCTATTACTATTGGGTGCAAAATTAACGTACCCCCCTTCCATGTGCACCAGTAGGTGTCACCCGCATGCAGTGTGGTATGGTTTGGAACTTAAAAAAGGGGTTCAGTTGCTTTTATCCCCAGTAGTTCATTACCGGAGCGATTAAACGACTGTGCATGCTCTAGCAGCATGCTAAGATATCTGTGTTTAATGGCTTGTGTTTAATGGCTTCACTTTTCATGCAACAAAAGACCACTGAAGACTAATTGAAGTGGGTCATATCAATTTATTACCATCTTTTAACTAGAGGTAGACTTCTTTCATTGAGTACAGAGATTTTATAAGCTATAAAAGACAAAAAAAGTTAACTGCCGGTATCACTGTTAAACGCCACTTCCACTGGCAAACTTTGAAGACTTCAGGTGCAGTCTTTGGTAGGCTTTTAATTCTAGACCACATTACTCCCCCCTTGGTGCAGTTAACCATTTGTGGAAATCTGTAAGTCAGCTTCTCTGCAAGGCTTGTTTTCCAGCCAAAGGTGTCGAACCCAGACGGCATTCTCGCATTCTTCGTGGAAATGAAAACTCCGGATCGTCGTACGCTGCCTGTAGGAGAGCCTAGGCAGGCGAAGGAGAGAGACAAGCTTTTGTCCCCGTGCTGTTGGGAAGGAGGTTTTCGCTGTTCGGACTAGGTGTGCGGAGATGTGAAGGGAGGAAGTTAGATGGACGATGCAGGGTCAGTCTAATGTCAACAGAAAATTGTAAGAAAGTTTTCTATGAGGTATCCCTCTCCTCAGAGTGCAAAAACAAAGGCCCGTCTCCTTCCATTTCCTGCCTAGCTTCTGCTGCAGTGCTGCAGAAGGTTAACCACAACCCCCTCTTCTATACTGTAGCACTGTACTCTTTTGACTGCACTCTCGGAGCCATCTTGAAGTAAACTGGTGACATCCCTGAGTTCATTCTTTTTGTAACTCTTTATTTGCTTGTAACTCTTGTCTCCAGTTTATGCAGCTTATTAATAATAATTGGATGTGATGAAAAGAAAAGCACAGTAACTGTCTCAGTCAGGGTGTCCACCCTAACTGAGACAGTCAGCTCACCATAACACAGAACCTTAACGCAAAGGTGGGGCTGTAAGTGAGGAGAGAAAAAGATTCACATTGCTAGAGGGCTGTTGAATAGCTTT
The DNA here is from genome assembly GCF_055824585.1 of Amblyomma mixtum. Lineage (NCBI taxonomy): Eukaryota > Metazoa > Arthropoda > Arachnida > Ixodida > Ixodidae > Amblyomma > Amblyomma mixtum. The sequence goes on along the minus strand of NC_143020.1, from coordinate 34,779,866 downwards.
AGCCACCTGGTATCCTAGAACATGTACTGACATTGCTCAGCATGCAGGCATTTTTTCCATTACACCTCCATTGAAATGCAGCCAATCCAGCCAGGATTTTCCAGATGACAGTATGATGAATGCTTATTTGGATCAGCCAGTTATTGGAGTTACTACAATGGCCGCTATAGGAAGATGCTTACAGCTTGAGGTATGACAGGGGAGTGTGTTAACTGGCATGCTTTTGTTTTTCATGGCAGTGAGTATTTCTTCGGAGGCGGTCTCGAGCGCAGCTTACGAAGGCATCACAGGAAGATGGGTGCCTCATGTCCGAACTCTGCCCTTGACGAAACCAGGCGGTGAGCAGAATACTTCCATACATTCTAACTTTGCACTTTCAGGTGATGATGTTTTTCGCCAGGAAACATAAGTGTACCATGAAAGTCCACATTGAATGTGTTTTCGGAGCAATCAGAGAATGATTAGCACTACAAGTGCAGTTTACGACGTTTAACATTAGCCTTCAGAGTAAACTATTACTACTCTGAAAGGTGTAAAGAAATCAAATTTTTAATTCACCCCCATGGTTCATTTACTTTTCCAGCTGGTAGTGTATCATAGAGCTTATAAAGGCCTGCTACAAATAGCATAATAACGTTAGGTGGAAAATGACCACAGTGCAATGCACTGCGTGGTATCACTCAGTCCAATAATGCATAAATGCATTGCACCTAAAGATCTGTCCTGTATATTTGCCGGATTCTAGCATGCACCTTTTTTTTTTCATGAAAGTTTAGCCTGAAAACAGCATGAGCATTATGCTCAAACCCAAAACTGACACATTGCTTGAAACAGCTCATTTGTCATTACATAATTGCTAGCATATTGGATATCCTTGCTGTTTTTCACGTGCAAGAACGGCTACAGAATCTATGGAGGCTTGTTGCTTTCATTATGAGGCTGATTTCAAGAAAAAAACGTTTTTGAACATTTAATGGTGTCAACACAAAACAGAGTCATCCCACATGCCCTTGCTGCGCAGGAAAGATGCGTTCAGGCTACAAGAAACCTTTAGAGGCAAAATCTAGACACAACTCAACCCAGAAGGTTTTTCTGGTTTCGCAAAGTCAAACATACCCTAGTTGAAAAAAAAACGTTTATAGTGACCTCGTTAAAGGATATGTAAATATTAATGTGGACTTCTTTCTCCAGTTTTTTATTTTCAGTTTTTGTAAATGTGAAAACTGGGTGCATGTTAGAAGCGGTTCTTCTACATCAAACTTCAGAAAATAGCCAAAGTTTTAATTTTTAAGAACAAGACATTTTAGTAGCCCTTGACACGTGATAGTGAAACAAGCTCGGGAGTCATTGTTTTACGAATACCGAGGCATTTCATGTCACATTAGACCACAGTGTACTCTAATTTTCTGCACAAATGGCACTGATGAGAGTTGCTGGGTAGGAAAATTATTGGGTAGAGTTGGCTGCTGCAAGTTTCATTATGTTATTCATTGGATGGTCTCAAGTTGAAGTGGCTAAAGGTGCTACAATTCCTGAAAAAACAAATGCTTTGTTATGTACAAAGCATATTCTTTACTTTGTATCAGTCAGTACATGCAGAGTAGTTAAAGGTACTCTAAAGTGCATTCTGGGCTGGTCCTTTTACCGCGGGAACTCGATATCTACACGCTTCAATTATTCTTAGGCATTTTCGCAGTTGCTGCACGTGTGTGAAACTTTGTGCTTTCAGAAACCTGGCACTCGCAGACGGAAAGGTGCGTCTCCTCGACGTCGGAAGCTGCTACAACCCCTTCAGTGCTTACAGCGACGTTGATGCACTCGCCATCGACCTGACGCCTGCGACAGAGGTGGGTAGCCACACAACGTTCAACAGACTCTTCTCAAAAAAGCTCTAAGGTGACATTTCCGAGACTTTCGCAGTTGGTAATGTGTGTGGCAGTGAAAACAAGGAGTGCTTGTCGGCTGAAAACCTACGCATAAATAATAAAAAAAAAATGTTAGTCTCAAACAAACCTGTAGCATGCAGTAGCTCTTAGTGCTTATCTCTGAGTCAACAGATAAACATGCAGTAATCTCCCACACAAGTTGTGAATAGTGCACAAAGTGGCATAGCAATTGGGAAGGTGAATACGAGTGCCACTTTTCATGTGTTGATGTATTTGCTTCAATCTCCACGCTAGTCATAACCTTATGTATTAGGACGGATGTTCAATAATTTGCAAGCCTGACATAGAAATGGACTGCCACGTGGTATTCTCCTACGACTGCTAAACAATTTATAATCAAATTTCTTTCTCGTGTTGTTTGGGCTTCAACAGCCGAACGATGACTGTGACGTCAACGAGTGCTTATAGGTTGCGTGAGACGTCAAAAAACTGCAGTATAATGACTTATTCATCAATTACAAAGCTAAAACCAGCCTTCCTCAAGAGACGGAATGATAACGAATCTAGAAACAGTGATTATGTTGCAGTTTTTTCATGCCTCACATAACTTATAAGCACACATTGACGTTAGTCATCATTTGTCTGTTAAAACTGAAACGAAAACAGCATGATACGAAAATTTGATTTTAAATTATTTAGTGTTCATTGGCGCATACCATGTGGTGATTTATGCGTAGTAGTGTCTTCCACATCGTTGTAGAGGAGAAAACATGCCAGCCAATTTAGGTGTCTGTGCTCCTTCAACTCTCCTTACCGTGGCTAAACAGACACTTTCAGAGCGGTGTTCGTAAAAATGTTTTTCGCCCCATAAATTTATACCTTCTCTTTTGTGCAGCACATCGAAGTGTAGCTAACAGAATTTTATCTTTCATGACATAAAGAAAAGATAAAACTATATTTTGCATTGCTCACGAAGGAAAAAGTCTTCGCCAAAATTTGAGTGACTTTCTCAAAAAAGCTCGAAAATATTAAATATATCCAGTCAAAAAATAGAAGAATAAAAGATCTAGGGTATATGTTTTTTGCGTTCCTATGTTAAAGGCAAGTATTCAAAATTACAGAACTCCTCGTACTAAACTTTTCGTTCCCGGTCTTACACACACAAAAAAAATCAGTTGCTCGTGAGCAGCACTTCGGGCTACTCCGCAGTACAGTGCCAAGGTTGACCACGAGTTGTCTTGCTGAAAGTTGTGACCACTACACTGCTGGTGGCACGAAATAGCTCAGAATATGCTCGACACCTTCAGAGAGGCTCAGAGAGCACTGAATCTCCTCAGAAATGACGGAAAAGAGAAGTTAGAAATAGGCACCTGTCGATAACCCAGGCTGGACACAGCAGTCATCTCTGTACGAACTAGAATAAGACGAATGGACATCATCTTTTCAGACAAAGCTGCTGTTTGTGCCTACAAAATCAAGCGTCGTTGCTGCGAAATCATGAGAACACTGTTGTTGCTGATCAGGGTCAGTGCGAGACGAAGATGCTACCCTGAACATCATGCTTGCTGTGCTCGCTCGGCCTTGACAGCTTTCGTTAAAAGTTTAGAAATACTCCCTTATTCGGCTGACAGAATAACCAATTCCGAAACTGGAGTCCTTTAGCAATATAGTGAATGGTGATACCTGTCCAAAAGGGACCCAGATTGCTCAGAATGGGGCATTTGAATAGGCGTGGTAAGGAAAGAGTTAAGCATACTCATATTTCCATGTGGGATTGTTCCTATAGACCCAGTGCTGATGCTCAACTTCTAAGTAAGCCAAAGAAACCTTCTGTACCTGCGCACTAGACCGCGTCTTTCATTTTCGGGCATATTTTCCTCAGCGGTAACTACATCTGGCTGGCTGGCCCTGGGGTCACCTTCTGTCCTCTTCCTGCCATGCTTAAAGGTGCACTGAAGAGGAATCTGAACTCGTCTTTTTGCCGCGGGAACTCGATCTACACGTTCCTAGCATACTTAGAAACTTCGACTTATTGCCCTATGTGGCCGATTTCCCTAATTAAATCGCATTAACGTCCGACTCCCACCTTTTTTTTTTAATTCTCCCTCGTACGGTGGGCGGAGTCGACCAACGCGGGGAGTGCCTTTCACCCAGTCCCGTGGCGGCTGGCCGCTCTGCCATCGGCGGAGTAATACGTAGTAGTCCGTAGAAGCAAATAGTCCGCGCATATTTTTATTTCTGCGGGCTTATTTTGCGGCTATATTATCTGCGAATGAACCTATTTATTCACGGAAACCTAAAAAACAAAATAAAGCGCAAGCAAGCCTCCACGGGACTGGGTGAAAGGCACTCCACGCGTTGGTCGACTCCGCCCACCATACGAGGCAGAATTTAAAAAAAAAGGCGGGAGCCGGACGTTAACTCGATTTAATTAGGGAAATCGGCCACACAGGGCAAGAAATCGAAGTTTCTAAGAATGCTCAGAACGTGTAGATCGAGTTCCAGCGGCAAAAAGACGAGTTCAGATTCCTCTTCAGTGCACCTTTAAACAAAGCTATCCACCATTTGACAAGCGCGTATGACTGCGATCAGTTGTCATTGCTCCCTCTTTCATCAAAAATTGAATTACTGCACCATGCCTGATACTGCCTTTTACATCAGCTACTGTCACCTGGCAGCGTCCGACAAGCAAAACATAAAATTGAATGATAGAGGAAAGACAGATGTTCTACATTTATTACATGCAACATCGTTGGCACTTCCATCACATCAAGCTTATACTCAGAATTCATTCAGTTCCCCTCATATTCATGTTTACGACCTAGTATAAATGTTTCATCAGTATCGCCTCTCAGAATATTTCGCATGAAACATCCGTATGGCCCTACATGGGACTGTCTGAATTAGTTCATAATTCGCTACCTTCCTAAAGGTGGCTACCCCAAAAATGTACTCCCTACAAAGTACTTTCTTTCTCCATGTCTTACATTCTACTTGCCTCCTTTGTAGCAATTGACCACATTTGCGGTCATTTGATGGCATCGTCCAGGCCAGGCATTCTCAAGCTGCGTCCCACAGAACTCTCAAGTTCCTTGGGGTGCCTTTTTGGTCCCCCCAAGCACCTAAATTCATGCATGCCTCAACTCTAACCTTCCATTTACCTACCTCGTTTGGGCACTAATCATGCTGTGGCTCCCATAACATGCTGCTTCTTCATAGAGCCACTCATTATTAATTAAAAAATTCAGGGGGCACTTTGTTGACCTAAAGTGCGGTGAGGCGAAAGCCTTAAGTGCGGTGTTGCTGCTTGTGTCACTGATGTGTTGTTAAGATGTTAAGCTTCGACTCTAAGAGTGAAACGCGACAGCGTTTTGCAACGCTGCCAGGGAGTCCATAGAACGCCATCACCCGTTCGGTTCTACCCCTCGCTCATCGATAAATTGGTTTTTGAGGAAAGGAAACGTATCTGGCTCGCATATCTCGGTGGACACCTGAACCTCACCGTAACGGGAAGGGAGGAAGATGGGAGTGAGCGAAGACATGGTACGCGCCTTTGTTCATTCCAAACCATCGAGCTGGCATGGCGGAGAGGTAGCGTGCTCGTCTCGCACTCCGGAGACCGGGATTCTCGAACTCGACCAATTTCCTATTTGGTTTTATTGATTTTTCTGGCCTGACTAGAAAGGTTAATTAGGCTAATCGGGTAATTAAGCAATTAACTAAACTCATTCCCACTTACTTGGAGCATCACTATATGATCCCTTCAATTGGTTGCATGGTTACTAGCCAAAGTACAATTGGCCCCGTTTGAAATTGCCGCACTGTGACGTCACGACCGTTTCGACCAACTGAAAAGCGTGACATTTCCTCGACAACTCCTGCTTACAACGATGAGGCTTTAAAGGCTTCCGCCTTAATTTGGGCATTTTTTCGACACACAGGGTTACTCAGCACGTTTTGAAAGCCGGAAGGGGGTGGGTCCCTGAGGCTGAGAACCTTGTGATATTTTCGAAGGTGGGTCAGACTCCAGCCATCCCGATACACACATAACCCATTTATTTAAACATACAAACATATATATAACAAAGAACAGAAGCGCCCCCTGGGGAATGAAGAACTGAAAATGAAAACGAAACTGAATACAACAAACCTCTGATGCAAGCACATGGAGTCAATCTCTGGGCGTCCTTGAACAATTTGCAAGGGATTAGGCGTGTCTGCTTCAATGGCATTCAGCTCACAGGTTTCACTGTGCCTCCACTGTCAGCCTCCATTGCTGGATGACAATGTAACCCTCACATGCTGATAAAGTGTGTGCGCTAAGTGATAGGCAAGTGCCCCTTCTCATGTTCAGGAGGTCATAATTAGCATTCTTAGGGCAGAACAGGCCCCTTGTTGACATTCAGGGGGGATGATACTTAAATCAAATCAAGCTTTATTTTAACATCGTGATGTTGGGTGGGCACATACAAAAAGCCAAAAAGAGGCTTGACGGGGAATGTGTCCCCCTGTACAGGGCATCATCGTCATCATCATCGGCCTGACTACGCCCACTGCAGGGCAAAGGCCTCTCCCATGTCTCTCTACAATTAACCCTGTCCGTTGCCAGTTGCAGCCAGCGTAGTACCCCCGCCAACTTCTTAATCTCATCCGCCCACCTAACTTTCTGCCGCCCCCTGCTACGTTTGCCTTCTCTTGGAATCCACTCCATTACTCCTAAGGACCAGCGGTTATCTTGCCTTCGCATTACATGGCCTGCCCAAGCCCACTTCTTCCCCAGTTTAAACCAGTGTTACTGACAAATGGTTAATGTATGTAGGGCAAATTTACTTAAACCTTCTGGAACGCACAAGACAGCAGGTAGCTCGAGAGTGGAAGACAAATGCCTCTCGCCCCTAGAGTGCCCAAGGCTTGCCAAGTCCCAGATATGACAGTTCGGCTGCGGTACCACACCACCAGAGGAGTTAGTAGTGTGGCAGTATGCTAATGACTAAGATTGCGAAAGGCATTGTGATTGTGAGGATTTTTCAGACACACAGGTGGGAGCAGGCTTCATCCCTATACAGTGCTATCGCATGACATATTGTGTATTTAAAGGTGCACTGAAGAGGAATCTGAACTCGTCTTTTTGCCGCGGGAACTCGATCTGCGCGTTCCGAGCGTTCTTAGACACTGCAACTTATTGCCCTGTGTGGCCGATTTCCCTAATTCAATCGAATTAACGTCCGGCTCCCGCCTTTTATTTTTAATTCTCCCTCGTACGGTGGCCGGAGTCAACCAACGCTTGGAGTGCCCTTCAGCCAGCTCCGTGGAGGCTTTGCTTTCGCTTCATTTTGTTTTTTACGTTTCCGTAAATAAATAGTTTCATTTGCAGATAATATAGCCGCAAAATAAGCCCGCAGAAATAAAAATACGCGCGGACTATTTGCTACTACGGACTACTACGTATTACTCCGCCGATGGCAGAGCGGCAAGCCGCCACGGGACTGGGTGAAAGGCACTCCCTGCGTTGGTCGACTCCGCCCACCGTACGAGGGAGAATTAAAAAAAAAAGGTGGGAGCCAGACGTTAATCCGATTTAATTAGAGAAATCGGCCACTCAGGGCAATAAGTCGCAGTTTCTAAGAATGCTCGGATTGAGTTCCCGCGACAAAAAGACGAGTTCTGATTCCTCTTCAGTGCACCTTTAAACTCGCAGCATCCCTGTGTCGAGGAGACTGGGAACAGGGAACTGGTTTCAGGGTTCAGGTCTCAGATAGCATCTTTTCTGCTTGGTCACTGACCACAAATGTATTTTCATTTAAGAATGCACGCAATTCTTTCACTGTTTAGTGGCCACAGGTAAAAGAAAGCACCTGATTTCCGATAATGTGCGGGCTAACATGCTCACATTGGGAACTGAAGTTCAAAAGTTACTTTGCGTTTACTGAAATTTGGGAAATCGGTATCTCCTAAATGCTGACAGTGGGCAAATGGTCCATTTTATACAGTATCCAAATTGCACGGAAGGAAATTCAGAAAGCTTTTATTCGTGGTGAATGTTGTACAAACAGTTGGTCTTGCTCAAACAGATATGGAGATGAAATATTTAGCAACCTTTCAAATCAAATCAAATCAAAATTTTATTCGTCTGTATACGTACACATTCATAAATTCTGATCTGCCTAAGCACATTTTGCTTGTTGGCTGATCAGGCAGCAGGTGGAGAAATACCTCCATATGCATACATTACTTGTCTAAACACTCATACTAACAGAAAAAAAAAACTAAACAAAAACTAACAAAAATTTTGAACACAAAATTGCACATACGAAAGAACTCAAGCTATACACAGGGAACCTATGTGACGTTTTAGGGCAGTCAGTTTCTGTTCCTTGGCAAGACGAGGCTTTCGAAGCCATGTGTGAAGTATAAGTAGCAAAGTATAAAGTAGCAATGACAGACAGCACAATCAATCATACGCAGTGGGCTGAACCTCTCTGCTCTCATTCCTCTGTTGAAGTTACTGGAGAAGTAAGCCGTCAAGGCTCTCTTTTCATCAGTGTCAAAGCAATTAAAGGCCATCAGATACCTCGGCACTGGCTTGAGCTGGAGAATATGGCTTCTGTCTGTGTGTTCGTCTTGTGTTCTCGTGAAGTATGACCCTCACAAGCAGGCTTCCCTACTGTGCTCTGATCATCGATTCCTCTTATCTCTCTCCCTTCATACTCCTCTTCACATGTAGAGTAGCAAACCGGACATTGCATAGTTTACTCCCTGCCTTCCCATTATTCTGCCTCCTTCTCTATATATATATGTACGAGGAGGTACCCAAAAGAAACCGGACTAAATTTTTTGGTCGGCAAAGCTTCTGTGGTACTGCGTTTTGCCACTAGGAGCGCATAGAACGAGCATTCCAGAGTCAGTAAGCCGAGTGCCGCCGTTGAAGGAGATCAGACTAGTTTAGGCAGAGTTTTAGAGTGACGACTGTTTTTTGTGAATGTCGTTTTTGCAATGGATGATTTTTGTGAACAGCTGCGCCGGTGAAATTCTGATTTTTGCTCGGAAAAAGTTGAATGGAAACTCTTGAAATATTAAGAAAGACGTACAAGGACGATGCTATGGGGACAACTCAGGTGTTTCTGAATCGAATCTTGAATCAAAGCAACAATCGTGCCAATGGAAAACTTCAAATTCACCTCGCCTCAAGAAAGCTCGTCAGGTGAAACCAAACCTCAAAACAATGCTGATTTGTTTTTTCGACGTGAGAGGAGTCGTCCATTGAGAATTTGTTCCGCAGGGTCAGACAGTTAGCCACTTTCTACTTGGATGTTTTGAAAAGATTGGGCAACAGTGTGCGGTGGAAGCGGCCAGATTTGTGGCGGTCGGGTGACTGGTTTTTCCATCATGGCAATGCCCCTGCTCACACAGCCCTGTCTCTACGAAAAGTTTGGACCAAAAATGGCATAACCCCTATTCCTCAACCCTCATACTCTCCCGACCTTGCCCCGTGCTACTTTCTTTGTTTCCTAGAATGAAAAAAATAGGTGAATGGAAAGCGTTTCGCTGATGTTGCTGAGGTGAAGAAAAAAACGACGGAGGCACTGTCAAGCATCACAAAAGATGAATTTAAACAGTGTTTTGAAAAATGGAATGAACGATTCGACAAGCGTATCATTGCAAGTGGGGAATACTTTGAAGGAGATTGAAGGTCTGTGCTTAAAATGTGAACAAATAAGTTCAAACAAAAATAAGTCCGGTTTCTTTTGTGTACCCCCTCGTATAGTAGTTTGTGCAGCGGTTGTTATGGTAATTTCTGACAAAACATGTGTTCAGTAGCCCTACTGCACTCGTAACATGTTATGCTATACAGTATGTGTCAGGAGAAATGCTATTGTTCTCCAGCGAATTCAGATCCAGTAAATCTTGCCAAACTTGCACATAGTAGTGCAAATGCCCCCAGGGTCACAAATTCATGACAGATGAAAAATGAGCCATTTACCATATGAACGCGTGTAAAGGCCTCACCCGTGTATGGGTTGCACCCTGTTTTCCCAAAGGAAATATTAAAAAAAAAAAAAGATTTGTGTAAGGGCCACACGCAAACTTTGCGTGACCCTCTCGAGAATAGCCTTCGAAATGCACGCGCACAGGAGCATCCAAGTGCCGCCCACGGATGGGGCCCAGGGCCGCAGGTCATCATCATCATCGTCAACTTCTTCCTCTGTCACAACCTCCTGCTATGCATTTTGGTATCAGTATCACCAGCTCCAGCTTTTCGCGGCTGTCAAAAACATGGTCAAAGGCTCAGTCGCACGGGAGTTGTGGTGGCGTGTGCATTCACTGTAGTTGCGGCTTTCGTGTGCTGTCACCGAGCGTTGCAATTTTAGCACGATGGGCAAGCACCTTAAAGCTTAATAAGCACCTTAATAGGTATGTTTTTACATTTTAAAAAAAAATTTTGCGCGCATCGCATATATGGGCCGCATCCCAAAAATTGGCCCCTCGAATCTGGAAAAAAAAGTGTGGCCCTTACACATGTTTATACGGCATTTACCGCGAAATACCCTTTCAGTCGTCTGATTTCAATGCAAGATATCTTCAAGTCGTCAGGGAGAATGCTGTATAGTATTTCATCCAATAAACTTCTTATTCTACCCATAACAGTTCTCTCAAAATGGGACTTTTTTCAGACTTTATTTCAGCATCAGACGAAACACAGAGCCTGATGCAGGAACAGAAGCTAAAGGCTAATGGCGCCTGACGAGGCCTCTGACCCTACACAGCTCACAGCGGTACAGATACAGTACGCATCTTAGAAACAAAAGAATGAATTGTGCCTCCCAGCTGTAGTCACAAAAGATTAAAAAAAAACGCAACATTTGACACCTGTACATAAACGTATTGCATATACAGGTGCACACACAAACAACAAGTCACACATAATAGGACGTTACACAAATAACATGAATAAATTAGCACAAATAGCTGCTCTACAAAATAATACAAAAATGCATAATGCACTTTTTAAATTGTCAGTGAAAACTTCATAATACGGTTTGAAAGGACACAAAAGCAAGATAAAAGCAACTGATAAAGTCATTTTGAGTTGTACAGAGTTTTGTGTTTCTTTTATGAGACGACAGGAAAACATGAAAAACAGTGTTCAATTATGACTATACTTAATTTGACAGCATAACAATAGCTACCTAAGTTGGCATTTAAATCCTTTTAATTTGCATTCAAAGTTTAGCTTGCCTTCAAATTTGTTTAAGATGGTAGGTATTTGATATGCCATTGTCTGTCTTCCATAATGTTTTCGGTTTCCATAGTGTTTTCGGTGCCTCAAAAGGTATTCAGCGTTTTCGGAGGCAATAATTCCGTACAGTTTCTCCTGGTGTATTAGAGTCGTTGAACTTTTGCTGGCAGTTACACATTTGTGTCCCCTTTTTCTTCACGCAGTTTTTTCCGGGTGGAGCCAGGCAGTTTCACCAGAAGCCACTGGCTGCTGGGAACATATTGAAATGAGGTGTTTTATGGAAGCTTCAAATATAATAGAGCACACTGTGTGCAGTCGGTAGGTCATGAATTCCTGAAATATTCATGAGGAAAAGCACGCAAGCAGCACGGGGCTTAATACCCAGCACCTCCACAAAGATGTTGCGAGGCTGAAGACGGTCACAGCATGTAGAACCACTGAACTCACAACACAAGGCACAGGCCACCATGCTTTGTGCCAGCGAGCTTGCACTAAGCACACAAAACTTCACCCACGTCATCGCCATTCGCTGGGTTCGTAGCAGTATTAAGCGGCTAAGCATCGACAGCACTGCTGATTACCTTAAACATCTAGCACCCAAGTTCCTTGATGGGGAGCGCTCTTAGCAGAAAAACAGCTTGCTTATGTATTTAATGATCTTACTGTAGATTTCGTGTTCTGTCATATGGTAGTCTATGAGGTTTTTCAAGCGAACTACATGTTAGATATTTTGGCTTGTCGTAAAGGCTGCTAAATTTGTATAAGCCTTATTCTAAAAATACTGTATGCCCTGTCTCTTTTATTTGTAGTCTTCCACAAAAAAAATTCACTTATTAACTCAAGAGCTGCTGTCAGCATTAAACAAACATGAAGCATATTACTGCTCAGGCCTTTCACTTTGCATGTATTCTTGCGTTTGACCTGTTGGAAATGAAATAGAAATTCTGCATAAACATATGCTGGTAAGCCTGTGCAAATATTCCATAATTTCAGATATTCGGTCGAAAAGTACAGTATTTGTTATTCAATTCGATCTGAATGTTTGCTATAATTCCAACTGTCGGAGCTATTCGTCGAACTATTCACTCACTGGGCACGTTAGCGTACGTCTAGCAGGCATCCACGGAGTCACTGCATAAAAGCAACCATTTAACGATGCGATCGCCATTAAGACCAGCAGTTGGAGTTTCTAATAGGTCCCATACCTCGCACATATGTCTGGTGCGTGTGTATCTTGACTTGTCCAATTTGCATTAGTCATTTTTGCACAAAGTCAACACTTCAATGAACATGACAAAAATTCACTGCACTGTGTGTTAAAAAAATATACGTGATTTTGAAAGTGCCTATTGTGCCGTTAGCCATTTTTGCCTGCCACAAGTAATCGAGATATTCGCTTCGAAATTATTAGAAGAAAATTACTATCCGCTTCAATTCGCTTCAAACTAAACAAACACTTTTTGGACAGACCTGATGCTTGGCAATTCTGGGGCTGTTTAAACATGCATTTCATGCACAGTCTTTTCCTCACTTTGCAGGATGTCATGGAGTGCGACTTTCTGAAGCTCGAAGTCGTCCCTGGAAATCATGAAAACCCGGCTGAAAACGTGCGTCACCCCCTGAAGTCGCTGCCTGAGAACAGCTTCCAAGCAGTCGTCTTCTGCCTAGTCCTCGAGTACCTGCCGTCTTGCTCACAACGATGGTCGTTCTGCAAGAAGGCAGCATCCCTCCTTAAGCCTAACGGGCTACTGTTCATCATCACGCCAGACTCGAAGCATCAGCAGCGAAACGCCGCCATGATTGCAAGCTGGCGCAAGGCTCTCGAGCACATTGGACTGCTCAGAGTGCAATACGAGAAGAGACAACACCTGCATTGCATGGCTTTTCGGAAAGAAGTTCACTGGAAGTCCAGTGTAGATGAAGCCTTAGCATTCAAGGCTTCAGATAATCTTACAGAAAATTGTCAGCAGAATGAAGCATGCGCAGGTGGAGAAGAAGAAACCAGGCCATTCCCTGATATGGTAACAGAAAGCAGGGAAATTAACACACCCCGTACGGATTCCTTAAATGCAATGTTGGGCAAGCATTCTGAAGACGGTGCAACAGAAAGTCAGCAGGCAATATCTACAATAATTAACAGCTCTAACGAATCTGGTAAAAGAGCACAAAGCGAGAATGTTGATGAGGTTTCAGACAGAAAAAACGTGACTGATGCATCAGCGAGTGACATTCAAATGGCTGGAGACCACTGGAAAGGACAGAATGGTATCTGCAGTGTATCCAGAACCAACAATTATCCACCGTACCCTAGCGCTGTTCTGAACGTGGGTGATGATGGTGGCATGAATAATTTTGTCAGGCAGGATGATGAGCTAGCACAGCTGATGTATATTCCCCAGGATTCACGGGACTATGTTGCTTTGTTCACCAAGAACGTCATTGACGAAAGGACTAGTGCCGAAGACGAGTCCTTGAAGGATGCTTTCCTGGAGCTTCCCGGTCTTGAAGACTAATAAAAAATAAAATAAAAGGTGCATAAGAAATTACTAAGCTGCCTTGGATCATACTGCCGCAAAGTTTAAATGCTCATATAGAATCTTTCAGGCTGTTAGGTAAATGTGCTAAGTTTAATTTGGGAAATGAATATCCGGGTAATGAAAACCAGAAATTCATACCAGACTTCTAGCAGTTTTTGGACAGGTATATGTAGAGGGCTTTCCGCAGGTAAAGCGCCTTTGCTGACTGCATTGTTTATTATGCATGAAATTCCTGCATTCACATAGTGGCAAGTCCGTGCAGTGGCTCAGAGGCTATGGTGCTCAGCTGCTGACCTGAAGGACACAGGTTCGATCCCGGCCACGCCAGTCGAATTTCGATGGAGGCAAAATTCTAGAGGCTCGTGTGCTGTGCGATGTCAGCGCACTGGTAATCTTAGTGTCTTACGTCTGCAGTGTGATCAGGGCCTTCATACTCGACGAAGGCAAATGAAATTCCTGTATTGGGAAGCGCTCTGGTCCATCCCCATATTTCACTGTCCCATACGGTTCTAGGAACCATGCTGTCCTGACTGCGGATGTTCGATATCGACTGAGCTTGTGCTCACAAAACCCTACACGTCACGTATACAGTCCACCCCTTCTGCAAGTTCAAAGGTCGTCTATACTTGAAGGATTTATTTGAAATGTCGAAGATTTTCTCTTGACTCGTCAAGTTGTACCCCATCAGATCATGCTGATTGAAGACTACCTCTCCGGTCAAGCAGATGGTGCCTCCAAGGGTATCCTTCAGATACCCACGTTGGTGTCTAGTCAGCTACTTCTGACCCCGTCGTCATCCTCATCACTGTCTATTGGAAGTGAAAAAGACACCCAAAAACAAACAGGTCTATCCGTGCCCTTGCCAGGAAACAAAAATTAATAGGCACTTATCGGTGCCACAGTGTCCCCAATGAATCAAAATATTTCACTTCCTGACTCTTGTATTACCTCTCTCTTTTCCTGATGCCACGAGTAGAAGGCGCTCTAAGACGTCGTCAAGTACAAGTAAAACCTGGTTGACTAACCTTATATCGGTGTTTAAGAGCCAAATACGTCACATCGATGGCTGAAGTAACAAGCACACTGGTACGGTAATCAATATCGCCACTAGCGGTGGTCGATGACTATGGTCATTTCCCAGTCCTTGCTCACCAGTTGATTCGCCTTCGAATGTTTGTCAATGTTGCCAATTGGTACGTGGTCAGGTACTGAACGCAAAATGGCGGCTTTCTCTCCGTCATTTTGAGGCAGCAGTGGTAGGGACACCTCACTATTGTGCCCTGCTCCTCATGGTGAACACGGAATGGCACTTTCTGGAAAATATCTGCACTCCCCGTGAGAGAATACACATCTCACTTACATTATCACCATGACCACGAGAACAGACCGATGGATCTGATAATGCAAAAGGCGAGGACCTAATGGCTTTGTCCACATCACACTAAAACATGGTGAGAATGGGCTCGCGACGCATCATCTTTCAAGCAAAGCATTCAACCCACTAATACTGAGGCAGCTGGCCAGGAAAGCTTCAATTTCTGAGTAAAAGAAAAGTGTGCTTGGACATGCACTTTATCTTGGCTTGGCTGTTACCTGTTGCTTACGGATCGGCCGGTTATCTTTTGGATGGCATGAACTCAAGTCTGAATATACTAGTTCACGTGATTCAATGCTGCATCGTGTAATATTTTATTTACGAGGAGCCGGTTGTGAGAACATATATTGTTAGCTGAAGCACCCTTACTGTCTTCGTGCCAGGGATATTCCTTACACACTTTTTCCTCTGTATGGTGCCCTACCTAGTGTTTCGGTGCAGGATTAAAAATGTCTCGAGGAAGAGGAAGAAGTTTCATGAACATGAAGAGGAAATGGGTCATTTCGTCAGTAAATTAAAATAGTATTGTCAATTCATGTCGTGCGCAGCCCAAAAGTCATTGCTGATATTTCTACAAATCCTGCGTTTTGTTTCACAGGCTTCCTTGGGAAGTGTCACCGAATTGAAGGGAGACACTTCCCATTCACTTCGGCGGCAATAAGAATATAAAAGTGCTTAAAATGCATAGGCTGTCAGTTGGCAAGTTTATTCATTTATTTACTGAACCCTCAGAACCGAAGGCTTCGAAAAGGGGGACTGAAATGCAATGCATGTTACAGTTGTCATCCTACAGCTGTATAATGTTAGCTTGTGTGGTTGAAAAATTCTGCTTATCAATGATGTCAACAATTTCTGCAGGAAGGTGGTTTCACTCACATGATACACGAGGTAAAAACGACTGAAATGTAGGTGTGGTGTTGCAAATTTCATTTAGTATCACGTAGTGGGATGATGGTACATCTAATGAAAAAGGCTCAGATGAGTTATCTTCTGGCAGGATGGTAAGAGGGGTAAGGAAATGATGGCTTTTATAAGCGTTACACTCGGAGTGCAGTTAAATCTGGACAAAATAAGATGAACATCATTATTGTGTACCAGTTCCAGTGAGGTAACTAGCTTTTCATTGTGGGGATCTCACATAGTAGCGCCATATTCCCGTTTAGAGCTTATTAGTGTTTTGTAAAGTAACAATTTCAAGAAATATGTGTTTTAGAAAAGTTACGGCGTATATAGCACAACATGCGGTTAGAACAGCTGGTAATATATGCTCAGTATGGCACGTCCTGGTGTGGGCGGGAGAGGTTTGGGCATCGAAGTATTTAGTGGCCGCTTCTAAGGGAAAGTTATTTAGGTTGTACACAGGCAGAGTGTTAGTGCGTCTTGATACTCATATAATTTTACACTTATGAGTACTGAGTTTTATAAATCACTCTTTACACCGAAGAAAAATCTAATGAGACCACATTAGAGAAGGTTAGCATCATCAAGTGATTTTATTTCATGAGAAACTATGCCGTCTTCAGCGAGCCGTTGATTGTCAGACGACACAATAGAAGGTTGGTCAATGATGTAAAAATAAAAAAGAGGTCCATGCACTGACCTTTGATGTGCGCCCGAGTAAACTTTACTGAAAGGTGAGTTACGACTGTTAGCAGAAACGAACTATGATCGGTTAAGACGGAAACGCCGAATTAATTTCAGCTAATTGTAGTCAATATTCAGTTTAGTCAGCTTAAAAGATAATAAATGATGGCTTACCTTGTCGAATGATTCAGAGTAATCAAGGAAAATTCAGTCAGCTTCTTATGTGCCATATAAAACATGGTGAGGTTTGTTAGTGTCGCAGGCAAGTTGAGTAACGCAAGGAAATGACTTTCAAAAACCATGCTGTTCAAGAAAATGAACTAGACTCTAGGAAGTTACTAAGGTTTGCAAAAACTACATAAAACAAGGTGCAGCAAGTATTGGTAAGCGAGATGGGGTGATAATTCATAGCGCAGGTTTTTTTAGCCGCTTTGAATAATGAAACCACCTTTCGGATTTTCCACTGTGTTGACAGAACGGAACTATCGAGTGTTTTCCGAAAAATCTTGGTCCTGGTGGCGCATTTGCACTTACTCTGGGTACAAGACTTGTCCGCCATGAAAGGCGTGGTGGTTTACCCAGAGGAGGAGGCCATATGGACCAGAACCATTGCTCCGTATCCCGCTTGTTTCGGCTCTTCGTAGTGGCAGACGATGAATATTTTTGATAACTTTGATCTAAACACTACTCCACTCAAACATTATATGAACAAAAAGGAACCACAAAAGGCTATCTCACGCGTCAAATTACAGCATGAATGTGACAGCGGTGTAGCCGAAAAGAACTTTTTACAAGGTGAATTTAGCAATGCAACACCAGAGCCAGTTAAAGATTTGGCAGGGTTTACATGTGTAAATTGGCAAAGACAAGCTAGTTCGAGTTCAGAAGCGGGCAGCAAGGTTCGTAACTGGGAATTACAATTTTAAGGTTAGAAGTTCTGAACTTCGGGAAGCTCTTGGTTGGAAGTTATTATCCCACCGAAGAAAAGTTTTTAGGATAAAGTTTTTGTACGACATTTACAATAATAAAACAGGAATTAATAAAAGCCTCTATTTAAGGCAACCTCACTACATTTCGAGTAGAAGGGACAATACCATGAAAATTAGAGGGTATAACTGCCGGATTAATACATTTAAATATTCATTTTTTCCCAACACAATAAGTGACTGGAATCTGCTGCTTAATGAAGTGTCTGAGAGCGAGAATTTCCAGGCCGCAATTGACCACGCAATAATCTGATTATGCTGTTGTCAGTGTTGGTCCTGCGTGTCGGGTGCAATCAAAATGCTTTTATCTTTTTGGAAGTTCTTAACATTTTTCTGTAACTTTTCTTTCTGTTTTGTTCTCTTGTGCTGTATTGAATTTTACTGTTAATGTACTTACACCCCCCTACAATAATGCCTCTCAAGGTGCTGTAGGTACCTTGAATAAAATAAATAAATAAATCAGCGATGAAAAAAATAAGACGCACATAACTGGCTGCGTGGGTCAGTCTACACCTCAATGGTGCTTTCAGATACATTGCAGTGGTGTCCACCTGGAACAAACAGTGCTTTCGCACAATATTTCGTGCTTAGAAATGTTAAACTGCCAGCCATTTTTTTTTCGCCATACCGTCTCAAATCTTCAAGGGATCCACTAGTGAGCTTGATGAAAACGCTTTATGAGACTTCAGGTTTTCGAGGTTACATACACCCCCATTTTGCTGTACGAAAATGTCGAAGCCACATAGGGAAGAGAGCCACAATAGATGCTTCCTGGCAGCGTAGAAATGGGGAAACAGAGGCTGCAGAAGAAATGAAGCGGCACCGTGTGAAAACAATAGACAGAGGGTGCAGCACTGTCGCTGAAAACAAAACTTTGACGCAGGAGCTTTGAATAAATTGATTGTGCCGGCTAATTGGTGTTCCAGGATGAATCACAGCGCAGCACACAGAAAAAAACGAGAACAGAGACAAGTTGAAACACAAGCACTGACTTCCAACTGACTTTTATTAGAGAGAGAGAGAGACTTTAATGAATACAAGACCGTGTCTGCCTGGTTGTTACCCTAGCATGCTACTCCAGGACTTTTATTAGATGTGACAACTAGTCATATACTGCTTTCAAAAAACAACCAAGAACATGACTTTACATGAGGCATCACCTCGCCAATAAACGCAACTCTGCATTTGTGAGGGCGATGTAAGGCTCACTAACACAATTATCACGCGACCTGGACATCTCGGCAACGTCCACAATCTCCCGCACTATCTGGTCCAAGTGCTTGCTGACTACGGAACAACTGGCAAGGTCCGGCTTGCACTGTCTTTCGATGCCGGAATCTTTACCTTTGTGTTTGCATTGCGCTTCGAAGGAATTAAAGATGTTTCAACAGTGCAACTCTTACGATTGCGCAGACAAAGTGTTCAGTCAAAAGTTTTTCTGTCTCCTTCGGTATTCCTTGCAATGTTTGTGGTCATTTGTGATTCTCCAATGACGTCCATGTTCTCACATACCTGAACTTCATTGAGGTTGTCAGTGATTTCCTATAGAACATCAGGAGTCTCAGTGCACTGTGTGTTCTTTACGTTATCTTGATTATGAGAATCTTACCTGCATTTCACATCTCAAGCGGATTTTTGTATCCGCGACAGCCCAATCATTTGCACGAATTCATGTAATGTTTATGCGTACCGCACCGTTTTGCAACACATTTAACATACTTGCGCAAACTATTGCCACACTATATATTTGCAATCAGTAGCTTTCACTGCTGCTCTTTTATCACGGCCCAGATAATACATTCATTCTCAACCACTGCTTCCCAACTTTCTCACACAAACCAGGAATCTCTTAATAAGCAGGTTAGTGGGATTGCAGCTTCACAGTAGATGGCTTTTGTAATGAACTTCGCATGTTTTCCTACCCTCGACCCTATGCATTGATAAATATGGCTTAAACTGATATTTCCATTTAACATATATATTTTTAAGTTCACTCTATTCATATTGCGACAAGAATCCCTAATAATCGAGGAATTAATGGCAATTCCTGCAGTGTTGAGTTAACAACGAAAACCACTCCCAGAAGAAAGACCTCCCAAGCCATCAAAAGGATAATATGTATGTGCCATAAAGTAACCAAGTCACAAAACAACGACAAATAACGGAAGTTTCCTGCGGACGCAAGTTTGCAGCACCACTAATGAAAAAGGACACCTGTTCTGGTTACTAGTGTACATCGTACATGGCGGTGCCCAGTAGCGACAGTTATAGGTGCAAGAGCCACAACATTTGGATTTACTCCCGAGCAGCAGAGGTAATTGACCCAACATTGGAAATGTATTGGCAAAAGCCGATCCTGCAGACGATCTGAGAAGAGCCATCCATTTCCAATACAAAGCCTCCGCGGTGGCTCAGTGGCTGTGGTGCTCGGCTGCTGGCCCGAAAGACGCGGGTTCGATCCCGGCCGCGGCGGCTGAATTTCTTTGGAGGAGAAATTCTAGAGGCCCGTGTACAGTGCGATGTCAGTGCACGTTAAAGAACCCCAGGTGGTCGAAATTTCCGGAGCCCTCCACTATGGCGTCTCATAGCCTGAGTGCGCTTTGGGACGTTAAACCCCATAAACCAACCAACCATTTCCAATACCGGGCTGATTACCAATGCTGCTTGGGCTACGGTATTGCCAGAGGCTTTACAAGAATTGTGGCTGCAGCAAACGGCCACCACACATGACAAACAGTTTTTCAAGGTCGTGAGCATCGTTGACAAAAAAGCGCTTTCCGAACTAGAGACAATGGTTTCAACATTAAGTGGCAATCCGTCTTTCTATGTAAATGCATGTCTCTGCATTGTCACTTATGGCATCAGCAGCAACGGCCTTTCAGCTTGGAAAGTAACCGATTTCGTAACATTCCTCTCGGTGTACGGAGTGCCGATCGTGACGAACAAGGAATAGACACGTCCGGGTAGCAGTCCATCAAGTCTGTGGTTGTCGTCCCTCCCAACGTATTGCTGGCAGTCGATAGGTTTTGTGAATTCGGGTGTCTTTAGGTCTGCATGGCAGCGAGCCTTCAGGCAGTCCTTCACACTGGATAAGCGCAGGGTGACCTCTGCCCACGTGTAGTCCACGGATTTCATGGCAACACTAAAATTATATGCACCTTCATGTAAAAAAACAAGGAAAGAAAGGAGAATTGTAATCAGAACAACGAATTTTTTCTTTCACAATATACAAGAAAAGAAAGGGCAAAAACAAAATTCTGACCAGTAGCGCAACAAGATAAGGGACCAATGAACGAGTAGATAAACACAGCGCTAACTTCAAACAACTTTAATGGAAAAAATGCACTACAATTTATACATCATCACGAATTTATAAATCATCGCGAACGTACAGGTGCCGTCAAAATTAAATGGAAGGCAATATTAACAAAAAAAATTCAATAATTTCTCCCCCAATTCATGCATCCTTCAATACATATGTGTAGCCTAATTGTGATTTTGCGAATTGCACTGTGCACCACCAAACATACACCATTATGCTTTAGAATTAAAGAAATTAAATTTTTTTGACGAAGTCGCCTTCCATTCACTTTTGACGGCGAGTGTACGTAGACAATTTGTTTTTGAGAAAGTCTGACAGAGGTGTGCTTACACAAGAACTTTCTGATCTGGCTATCTTTTCCACTTTGATGATTTCACAAGGGCGCTTGTCCTGCTTTCACAACTAAAAAAACGCTTATTGAGGAACGGCCTGCGATTTTTACATGCGTTACAATGCTTAACTACTTCTCCGTCTTCTCCGTTCTTAGTACTTACTTTGTACTTATGTTCACGAAAGCGGTCATTTAAGCAGCGACCAGTTTGTCCTATAAATTGTTGTCCACACGAGAATGGAATTTGATACACTGCATCATGTTTACAATCAACAAACGGCATTTGATGTTTCTTTTTGCATTAGCTGGATACGTGGCGAACAGATTTTTGTTTACCTTGCATAGGCTGTCCAACTTCTCAGCGGCGGAAAAAACAACTAAAACATCAATTCGTTTTGCAATGCACTTCAGATTGTGAGAAATGGTATGCAAATACAAAATTACATTTTTTTTGTCTTCTAAAGGGCGCCCGGGAACAAGCTTGCTGTTCAGTATTCAACTTTTTAACAAACTTTCTGCTACTGATATCTGAAGGTGACCAGGTAAACAAATGCAAGGTCAACAAATCTGTTCGCCACGTGTCCAGTTAATGCAAAAAGACGCATCAAGCGCCGTTTGTTGATTGCTAAGAAGGTGTAGTGTACCAAATTCCACTCTCGCGTGAACAACAATACGCAATACGCTGCTTAAATGACCGCTTTCGTGAACATAGCTGCAATGTAAGTATTAAGAACGGAGAAGACGGAGAACTAGTTAAGCATTGTAACACATGCCAGCATATCAGGCTCTTCCTCGATAAGAGCTTTTTAGTTGGGAAAAGCAAGGACAGGTGCAGTCGTGAAATCATCGTAGCAGACAAGATAGCCAGATTAGGAAGTGTTTGTTTTAAGCACCCCCTTCTATAAGACTTTCTAAAAAAGAAATTGCCTACCTATGTTCGCGGTGATTCTCGCTTATCTTGTGATTGCATGGCAATGCTGCATGTATATATCGTTGTTCATCTTTGCCGTTAACGTTGTTGGAAGTTAGCGCTGTGTGTGTCTACTCGTTCGCCGGTCCCTTGTCTTATTGCGCGACAGGTCAGAAGTACATGAGCCCACAAGACCAAATTTCAATGTTTCTCAAGAAAACAAGTTATTAAAATTAGGCTTAATAAGCTCCATCGTCCCTTTCAGATGAAAGACGAAAAAGTGTCACTAAGTCTCCTCACAGGCGGATATGCGAAAGCATTGCCAGTTCCGTTGACTCCTCTGTTATTTAGTAATGTAATTAATCAATGCTAATAATTACATAATTGTTTAACCAATCATATTAATTAATTAATATTCATTAATTACTGTCATTCGATTTTGAATAAGTAAGTTAATAGTTAACTTATTAGAATACTTAATCTGTCTATTATTAATCAATTAATTTTATTATTGGTTCAGTCCTGGATGAATTACTAGTAATTCACTAATTTTGTGAACTACTCTGAGTAATTAGAAAAATTGATTGCCATATTATTTAAGTTACTTATTTATTTAGCAATTCCATCATTTAAACTTTCCATTCAATCATTTTCGATCATTACAAATCATAATTACGCTCTTAGTGACTGATCGACAGTTCATGAGGACACGCTCTGTCCGTGGTGGCACGTCCTGTCTATGCCAATCATGAGGCAAGAAAAGCTTTCGCATTAATAAAGAAAAATACTTATTTTCAACCAATTATGCAGCGAAAAACACGCTCTTTTCTTTCAAAGAAGTGAGCAATTTTTCATGTAGGCAAATATGTTTAAAGCATCATTTTTCCCGAGAGCAATCCGCACCTGGAATGGCCTACCTGCAAATGCGATTGGGTGCTCCACAAAGTCTTCTTTTCTGAGTGCGTTCCGTAACGCACAGCACTGTTCCACATTGTACTAGCCGAATGTTTATGTTTAAGTTTTTGCTTCGCATGTGTTGTACATGTTATTTTCATCCTTTCTTTTGTTCGACTGTATGTACATTGTATTAGCGTATACTCTTTTGCTCTGTACCACGTACAGTCGGGGACAAAAGTCTCCGGACCACGTGTTCCTCAAACGAAGCTTATAGCTCTACTATCAGACAGCGGCTGGAGACCGCACTTGTGGGGATAAAGAAAACAAAAATTCAACTTTTTTCTCCACAAGTGTGGTCTCCAGCCACCGACTAATAGCAGAGCTATCGGCTTCGTTAAAGGAACGCGTGGTCCGGAGACTTTTGTCCACGACTGTACACCTGCCTAAGGACTGACCTCCAGGCTGGTAGTATGAAATAAATAAATAAATAAGAAAATGAAAAACAGCCTCGATATTTCAGGTTAGAGCACAGGAAAAAAGGCAAGAAATGAACTTCATTTTCCCTTAGCAATAACTGGTAAGATACTAAATTTTAAAAGACTTATTTGGGTAGCTGTCACAGACTTGAAAGACAAATTTTACTTACAGATACCAAATAACTAAGTGCGTGTATAAGAAGACGTCCACTAATCAAAAAAGATAGTCTCATTCGCACTAATTACATAAAATAGCGGAACAACTCTCGTATATCCCACATATATAGCTCTATATATGCGATATACTAATGTAACAAAGATCTACGTCCTCCGAGTGAAAGCACTCAAGTGTGCATATATTCCACGCATGATTCCTTTTGCATAGATTATCTACGAGGCGCATGACATGAAAAAGTTGCGACATGGTAATTCTAATTTCTTTTATAGAGCAGATAGCGAAATATAACAAATTAACGACGCATCTGCAGATAAATTTAAGGGTAGACCTCGTCCTCTTGAAAACTGCACAGCATGCATGAACACCTATGGAGTAAATTGCTCTAATTAGAATATTGGTAGTAGCTTAGTATATGCATTTAATACAGGTGGGACTGGCTGTAAAGATGATGGCCTCGACAGAACACGTGTCCTTCTGTGAAACAACTGGTGCTGATCATTACATGTGCCTTTGGCACCAACCTTTTCACGAGAGCGGCCGCAATTTTTTTTTTCTCAAAAGTAGCCGAATACTGGGCCAAGTTATTGCCCACAAAGCGCGATGATAATGCGGCGTTTCTGACTTTTCGTGCCAAATCAATAGTCCAAAGCTTGCCTGAATCATTTTCTTGTGATTTCAGTTACTATTACTTACATAAAACTATACATGTGCCGCTGATCATGCGGGCGCTGAAACCAATGATAAGAGCCACTTTACATCCACTGCTGCCCGAGACCTTTGCCTTTGGCCTCCAGTTCACCAGTCTTGCACCAGCGATGACATGCCTGTGGGAGCAAACTATCTTTTGGAGCGAACGCACAAACCTTGAAGGTCATGTTACGGCGCCAATATGACCTTAAAGCGTCCTCAGTAAAAAGAACAGAGGAAAATTGTTGTGTAGGTCGAAATCTAACCCTGGCCTTTGGCATGCGAGAAAGGGACGCTTCCACTCAGTCATGAATGTTCAACTCTTGGAAGTGAATGAAGGCGCGAATTCACAGATGTCTAAGTAACGCGTCTTCGATATATGTACTGAGGCGTGCATGAATAAATTAATTATGAGCATGTTAATTAGCTATCCCAATTAAACGAGTGGCGAAGTACGTTTCCGGTGAGTTTCCTTCATGCATGACGTGCACTAGTAGCGCCATCATGCGGCACCCACTGAAACCTCAGCGCGCAATGTATGGCGATGGTCTAGCAGATGGCGCGCGTCTAGTGAATGCATAGATGTCTTAGAAATGTGTCTTCGAGATATGTACTGAGGCGTTCATGAATAATTTAATTACGAAGGTGTGAATTACAGATGTTCCAATTAAGCGAGTAGTGATAGTGTCCATAACGCACTCAACGTTACAGACGCCACGAAGCGTCTAGTTGTCCGATACACCACAGCTTTCGCTCTCTAACTAGGTTCACCAGTAGTTAAAGCACAGCTAATTTTTTTTCTCCATTCGGACTCCCTGCCCTAGCTGGTGATGCTTTTCTCCTCGTGAAACATGATGAACGTTCTCCTTTCCTGCATCTAAATGTATACTGAATTCATGTGCCAACTGAATCTAATGACTTTTATCAGTTTGTAATGAAAGAAGACTCCTCATGAAAGACATTGATCCTTCAGTATGTCAATGCCTCCATAATGATGAAGACCAGTTTTAAGTGTTTTGCCAAGCTTCTTGGGCTCCACGAACCACTGCTTTATATTGTACGTGCATCAAAGAATTTTCGCTTCTGATATGAGATTGGTACTAGTCTGACCACTGCAGTAGGAAACATCAGAACAAGGCACCTATACCTGCACCGGGAATGAAGATACCGCGTAACGTGGCTCCACGTGACATCCGTTCAGGAGTTCCATTCTTTTGCGTCCTCACTCGGAAGGTGACGTTGGCGCATGTTCCGAGGTTGTTGCATGTCATTCGTGTCTGGTCTGGATCAAGGAAGGTGGCGTTGGAGCATGATCCCAAATAATGGTTTCTGGAACCATCGCCGCTTTGTCCCTCGTCTGTGGCGTCCACCCAGTAGTGGTCGAAGCTCCCCTGAGGCCTTTTCCAGGCAACGGTGAAAGAGTCATTGACGACGGCCTCCACACGTAAGTTCTCCACGTCAGGAGGGACTGCGGCAAGCATAGAATCAATTTTGCAGTTGCAATTCTATTCACTTTAGGCGAATCGGCCCGTCTTTACAAGGGCGATGACATAGCCCTAGAAAAGGAAGCGAATTTTTTTCTTTGCATTCCCCTGCGTTACAAAGAATACCCTGTTCAGTCACCTAAAAATAAGAAATAAAATTAGCCTTGAATCGGGCGTCAGTGTACATTCTGTACGAACCGAAAAACGAAAGCGGCTCCCAGTGTATAGTGCTACCTTCAAATCATAGCTTTGTTGCAATATAGTTAGCATTTTACTGACGACGTTACGACTAGGTACTTTTTTTTTCTACAGCCCATACAAATGAATTAATTTCCTGGGCTTCATTCACAGCTGCAATACTCACTTCCTTGCTTCGGCTCAAGACTGAAACATGTCCAACATATAACATACTTGGTTTGATTGGTTTATGGGGTTTAACGTCCCAAAGCGACTCGGGCTATGAAGGACGCCATAGTGAAGGGCTCCGGAATTTCGACCACCTGGAGTTCTTTAACTTGTACTGATATCGCATAGCAAACGGGCACCTAGAATTTCGCCTCTATTGAGATTCTACCGCCGTGGCCGGGATCGAACACGCGTCTTTCGGGTCAGCAGCCGAGCGCCGTAACCACTGAGCCACTGCGGTGGCCCCAACATTCTTGCGCAAAAACTTTGAATATTTAAAAATTGTAAGGTATTTTTATAGAAATATTGAAGGTAATGGTCCATTCTTTCAATGTGCAGCAAGATGTTTATTTTAAGGTTTTTCCCATCGGTTGCATCAAGCAGACTGCCTTCGAAAAATAATGGGGAACGTTTTTGACAACTGCAAAACGCTATTAACAAAAACATGCAAGCCTGCCTACGAGAGATCTACGGATATATTGACTGCTGTAGTGAAATGTTATAATATATGAAAAAAAACTGTGCGCATAAACTATTTCCCGTTCAGAAATGCTTTTGTCCAGAACTGTTGGGTATGATAGTTTCAGCAAGCGCTTGATATGTCTCGTCGCTTTTACTGTGAAGCCGGTTTCAAGAAATCATGATTTTCCTTGTCCAGCCATGACAAAGCAGAAAGCGTGACGTAGCTTCCGTGTGCCATATGCGAATGCGTGACACTGAACAAGTGCAGAGAAAATTTTGAAACTACGCGGAGACCGAAGGTACATGCAGAGGAATGGTTAAGCGGAGCGTCCTGTCGTCGAAGGTGCCATAGTTGAGTTTTTCTCGAAGCTGCGAGTTCATCGGATTTGCATACTCCCGCCAAGTCGAGAAAAACGACAGGACCGTGTAAAAATGCGACAGAATGGCTTGTAGTATTGTCGCAACGACAGAATTTCGTGTTGTTTTGCAGTATTTTTCTATAACAGAGTACGAGTTTTTTTTTAGTTCTCGTACTTTTTTCGGCAGTACTTTTCTGTTGCAACTACACAGAATTCTGCTGTTACCACTGTTGTGACTTCAAGCTTCGATCAGAAACATTACAGAATCGCTGCTGCTGCGACGACAGAAATTTTTCTGTTGTGCTCAAAATCAACATTATCTTGCTTTTATCTATTATCTTTGCTGCTTTTCAGAAGGGCCATGCTGTGCCATTTTTAAAGCTAGTAGCAGTTTATGGAAAGCAAATAAGTGCTCGCACTTCACTGCTTCATCTGGGTTGTACAGTCGAACCTCGCTGTAACGAAACGGTTTGTAACGAAATAATGGATGTAACGAAGGAATACCAATTCCCATTCGAAGCTCCCATGAAAGCCTATGTACCGGGCATCTCGTTTTTACGAAGTAAAATTCTGCCACAGCGGGATACAACGAACCTAAAACGAACTCCACCGGCCCCTTAGCATTGCATGTGATGATTTGTAACGGCGGCCAGCCGGTCTTGGGGCCATGGTTACATGGGCAAAGCCGTTTGACAGAGCGCTATCTGCGCTTGACGGTAACGCCATCGGGGTGCCGCTGGTTTCATAGGCCCGAGCGGCGGAAAACGAGTCTCCAACTGTTTCCGTTGACCGCAAGGCGGACACCACCATAGCCGTCAGTTTGGCCTATGCCTTCTCCACATCGCGCTGGTGTCATGCGGAGAAGCGTTGAGGCCCGCGTGCTCGTGAAGTGTGCATCGATGGCAACAGAAACTGTTACTCGCAACGAAATGGCTATACTGCACGCTCTTTTAAAGCGGCCCCTATCAGCTTCAGCGCCCCAAAAAACTGAGTTAATTATTCTGGATAAGTATTTGCGTTTTAAGGCCGGATTTCTAGGCTCAGTCTTAAACCCATGCTGGCGGCGGAAGACACGAGAGCGCGTTGGCAAGGCTGACATATTCTCTTGGTGTACTTGTATATTCGGTAACTTGCACTCTGAACAAAAGGGAGTAAAAAGGGAGTAAGTTCTCTTTAAGCGCTCTTTATTTTATTGAAGAGACTGCGTTACAGGACAGCTTTCTCCATATTTGACTCCTACATAGACGTACTGGTGTTCAGAGCGTGATGGACTCTCGGTGCACGTGTTGAAGGTTCCCGCAATCCATATCGGCGGCACACTAAACACCAGATTTGTTGTCCGTGTTATACACATTGGTTAGGTATTGGGCAGCCAAGCAAAAAAAAGTCAAATTTACCTGCCCTACGCAGTGACAGGTAAGCCGCATGCGACCGTTGCAATCAAGGTTGCGCAACGCTGTGACGGAGTAACGGCTATAACGACGAAATCCCGGGGCTCCTCGGACTTCGTTATAGTGAGGTTCAGCTGTATCTTGTGCGAGGCTAGTTGCCGACGTTTCTAGCCACGGGGGCCTGTGTGGAAACCCTTTTTCAGGGAGGCGGTATACGGGGGAACCACGAATGTGAATATTACAATATACAGTGGACACTGGCTACGGAGACATATCTCCCGGGATTCTTAGTAAAAGTTATCTGCATTCCTTGTTCAACTTTCTCCTAGATCCGCCACAATTCTTAACATACAGGGTGTTTCAGGTAACTAGAACCAAGGATTAAAGAAAAATGGCCTGCAAGATCGAGTTGGGTGAAACAAATCGACATATTATTTCCCATCGCGTATCGCTCCGCAGAGTGTTTTTTAAATTGCGGTTAATTTGTTGATTAGATAAGATTAATTATGCGAAATTTCGAATATTCACTTGTCCGGCACTGAGGGCAGCGGGACCGACTCAAAATTATTTTCAAAATTATTTTTGCGCTTGCAGTGAAGATAAAAGATAAAAAATTGTCAATGTAGATTTCTACGGATCCATCAGCACAAAGTGCATCTTAAACTCTTTGGGACGTAAGGTATGTACATTAGTATCACATGGGTTGTATTTGTTTAAAGTGGTTAGCACAAGAAAATGTAGTGCCTGATATCCGTAGTTTGTCCTACTTGGAAGACCGCCCATTGTTTTCTAGACCTTGTAGGAACAACTTTCTCTTTCAGTGTAAGTCTTGCAAGTCGTAAGTTAAAAGTCTTATCGCTGTTTTTTTGACTGCCGTCACCATTACGTGACAGTATAGTAGTTGCAGGCTGATAGCATTATGTACTAGTTGGTCACGCGGGGCGAAATAATTTGAGCTGTAGCTTCTTTGGATCGAGTACGCTCAGCTGTGGTTGATGGCTCGTGACGAAGGCCACCTTTTTTCCAGCAATGCATTTGTGTAGCTTCTGCGCTGCGAAGTCTAAACAAAATGTTTCACTGTCGAGCTACGTGCGCTTCCGCTCAGCCAGTCTCAGGTGAAGTAAAAGCGATTGGCGCATCCCTGCCTTCGTCGTTATGTTGTGAAAGGACGGTACCTACTGCGTAGGATGAAGCACTTGAAAGTGCTTGCCACTTCTTCCTTTCATAATATTTTTTTTTGATTTATGGAGAACGTCCCAAAGTGATTCAGGCTAGAGGGATGCCGTAGTGGAGGGCTCTGGAAATTTCGACCACCCGGGGTTCTGTAACGTGCATTGACATCGCACAGCACACGGGCCTCTAGAATTTCGTCTTCATCGAAATTCGGCCGCCGCGGCCGGGATCGCACCCGCGTCTTTCGGGTCAGCAGCCGAACGCCGTAACCACTGAGCCACCGTGGCGGGGCCCGAGGAAATGGCATTGTGTGTTTGCAGTAATGTACGCGGTTGAAAATTATCCGCTGCGATGGTACAGACGCCTCTTACTAAATTTGCTAGCTTCAGTTTTATTTCACTTGTGGATTGCCCGAACACGGTAATGAAATAAGATATTGCATGGCCTGTGTGTGCTGCGTTACTGCTTCCACCAGCTGGTCACTAAATTCATTGGGCAGTTCATGAACATTGATGAAATATATACTTACCCTAAAAAAGTTTCTAACAATGCGATTCATGCTGCAGAGTAGACGTTAGCGATAGTGGTTCCCCTGACGGCGGCGGGAAGCATGATCCAGTCTATCCACATCATATACGACATGTCATACCACCTCTCCTCACCTGGTCAAATCCAGAAGATCCACGAACGTCGAATCCCTCGCCACTCGACTCTGATTGGCTACCGTGGTTTCCCTCCGGCCACTCTTTGCCTCCCACGGACTCACCCTCTCCCTGTCTCTCCATTTCCCCTGTAATTTTTCTCTCTTTACCCACTCTCTTTTCCCCATATCGCCCCTTACTTCTTTTCCCTCTCTCAATCCTCTCTCCCCCGTCTTGCCGCCCTTTATCTTCTCTCCACTCTGCCTCTTCTACACCATGGCTTCACATGCCGCCAACTCAGGACACTTTTTGGGCTGCTATGGGTTCTAATGCTAACGCATTAAAATAGAAAAGTTGTAGAACGTACCTGAGCCTAAGTTTACGACGGTCGGTTTGCTGCTGAATACCTCATCACGGCAGACTGCGTGGGTCCTAACTTCGAAGCAGTAGTTCATTTCTGAAGCGGTCTTGAATTTCAGTGACTTGTGCGACGTCTCATTAGACATGAAAAGCCGGCGTGTTGGATATCCATCCACTCCCAGCTCGTAGACCCGTACGGAGTAGTTGAGAGTGCATCCAGCGGCTATAGGGGGTGCAATCCAGTGTAAGATGGTTTCCGACGAAGGTGTCTCGATGATGCTGAGGTTTGCCGGTGGCTCAAACACTGCAGCGAAGGGAAGTGCGGCAAGCATGAAGCACGATTGCTGCAGCGCGCCCTGTCCAAGACAAATCTGCTCCGAATGCAACCTGGATATTAAAAAGGTTTTAATGCGCTTTTGAAGAGCTTGTTATAAAGGTTTTGTAAAGCCGAATATTAAAAAAAGTAGAACAGAGAGAATAGATTTAGGTGTTTTCAACAGAGGAAAGCTTGATGCACACAAAAGCAAGCGTGTTTCAACGTGTTAATGTACTCAAGGTATTTCTAAAATTAGACCCATTTTTTTTTTGCCGTGAGTGCCAAGCATTTCAGGATTAATGGTTCTAAATTTTGAGTGTGCACTAAACGTTTTGTTTTCAGCAATCCCAAACGCTGGCAAAAGTGAACAGGCTGCAAGCGCTAGAAGCGCTGAACGTTGTGCGAGACTCTTGTGGACGTGCAAGAAGTGTGCACGGAAGGCCGAGACTTCAAGCCATGAACCTGAAACTGTGCAGTTTGGAGGACTACAGAGACCTCACCTAGGCCACCTAAGACTGGAGGACGCCAGATTCCGCGGCTGAAAAATGAGTGCTTATTCCTGAGGCATAACAGCAGAGTGAAAACCACGCGTGTGGTTTTTGACAGCAGGGTGAAAACCATTCGTGTGGTCTTTTTGCGTCCAGTGTTGTTCGTTCCCTTGAGTAGCGCACTAATGAAGTTTCATATAAACCAACTAGGCCCATTTGCTGCTTTCCATAAGGGAGGAATGCCTTCAGACACGGACAATCTGCAGCTATTGTCCGGGTCTGTATATGCGTTCCTTTCTTTTGTTGTGTTCGTGGTTTTCACGTTGCAATAATGTATCAAGATAGTTACTAATGTGGACAAAAGCTGGCTTTACTGGTGTGTTTATGGTTCATGTGGTGGTGTGCTTTACGGGATCGCTGCTGACGTAGAGCATTGTTTTGAACAAGCGTTCGTCAGAGTGATGTAATCTCATTTGTTTTTTGCGGAAACAATTAGCGTTGCGTACTTCCTTCCAAGACGTGCTTTACTTTGTACAAATTGTCAAGCCAGAGGCCTTTCGTGGCCTACAAAATGAGGCAGATTATCAGCGAGTTAGCTGTCACATGGACAAGATTGTGTACGTGACGATTAAGGTGATGATAAGCGATTAGATGAAAAATATTACATGGAAGTCAATCATAAACTTTGTCGGGATCGTGCTCCAGCTTATGTTCTGCAAATCAGATAAAGCCAACACATTGCAGAAATTACCAACGACGAGATATGCAAAGATATTGAATCCCTAGAAGCTCGGGACCAGGTGCACTGGTTACCGGTAGCGCTAGCCACGTGATTTTTCAGATATCCGCTTGCATTGATTAACAGGGTAGATACTACAGAGGATGGTCGTGTGGCATCACTGTTGTTTAAAAGGTACGCCACCCTGAGATACTGGAGCGAGACACGTGGCATTGGGGACCGCCACTCGTGAACACAAATTCCTCAAAACCTCACGTGGCATTTAACGCAATGTAAAGAATTTTGAAATGGAAAACAAACTTGAGTTCACAAAGATGCCTGCCTAACTGCGCAAAAAGATCGCGCAGTTGTCAGTAATCTCTGAAGGAAGTCATCTTTCCTATTGCACGTACTCCACTTAGCCGTTGTCTTCGCGATGTTTGCGCACCCTCCGTCTCGGGGCACCTTATCTATAGGTGAGCAAAGAAAAATATGAGCAGTTTCAGGCGTTGGCGCAATCAATTTGTGGTGCTCAGTGGACAAAGAAAATGCAACTTGCGTTCAATCACTTAGCTGCGAAGGGTGTTCTTGTTGAGAAAGGCAGTCCCGTCGTCTTGTGGTCCATCATTAACACTGCAGCCTGTTAGCATTCACAGGGCCGATTTTGAAAATAGGATGCAACTGTCTATTTCCAATATGATGATGATGATGATCATCATTCTTCTCTCTTACTTTTACTCTCTTCCTAGCTAGGTTAGAGTTCTGTTTATCGGTCTCAGCCCTTATAGAAATGGTCTATAGACAGTCGATAGACTTCTTATTGACTTCCTATAGATATTGCTTATTGTCTATTCATAGTCTATAGACTACCTATAGACAAAAGATTACTAAAAGTGTACGGCCATAAATCTATAGATTGTCTATAAACTGTCTATGACATTTGTATTGTCTATAGACTGTTCTCTAGGATTTGCCTATAGCCAGTAGATAGACTTTATAGACAGAAGTCTATAGACACTCTATAGACTGTCTAAAACTTTTTTTGTAAGGGAAGGAAGCAAAAGGCATAGTGCTCACCGAACGGAGGTGCTGTCAGCTCTGCTGACGCTGGCTGGCTCACAGCGACATGTGCGCCGCAGGTGGCACTGGCAGTGATCAGGACGCAGTATGACATGCCGGGTTTGCTCTCGAACTCCAACCGTGTCATCGGCGTCTCATACTCGGTGCAGTTGCTCGCACTTTGAATTCCGTCACATGACTCGAACTCGGAGCACATCTTTACAGTGTATGAGCCGAGGGTCCCGGACACATTGAGCGGCGGATCCCATTCAACCCGTGAAAGCAAGGGCGATACCGCGACCATGGTCATATTCGTTGGCGGATCGGGCCCTGTATTTTGAAGAATAGGGTCAACTCAAATCATCCGAAGGACGCTCGTCACAATTCAAAGAAGACGATACTTGCAGAGTGTATTTTCTCACTAAAAGCGCGGCTGGGCTCACTGGCCAATAGACACAAACGAACCACAAAGACCGACTTCGTAAGATTCCCACGAGTGACGCGATGCACGCACGGCGGAAAACTTTTAGGAGCATCGGCTTTTATCACAAACTTGGTCCTCATATTGCTTTCATGCAGCATATTTCCAACATTCTTGGAAAAAGATTTTAATATTAGAAATTGTAAGGTTCCATTATGGCAGTAGTGAAGGTGATGGTCCCTATTCTTCCGATGCGCAGAAAAATCTTGCTGTTAAAATTTTTCCTTCGCTCGCGTAGGGCAATTAAGACTGCTATAAAAAACCAGCGGGGAACGCTTTTGACGATAGCAAAAAAATGGAATCCTGCCGACGGGTGATCTGCGGATATATTGCTTGTTATAGTGAAATCTTATTCCCGTTTTATTCTTTCCCGTTTAAAAATTCTTCCTGTACGACGCCTTCCATACGACACCAGCTGGTTTCCTATCATACGTGACTACTTCGTGTGTGAAGTCACGTCTGCGATTACTAGCAAGGCGATAGCTACAATGCATTGTGGTTCAGGATAGCAAGCTGCCGGGCTAGTTGGTGATGCATTTTGTGAAGAAGCGCAAAAAATGGACGAGGGAAAGAAGAAAGGACTCATAAGACATAAACGCTTGTGAATGTCTTATGGGTCCTTTTTTCCATCGTCCGCTTTTTGCGCTTAACTTCTTCACAAAATGCATTCTGGGTCACGATGAACGTGTGCATGGGCGTCCGGAGGGGGGGGGGCAAGGGGGGGCGGCTGCACCCCCCTGGAAAATCACTCACTCGAACCGTGAGTGATGGCCGCACGTCAGGGGCGGCGGTGCGCTCAGCCAAAAGAGTAAAAGCGGCCCTGCTTCCACGCTTTGGGTCACATCTGCAAAGTGCCGCGTCCGGGGACGCGTCGTTGCAGACATACAGCGGCACCGGCGAGCATGTGTTTCGAGCCGTCTTGAGATGTGTGCCTGTTTCTTTGATCTCTAGAGAGATAGCGACACGGAGGCAGACAGTGCACACCCCGGCCACCGATGAATTCTTCAGGAGGGAGGGACAAATCAGCTGTGTCCATCCCCGCTTTGTCGGACTGCTCAGGGGCAAGCGGGCAATGAGTTGGCGCCGCCGCCGCTCGCTGTCTCCTCCGATCCACGGGAGAGCGCAGTTCGGTACAAGCGCCGCTTTCAGAATTTTCGGCAAAGGGGATTAGCTGCTTTTGTTCACGGCGACGCAGTCTCCAGAGGCGCCCCCACACCAGCGTTCCTTGCGTCTTCTCCGGAAACCAGCGCCTTTGGTCAAGGCAGCCCGATGGCGCCTGCCTGGCTCGCCTGTCACCTCTGGCTGGGCCTCAAATCCCAACAGCGCCCATGTACTGTGCGATGTCAGTGCATGGTAAAGAGACCGTCCGTCCCTCATAGCCTGAGTCGTTTTGGGGCTCTGAACCTCATAAAAACACACAAAACAAATTTTCCGACCGGAGTGGCGAGTGTCCCTTCCCCTCGGAAGTCGCGCGGCGTTCCTTGCGTGTGCGCGCCTCTTTGTTTGTGCTTCGGTGTTTTTAGTGGCCGGTTGTCAACGAAGCTGAGAACAACCAAGACAGCGGACGAGAAAACGACGAGCGGCGAGTAGTGTGTGTGCAAATACTCGACTGTGCGGTTGCGCGAGCAAGATGGAGCGAGGTGTATGAAGCTGCGAGCGTGCATTTATCTTGTAAATAAGCTTTCGCTGCATACATAGTCATTTTTTGTTTTCAACGTACGCATTCAACCGTTTTTCCAATCAATGTGTATATATTTTTAACACTACCAACCCCGAGGAACTCCATAGCCAGCTTTGTCTCGCGCGGTCCCGAATGATGGATATTCGACGCTTCTTCAAGCGTCAGCGGTTGTCTGACGAAGCATTATCCAAATGCGCCCCTGCAGATTCTGGTGTGACATGTGACAACGGTGTAGCATTTGAACAGAGTGATGCAAGCTTTTATCACCGGACAGTAGCTGATGTCGTCGACTCCATGGAAGGGACTCTGTCAACAGTGAGTTCAGGTGATGCAGCAGGCCGAGATGATTCCATTTCTCCTTTCTTGGGATTCAAGTCCGGATTTGACCAGAGCGATGCAACCTTTCATCACCGGACAGTAGCCGGCGTCGTCGTCTCCATGGAAGGAACTCCACCAGCGAGCTCCGGTCACGCAGTAAGCCGAAACGATTCCCTTTCTCCTTGCTTGGGATCGAAGTCCGGAGACAACATCAAGAAAACAAATAACTTGCCTCAAGAATATGACTTAGGAGAGTTTCTAGGCAAAGCTAAACTCACTGGCATACCGGACTTTTTGAAGTTACGTCTTCTTACTAAGCCATGGTCGCCAAATGTCACATATGATTTTAAGAAGGATGTAACACCTGGAAAGAGGCCTTTTCGACATCAGTGGCTGGGAGATTACGCCCCCTGGCTTGCGTACTCAGCGACAGCGAAAGGCGCCTTTTGTCGTTTTTGCGTCATTTTTCCTTCGCGTGTTCACCGGGTACTCAAGGTAGTTTTATCGTGCGCGCTTTCAGTAACTACAGAAAAATGCACGAGGCGTGCAGGGATCACGTAAAATCCCAATGGCACCAGGAGGCAATGACGGCCTCACAGAACTTTATGGATGTGATGAAAGGCAAGCAGCTACCCTTTGTACAGCAGCTGAACAGAGCACTGCACGCGCAAGTTGAAAGGAACCGTGAGAAACTATTTCCAATAGTTTCCACCATTGTCTTTTGCGCGACGCATGACTTGCCGATTCGCGGCAAGCAGTCCGATAGTGGAGTCTTCAATGATCTGCTTGACTTTCGTGTAGAAGCTGGAGATACTCTACTTCAGGAGCATTTCGCTTCTTCTGCTGGCAATGCCAAGTACACTTCTGTCCGCGTCCAGAACGAGATCATCACAATCTGTGGCGACATCCTGAGAGAGCAGATAGTTACCGAAACTAACAAAGCGTTTGCTTTTTCCGTTCTTGCTGACGAAACTGCAGATATTTCAGGAAAAGAGCAGATGTCTATAGGCGTTCGCTTTATTGACAAGGCGGAAGTCGAAGTGTGCGTTCGAGAGCAGTTTTTGGGATTTGTAGAGCTGGAGCAATTAAACTCCGCTTGCATCGCCGCGGCAGTCTTGAAGCTTTTGACGAATGTCGGACTGATTCTTTCGAACCTCGTTGTACAGGGGTACGATGGATGCTCTACAATGGCTGGAAAAGAAGCTGGAGTGAACAAAATTATACAAAAACAGTTCCCGAAGGCACTATTTTTCCACTGTGCAAGTCACAAACTAAATCTCGTCATCAACGATTTGAACGACGTCTCTGAAATTCGAAACACAATTGGGATAATCAAACAAACCATAAACTTCTTCCGCGAGAGCGTGCTCCGGAGAAAATTGGTGCCCAACATTCCGATGCTGTGTGAGACAAGATGGTCTGCAAAGTACAAGTATATTAGGATCTTCTCTCAGCATTACGTGGCCATAGTCGAAGCACTCGAGCAGCTCGCGTCCACGGAATCATGCTCGAACGCTGCAACTAGACAACGAGCTCACATCCTCTACTGCGCAACAACAAGCTCACCTTTCATCGTCTGCTTGCATATTGTAGCGAAGTACAGCGCTCGGCTCGAACCAGCTACGAACATTCTGCAAGGTGTATCCATGGACTTCCATTCTGTGCATGGCCACATCACTGAGCTACAACGTATTTTTCGCGGCCACCGGACAAACGCTGTAGAGGAGTTCTCTAACATCATGAATGCAGCAAGGGAGGCAGCCAATCACTTAAATGTGGTGATATCTGTACCAAGACAAGTCTCTCGTCAGGCCCACCGAGACAACTACGGGATTCAGTCGCCAGAGGAATACTACCGTGTAACAATATATGTGCCGTACTTGGACTCCCTCACTGCTTCTTTAGCTCGGCGCTTTTCTGAAAGCAATGAGAGGAGCTTCAAACTTCTCCAGCTGCATCCATCAAAAATGAAGCACTTGAGCCGTGTTGAGTTCGCTGTTCTCGCCGAAGAACTCCAGTGCTTTTACGGCATCGACAACTTCAAGGAAGAGGCCATCTCTTGGTACGAGATGTGGTGCAACAAAACTGGGGACCCATCAGAAATAACTTACTGCGAGCTTCTACATCAGGCCAAGACATTCTTCCCTGGTGTTGCAAAAGCCATTGAGGTGGCTCTGGCTTTGCCAGTTACTACCTGTACGGTCGAACGCTCCTTCAGTACAATGAGGAGAGTGAAAACGTGGCTACGCTCAACGATGACAAACGACAGACTGGACGGCCTTTGTATGATGAGTGTGCACCGAGAGCGTGTAATGAAGCACAGAAATGAATTTATCACCAGTGTCATCACGCAATTCGCCCAGAAAAATCCGAGGCGTCTACAGTTTCTGTTCAAGGAAGACTGACTGAGTGACTGTCGTTGCGTGTTTGTGAACATATTGTGCTGTGTGCTGGTCATCAATCCGGGTGTGTCGAGAACCCGTATGCAGCAAGACTGAGCACTCTTCTCCACGAAGTGATAGTATCTTTTTGCATTTTTATTAATTTTAATTGTTTCTTCGTTGATAAACTCCAATGTATCTCTCCTAGCCTCGCTTTAATTTGCTGTTTGTAATTTTTCTTTCATGTGTGTATTTTACTTATTTATTTTATTTGTATATAAATAAATAAATTTACTCCGCAAATAGTGCCTTTTTGCTACGAACATACCCCCCCCCCCCTCCGGCGCCAACAACCAATGGGCCCCCCCCCTGCAAAAAATTCTGCGGACGCCCTTGAACGTGTGTTACAGCTCAC
The DNA here is from genome assembly GCF_055824585.1 of Amblyomma mixtum. Classification (NCBI taxonomy): domain Eukaryota; kingdom Metazoa; phylum Arthropoda; class Arachnida; order Ixodida; family Ixodidae; genus Amblyomma; species Amblyomma mixtum. Next base: position 34,741,327 of record NC_143020.1, on the reverse strand, counting down.
TGTTTCACTTTGTCTCATTTGTTGGTGGCCACTGTGCTGTGCTAAATTGACCTGCGCATCTCGAACACACATTCACTGAGCTTCTAACTCCTCCATGCGATGTCCTAGAAGTTCCCCAGTGAAGGAAAAGGCGTTGTGCTCACCAATCGAAGGTGGTGTCAGCCGTGCTGCCATTGGCTGGCCCGCAATGATGTGCCCGCCGCATATTGCATTGGCCGTGATGAGAACGCAGTAAGAGGTGCCGCATTCGCTTTCAAACTCTAACGATCTCTCCAACACGTGATGCTCGGCGCAGCCACTCGAATTTTGCTGCTCGTCACACGACTTGTAATTGGAGCACATCGTCACTGTGTAGGAGCCGATGGAGCCGGATGCATTGACCGGCGGATCCCATTGAAGGCGAGACTGCGAGTGCGATATCGCCACTATGGTAGTTTTCTTTGGTGGATCCGGCCCTGCAGTTTGAAGAGTAGTGTCAACACAAGGCATCTTAGGTTATTCGTCGCAGTGTGAAGAAGACGCGAAATAAGAACACTCTTCTCATTAGGAGAACAGCGGGACGGTCCGGCAGATGGTCTGGCCAGAGAATTGGGAGGGGACGGAAGCGCTCCAAAGCCTCAAAATATCACGCCAAAGGCTATAATTTTCGCGAATAAGTTTTTCACTGCTAATTTTTTTGCCGATTTATGTAATATTCAAGGCAATCTTTGATTCTGCCTTTTCCTGTGCCTATGATATCAAACTCGGAAGCTGATAGTCGCATGAGTGAATGAATCATTTTGTGAATGTTAATTTGACTGAAAATACAAAGAAGCTCTTTCTAAGAGGCGGACAAAAAGATAAACATGCCTAATTATGGGTCCCCTTCCCGATCATTCCTCATACACGCAACCTCTAAGTACACAATACCAGTAACTAGATAAAGTCTAGACTGAATGTAAACCGAATGAAAAGTACATATAAATATATAAATAATGAATGCTACCTGCAGTTACAAAATAAGAAATCATTCTTAAAGCTGCCACAAGTACAGGTTCACCTTTTTTTTGAAGATTCCTAGATACAGTGATTTATTTACATTAGTGTTAATGACAGAATGATATTTAGAAAATACGGGACTACAGATGATTGCTTTTGCATTTTGCAGTTTGTCCATATCTTGCGCATTTTATAGGTTATGTACCTACTGTTTTATGCGTTATTTCGGGACGCTATTTTCTGAAAAAGCTCGCTCATTAAGCCTGATTTGTGGAAACCTTGCAATGTGAGTCTTTTTATAATATTTTTGATGGTTAATATATTGTTCTTTTGTAAACGCTGACCAGAGCGGGCTGTATAGGGCTTATTGTCAATTATACGTTTCATGCATTTTTGGAATGTTAGTGAACTACCGGTACCAGTTTTAACCGGGCTACCCAGAACAAATAAACTTAGGCGTGAATGCACTACGCTTTTGCAGGACTATTCTTTTAATCGAGCAGGCAATAGTAGCTTTATTTCATAATAATCCGTATAGATCTTTCAGTGTTAGTGAGTGAACCATTTAAAATTTCCTTCAAACGTGACACCAAGAAGTCTATATAATGTTGAACGCAGGATCACTTGATCGCTCAATTTTATTGCTACGTTGTCATCAGTGCACGTATTGTGGCGTCGAAAGTTATTGCGTGTAGCCTTTTTAGTACTCACTCCCAACTTATTTACTCCAAGTCATTCTGAAATATTGCAGAGCCAAATATAAGCCTCTTGCTGAATGGAACTAAGTTTTTCGCAAGGATAAAACCTAGCTATCATCAGCTAATGTGATTGCGTAAGGTGCTATAGCCTCGTTTGTATAATATCCTAAAATTTATAACTGAAAAGGGAGTGCCTTGAGAATGGATTCCTCTTCGACACCGAATATGATTTCGTTCAGCACTGACCACGGATAAGTGATGTCTGTTCTATAGTCGGCTTGTCAGATGACTTCTTACTAGGCTAAGAGGAGTTGAATGCTATGCTCATTCAACCTTTGTATACTAGCTTGGTGCAATGAAACTTCATTTTAAAGTTCAGAAATCTTCAAACAGTATACACCTTGTTCTCAAAGTTATTAATTAGTTTTTTTTGTAATGTATAGGCACGCCGTTTCACTGCACTGGTGTTTTCGAAAACCGCATTCTTCTGCTTACCTAATAATAGTATGGCCTGAGAAATTTAAAATTATTTTGTAGTGAATTACTCTGCTTTGTTTGAAAAAGATTGGCAGAAGTTAAATTCATAAGAAAGTATACCGGCAAACAATCAAAATCATATATGGTGGACAATGGCTTACTCATATGTATGAACACTGATTTTGTTGCTTGCAGTTTTGTACCATCCACCTCCTATGTTGTGAAATTCTTTGTGGGCAGGAAGACATTGCTTACATCAGTTGCAGTTTCTGCTGCAAAAATTTTTCCGACACGTTTCCAAACTTGCTCTCAATCCTAGCTCATGGAAACGATTTTTCGACCGGATGAGCTGTATACACTGTCACGTAAAAAAAAAGGAGTCTGGCTCACAGTTTGACCTGTAAGTGGATCTATGAGTATGGAGAGAATCTGGCGCATCGAGTTTTAACGAAAACATAATAAACTTAACCGCCAGTGATGTTCGTTTATATGAGACCCCTTTATCAGTTCCTATCGACACGCGAAGAAACAATGAATGGAGAAAGAGGCAAATATTCGTTCGTAACTAGGTGTTGTAAAACATATCTCATGGTATTCATTATCACTAATGCAGGGCAGATATCAATTGTGCATCACATTTCCTCTCTAGAGAAAGTAAGCTACGCCCCAAATGACCCTCAAATGATCCACAAATTGCCGTCACCTGAAACGCGTGAAACAACAAAAGAAAATAACGAAATGAAATAAAAAGCAGTGCTCCCATTTATACACACAGAACTGGCGCTTATTACGAGTAGAAATCCCATGGACGCTCCATCTTCGGTGTTGCTATGTGTTTCCTATTCACGTTACAAAAAAAAAAAAAATGAACAAAGAGTGGTTTAGTGAGAAGACTCGCTGTGTATGCATGAAAACAAAACACGGTTTAGATCGCATCTCCAGCAGCACAGGCGAAGGGCCCAATATTGGAAATGTATTGGCAAAGGTGCGAAAGCACTCACACGATCGCCAGAGCTGAGCAGAAATGTTGCTTGCGCATCTTGCTTGTGAATCTCGCATTTTGTTTATTCAGCTTGCTTGTGCATCGCTCGTTCCCATAGCAACTGTGAAGAATTTTGGCCCGGGCGACCCCCAAAATTTGACCTTCGCGAATTGGGCCAAAATCAATGTCCAACCACAACTGACCGCGCCCGACACACTGGCGACCTCCAATTTTCGCCCGGGTCATTTAAAATTGGGCTTGGGCCACCCATGAAATTTGACGTTGGCCGATTTGAACCAAAATCGATGTCCAACCATAACTGACCGCGCCCGACATAATGGCGACCTGGAATTTCGACCTTGGACATTTCCGAAAACTTGTTCCAGGCCACCCCCGAAAAAGTTCACAATTTTATGATTTGCGCCATCTCGTTGCTGTAGTGTTACTTGCGGCATCACTATTTACGCCACCGCGCTTTTGCACGTCGCACATCGGTTTAAGCTGAGTTAAACCCCGGATAGTTTCTTTACTTAGTGAACGCGGGCGCTGGAGTCTGCGAAATGTTGCGGCAAAGCGATCGGACTGGAGACCGCAACGGAAGAAGGCCGAGTATGCACATGAGCATATAGGCGCAAAACGGGCCTGTGAGGGGCCCAAACGGGCAGGGCCGCCGTCTGCGAAACGCCAAAATAGTCCTGCCATTCCAGACCGCTTGGCTGCTAACGTAATCAGCTCTCGCTGATTAATGAGTTAAGCCCGTAAGCTTAAATTTATTGAGTTTTAATTTGTCGCTGGACTCCAGCACAACTACCGCTTTTACAGCGAAAGCTCTGATAGTTCTGTACAAGCCATTTTGCAGAAGCAGTTTGGGGGTACAAGGGTAGACATGTAAAGCATAGCGCTTAACGCGTTAGGTGGACGCCCCCTCCATGTATCTCAAAGGGCGATTGAGGTGTCCACTGACCCCGGCAGCCAGTTATACGCCCTTGCTTTCCTTGAAACCAACAGTGGGTTTAGGCGGCGATTAAGGCAACACTGGAAACTATACTATTTGCTTTGTGCAAGCGGTCCCTGGAGTCCGTAAAGTGCGCTGGGAACGCGATTGAGCTGGAGACCTCGAGATGAAGAAGGCTGAGTGTGCACAAGAGCGTACGCGTATAGGTGCCAAAACGTCTCTGTGCGGGGCCCAGCCTGGCATTCACCTCTGAAACATCGAAATGAGCCTGCCACTCCTGACCTGCCGGCCGCTAATGCCAATGAGCTTCCACTGGTTAACGGGCTACGCCGGTAAGGTTAGATTTAATAATGCTTTTCACTTCGGTTTGGTTTGGTTTATGGGGTTTAACGTCCCAAAGCGACTAAGGCTATGAGAGACGCCGTAGTGGAGGGCTCCGGAAATTTCGACCACCTGGGGTTCTTTAACGTGCACTGACATCGCACAGTACACGGGCCTCTAGAATTTCTCCTCCAAAGAAATTCAACCGCCGCGGCCGGGATCGAACCCGCGTCTTTCGGGTCAGCAGCCGAGCACTATAACTACTGAGCCACCGCGGCGGCTGCTTTTCACTTCGTCCCAGTGAGCCCGGGTATGTTATGCGAAGGACAAACACTTCTCCCATTGACCCTGAGTGATGTTTCGTGAGCCTTGTCCTGACCAGCAATGAAAACCCAAGATTATTAAATTTCCTAATCTCATCTAGCACGAGACAGCTGCTCAATGCTAGTATTAGCTTCCATTAGTTGTAACTAGCGAAGCATAAAGGAATACCTGTTATCATTTATCTTCATTGCATACTAAGCACAACTCTCATTCTGCGTCCTCATCTAGGCTATGTTACCCTTACCAAGACATTCTTTGCTCGCGAAAAAAGTTTACCTTTGCCAGGGATGAAGATGTCGTGGAGGGTTACCCCCGCCGATGTAAACTTAAGCGCTCCGCTTCTGTAAGTGTGCACTGTGATGCTTACATTTGTGCAAGCCTGCAGATGACTGCAAGTGACTCGTGTCTCGTCAGGGTGCATAAAGATACCACCGGTGCACAAGCTCCCGTTCAATGCCTCGTTGCTGGTGTCAGCCCTTTCGTCGGTAACGTTGATATGATAACGGTCGAAGTGATGACCTTCTGGTCGCTTCCAGGTCACGGTCAAGGAGTCGCCCTCAACTGATACCAGGCTCAGGTTTACCACATCAGGGAGATCTGTGAAGCAAACAACACTTACTGAGGTAAAAAGCGTGTTGCTTTTGTAACCGATGTGTGACGTTCGCCTTAGGCTGAAAACTACTTTGGATTACTTATTACAACCTCCTGATAGCGCGGTAATTTCGCCGAACTCACCAAGGCATGCTTAAAATCACGGCGAGTGAAGATACTACTTCTTGTTGCTAACAGGTAAAAACGCACTTTGGAATAATATTGCCGTAGGTATGTAATTTCGCAAGTTTCCAGGCCCTAGGTAATTTCCTAGGTCATCGTGTGTACAACGTCCAACTTCAGCAGCTAACTTCATAAGTACGAAGTTCACTTGTATAAGTATGACATGCGTTTAGTTTCCGTTATCGGAGAGCCGGTGGTGACTGGCGCCAACGGAAGAAGAAAACCTTGACGCAATCAGAGGGAGAAATACTGCGTCTCCCGTAATCTGGAGTAGATGTAAGCATGAAATGGTTACGCAGTGGTTCGAGTGCTCCCCGACCGTGTATAGATGCACCTGCCAAAGGAGGAAATGCCATAATTCTTCATGATGGCTTATCATGATGGCACGGCGCAAGCAGTACTTTTGCAGTATTGGTGCCGTGAACGTGTACTGAATCGAATGCAGCTATATAACAGCGGTAGCTTACCGGTTTTCACTTATGAAGAAAAACGTGGCGTCTCACAAAAAAAGCTGAATTTCAGCTGAATACAATGCCGCGAGCTATATAAAGGACGATGTTAGGTGTGGCGTTGAGACAAAGTAATAGAGCAGAACGAGTCAGTAAACAAAAGCGAGGTAATGACATCCTTGTCAGGATCAAGAAGAATTGGCCATACGCGGAGCATGTAATACGAAGGGAATGTAGCCGCTTGTTTTGACGGCTATAGAATGGATTCCCAGAAAATGCAAGCGTGGCAAGCGTCGGCAGAACATCGGTTCAGCAGATGATGTTGGGTAGGTTGGGAGATTTGCGTGGCCCAATCTATCACTGGAAAGGGCGGATTGGGAGTATGGAGCAAAAGCAGTTGTCCTCCAGTGCAGAAATCTAGGCTAATGTTTGTGACGAATAAATGCGCCCGGCATTGAGGAGTTCACACGTGTCGTCAGCCTTCCTTCAAGGGCCCCTTATATCCTAAGGAGCAAACTTACCAAAATATCCCTTGACATCTCCTCCACCTCCAGATGAAATCTGGAAAAAGAAATTGTTCGCGTTGGTGAGAGACGCATCGGTGATTTCGAGTGCGACAACAAATATACCACTTAATTTAGCCGCGCAATTTCTGTTGCTTGCCATCCGATATTGTTCAAATCGTTGCGTCTGTAAAGACAGGAGGCATATTGCAGCCGATCACGTTCCCAGTCTCAAGAAAAAAACAGGTAAGAGCTTGTAGGAGCCATCCAGGAGGCGACATGAGGCCACAATTATTATAGGCTGGCCGGCAGCAGAAATGCGAGGCCGAGGAAAAGGTCCCGAGAGTTCTAACTAGCGCGTGCTGGCGACATTTCGTCATCTTCGGCGCCTCATCGATGCGAATTGCTACAGCCCCCCCCCCCCCCACCCCCCCCCTTCCGCGCCAGGAGAGGAGTCGATAAATAATGCGAAGATGTAGATATATTGAAGAGCTACGCAAAAGCGGTTTGAAGCAAGTCGATGTTCAAGTTATCGAAAGAATCGTTCAGGGCAGCCGGCGTCCGAAGGCGAGACTCAGGCAGGCGATTCTGGCCGTGGCGGAACGGCCGAGCTTTCGTGGCCTTCGAGGTACGCGTAGTGGCAATTAAGCGCTGTAGGTGCGTCTTCTATGTCTGCCCAGCAGCTGTGGCTTTGCTGCAGTTGGTACGACGGTCTCATGAGGGAAGGTGAACACATGCGTCCACATTGAGTGTGCGCAGGAGTATACAAACTAGCGTCACACAAGGCTCCAAGATTGGGCCCTCTGTAAGGGCGCACATCACAGTGCCAGGACGCGGCAAGAAGCAGTGTTGCATAGCGAGTGCGCAGTCGCTGGAAATGTGAGGCAGGGACAGTGAATGGACACCCAGTGATGCCACGAACGGGTGATGGGGGAGCGGAGCTGGCCGGCTTGCTCGGTAGCTCAGAAGTTGGCTTGGTACCAAGGGAGGGATGTCACGATCAGTGGCAAGCCCCCTTTGAGTGAAGGCTATGGGCGTGAGTACGTGAGTGGTGAGTTCCTTGGGAGCGAGGCCCTGGCTAGATTGCTCACGGGTGCGGCCAGGCGGGTAGTGAGCGACTCCTGGAAAGGCAAGCTGGGTATGCGGCACGGGCATACGCATCAGTGAGCACCCAGTCTTATACAACGTCGTTCAAGGCGGTCGCTGGCGGAAACGTAGATGCACAGGAACGCAGAGCTGTCTGCGTTTGAGGCATTTGGAATGCAAGCTACATGAATGTGGGTGTCACGTTCTGCGGGGCCACAGTAAATGCAGAGAGATGGCCGATGTTGCTGCCTCAATACACCAGTGGGTTCACTGAAGTAAGTGCCAGGGCGGAGGCTGGTGCAAATGCTCACAGGGGCAGGCGCGGAAGTAGGAGTTGGGGGAAAGCTCGTGTCGGCCGTACTTGGTGCGTCGTGGCGTGGGACAGCCGGACGGGAGACGATGGATAGGACAAAAGAGCTACTACTGGGGCTAGTTGGAATTACACTCTTGAAGGTATTGGTGAGCGCTATCAAAATACGGAAAAGGGACGAACACACAGGACGAAGCGCTTCGTCCTGTGTGTTCGTCCCTTTTCCGTCTTTTGATAGCGCTCATCAATACCTTCAAGGCTGGATAGGAGAGGCAGGGAGGCAGCCAGGGGTTGCTCGGACGGGCTGTGTTCCGACAGAAGGTGCTTGGTTGAGAGAGAGGCTGGTGCAGAGGCGGACGCTGGTTGCGGCGAAAGTGGGATTGCCGCGTCGTAGAGCGGCAACGCGAAGTAGCAGGCGCCGAAGTCTGCCATGACATCCACGCGCAGCTCATCGTACAGCTGGGAGCCCAAGGTAGGGCAGGTGAGTCTGTGCAGCAGGTCGGGTGGGAGAATGTCGCATTGGATCCCGGGTTTAAACGGCTGAATGCTGACGCCGTTCAGCTACAACGCAGCCTGAAGCTGGGCGAACCATCCACTTTCGTCTTGTGGCCTGAATGCCGAAAGCAGTGGTTCGAAGGCCGTGTCCTGCCAGCCCATTTCTAGTTACGCCGCTGACGGCAAGGCTCGCTGGGTCAGCACTATGTGGTGGTCGACTAGGAGGCGACCGCGGGCACATCTATTAGGGGGCTGACGGACATAAAAGATCAGCGGGGAGGCAGTGGCAGCGTCCGGCCGAGGCAAAGGTCCCGAGCGTTCTAAGCAGCTCGTGCGGGCGACACTTCGTCATCTTCGGCACTTCGGCAGTGCTGGCACCGCTGGTTGGTACAAGCTCTCACCTGTTTAGTGCTGTGCTGCTCGAGGAATAGTTGTTGGTTTTACCTTGGATGACAGGGAAATCTGATTCCAGCTAATGCTGTGCGATTCACCAACTGGTGGAACAGGCTGACTTGCAAATGTGACCGTTTTTCGACCTGCCGTCAAGAGAGTAACGTGTACGTTGCCATTGAGGCGACCTGTATTAACTATATGAATATGTTTAGAGCTACAGTGTAGAGTACTGTGAAAGAACATGGGATCCTCTTCAGAATACTGTAATTTGCTGTAGCCGAGAAACGCTTTTTTCTCAAAAGTCACTTGCCATTTGAATGATCAAAGTACATTACAAGCAGTAAGTTCGGAACGTTCCAGCGGGAGCATTTTGTACCAGAAAATGTTGTTTGGTTTTCAAATTTACAAAGCTTTTAGGATGGAAGCAAAGAACTATCGCCATTACATGGAGGAAGAGGACACGATGTCGCGTTCGATGATATTTGGTGTTTTCGGATGTATACAACACCTAGCGTTTTCCTAAATAAAAACGCACAAAAGTTTCAAAGAAAAAGCGAAGGCCGACGCAGCAGAACGGCTGGATATGTTAACCGTTCCTTCTTCTTTTAGGCGTCTGTTGCTTTTGTTTTAACATTTTAGTCCCTTCTCAACATATAAGACACCTCAACCTTGTTGAATGACACATTTAAGAAAATCGAACGGTTGCTGCCACCAGTCATGCTAGTGTCCTCCGCTCTTTATGCGACCCAAGGTCACAGGTGTACAGCTGAGGAAGTTGCTATACTGCGAAGTGCTCAGTGTTATCGCAAGCTTTGGTGTGGCACCTACGTTCGAGGTCCATTTTGGCATGACCGCGGCTGCTTGATATTGGTTATTGAGCTCAGTTTAACAAACTCCGTGACACCGATACGAAATCTGCCCTTCCTAGCAGCAGAAAGACTGTCTACCTGACGACTTCACTTAAGTTCCTGCTTGCTCAGTAAGTTGCATACCCTGGCAGGGCTTGCTGGTGACGAACCTCCTTTCCGCTACAAGACAGACAGGGGCTTCAGGTCGCCTACGTGGCGCCAAAGTTTCCGGTATCTTTCTCTTGTCCCACCAACCTCCACGTCTCTGTGGATTAAAATTAAGATTAGACCAGAAAAATTGGCCTCGCCATACTTCTGGGAGTAAAAAAAAACAGTAGACGCTTTATGGATCTAGAGTGTCCCAAATGAATCTAAATAAGTCGCAGTAAGTTATTTGTTTGGGCTAGTCGGTACATTGTTAAAACTGAAGGCACAGCGCACGAAAGACAGGACTAAGGCAGAGACAAACACAGCGCTGACTTGCGACTAAAAGGCTTTAATGCTCGCACGCAACAAAAAGGCGAAAAAAAGAGCACAATCTACAGATACAGCAGCATAAGTGATGATTGTCAAAAAAACAACAAAGTACACAATAGCACCCTACACTAGCGCACTTAACTGTTAAGATAGTCAATTTCTTTTTGCGTTAGCATGATGGAAGGCTTGCTGACGTAATTGCCAACACCCCGGTGAATTAAAAGAGCTTCTACGATTTCCCGCGTACGTTGGTCCTTACGTTTATACAGTATTGTAGTACGTAAATCGTAGAAGCTCTTTTAATTCACCATGGTCTTGACAATTGCGCCAGCAAGCCTTCCGTCACGCTAACACAAAAAGAAATTGACCATCTTAAGAGTTAAGTACGCTAGTGTAGGGTGCGATTGTGTACTTTGTTTGTTGTTTTTTTGACAATCATCACTTATGCTGCTGTATCTGCTGATTGTGCTCTTTTTTTCGCCTTTTTATTGCGTGCGAGCAATAACGCCTTTTAGTCGCAAGTCAGCGCTGTGTTTGTCTCTGCCTTAGTCCTGTCTTTCGTGCGCTGTGCCTTCAGAATCTAAATAGTTAACCTTCGACTCTTGTTTCTTCTTCCCCCGCTTTCGGCGCAATGAATGAACGATGGTCTACGGAGATGCGTGAATACAAGAGAAACGAGCGCTACTCACCTTCTGACCGTTGTGAATAGTCCACAACGTCGCACTGGTTGCCGAAATAACGATGCACACAGGTACGGCGATAATAAATACCACTGCTAGCGTCGGGCAGCGACTTTGTTTCTTTCGCTGCTCTTGCTCTCCAGGAGCTGCTTCTTCGAAGTTTTTTACCAATGTCGCTGATTCGTGCGCGGTCATGTAACGCACATGAAACGGCTGCTCTCCTTCCTCCATGTTGCGCTAGAAGTGCTGAAGGCACATATATCTTGTATTCTGACCCCAGCCCCACGTGTGGAGGGTGGGGTGCGATACTTTTCGACAAGTGTTTACGCTGTCCTCGAAGAGGAACACAAACGTGCCTTTTAGGTTATCTGTATTCTCATAATGAAATGCTCTCCTATGGATCAGGCAAGGAAAAGGTCACAACGTAATGGCTTCGGCCTTATCGGGATAAAAGGCTGCGAGGTACGGCTCGCAGAGTATCAACCTTTAAAGGGCAACTTTGGCTATTTCTCGACCACACTCAATTATTGCGTGATTTACACTGCCGAAGTCTTGCTCATCAGAGCATGCGACGTATTTAAAAATTATTTCAAGAAATTTTTAAACCACCAATAAAGATTTTAAATGAGCACAGCAGCTTGCGACTTCAATAGTTTGACGTCATTGTCCTTTATGAGTCTGTACGCAAACAGTATGACGCCGATTGGCTGCCGCCCGCCGTTTTAGATGGTTCGCCGTAGAATGACGATGACGACTCCTTCCTCGGACCTATCAGCGCCAACATTTTTGCATAGCAACTACACTCACACACCGACCTCCGACGCCTCGTCTAGTGCTTCAAAGGCAGGGCCTCTATACTCCAAAGGTCATTCAAGCGCTACTTTTCTTTCTTCTACGTATAGAACAATGTCCTCGTGAAGAACGTCGCATCTAACAAGACCGCCTGCCTTTTTGGGGTCCCTGCGAACCTTCGTGAAGAAATTCTAGAGCCTTTGCCGGACGAGCCAACAGATGGCTACCTTGGTTTTTCTCGTTGCCTCCGCCGAATTCAGGACAAGTATTACTGGTATTTTGTCTGCTCACGTCGTACACTACGTCAAGAGATGTCCTGGTCCTGAACATCGCTAAACGGCGCCAACAAGATCTGCAGGATTTCTGCAGCCCGTGTAAACACCAACGAGCCCCATAAAGAAAGTAGGCAAGGACGTACTGGATCCCTTCCCCACGTCGACGCCTGGAACCAAATGGATACTTATGGCTGCCGACTACCTGACGCGCAACGCCGAAGCAAAACCGGTACCAAACGGCCCAGCAGCAGAAGTTAGGAAAAATTTCGTGGAATACATCTTGCTGCGACACGGCGCCCCCGAAGTACCCATCAAAGACTGGGGAAAGCTTTCTTAGCAGAGCTGGCACTAGCCATCGTGCGATGCATTCAGAAAGCCATCGCGGAACAACTGCGTGTCATCCGCAGACGGCCTTATGGAGCGTTTGAAAAACTTCACCGCAGACATGCTTGCCACGTATGTTAATGCGGAAAACAAGACGTGGGGCGTCCGCCTTCTCTACATCATCTTCGCCTACCATACCGCACTACACAAGACCACCCAGATCACACCTTTCTGCCCCGTCCACGGTAGGAAGGCAACCACCATGTTCGACGCCAGGCTTCCAAACGTTATCAATCATGACATCATCGATCGTCTTCGTCTACGTTCAACGCGCAGAACTGTTAAGGTGAAGGTTGCGCAAACACGGGACGATCCACAACGAAGAGACACACACCGGCGCCTGTGTTTGTCTCTCTGTCTCTTCGTTGTGCATCGTCCCGTGTTTGCGCAACCTTCACCTTAACAGTAACACATACCAACTAGGCCCAACCGAAGTTTTATTGCAGCGTGCAGAAGCCTGCCAAGTTGCCCGGCTGCGGATAAAGGGCTAAGAGTGCATCGATGCCCGAAGCCCGATGAGCGTCTGTAGGTGTGTCGCCGTTGACTGAGTGAAAAGATTTTGCGCCGCTACTTCGGCCCGTACGATATCCTTCGCCTAATAGAGCTTTACACCCATGTTGTCACCGATGCAGTTACAGCATCTGAACGCCTTTCACGCCCAGAATTTGTGCATGTGGTGCGTCTAAAGGCCTCTTATGGACGCTAATTAACTCTTTTTGTAGGTTTTTATTTTTATTTTTTACTTTATACGTGTCTTATTTTCGCCAAACTTTCTCTTTGTTGTAACTTGTAAGGCAATGGGCTAATGCTTCTTCAAGGGGTGTGTACAAAGCTTGTATTGTTTGTTAAAAGCCGTCGTCATGCGGCTTTATCATCTTGTTTCTGACCCGAGATGCAAGCAGGTGCATCTCGAATGACCGCGACCACGCACTACTCCTTTTAGGTTGTGTAGGAATACCATGGATGCTACACTGTTAGGAAACTTTCATGTGCACCCTTGTCCTGGCTATACAGACGACAGCGCCAATTCGTCTTGAAGCGGGAGGAGGGAAAGCAACTGGAGCGTTGTATCGTCGCCATGACAACGGCACACAGCAGAAAAAAAAAATTAATCCTGAGGGGGGTTTGAACCACTGCCTGCGAAAATAGAGCAGCTTCATATCTCGGTGCCTCAGAGAATTCGGCGCACGCCGCTGCTTATCGCGCTACGTCCGGGAGCAGGAATCATTCAGTTTTAAGCGTCAGTTCTCTTCCGGACACCAGTTACGCGGATGTACATGAAACCGAAATCAACCGAAGTTTAGTACCCGTGGATGTTAATGTCAACTTATCCGAAACCTCTTTGCCTGTTTTAACCGGGTGCGGCCAAGAGCGGCGGTAATTCTGTTCTTTTGGGGACCACCGAGCACATTTGTTGCTATCGCCACCGCTAAGTTGTTCATTTCTTGGTGGGAGCTAGTCAGCCCAATGAAAAATTCGTTTCACCTCCATTTCGGCCTGCTTGTGTACTGCAGCAGCGTTATTACCCCACGTGACAGTACATCACCCAGGCTCATCTGTTCCTGTTACTTACACAAGAGGCCCCTAACTCAATCCTGCCTGTGCAGTCGCCCTCGAGTTCGTAGATACAACCAACGCCATTAAAACGTGTCCGGAATACCCCGAACCACCAGTTGTATCGTCTAATTTGACTCCCAGGCCGCCCTCCACTTGATATACAATAGTGCGCTAGTTTGAGATATAAAAAATTTTTGAACGTGCCATCTCAGTTTTCTGATCAGCCACCGTCATTTCAGATGAATCCGTGGCCATTCATAGTTTGTCACTTAGTCTTTCATTTCGAGACATTCAGAACCAGGCGCCGGCAATGACTTCACTTAGGGCACCAAGAAGTTTACGAGAGTCTACAATCAGTTTAGACTTTAATTCATACACTTTTCAGCGCCACATCCTGTACTAATCATGCCTGATTTATGAATTACACGTATTTTTTCCAATACAGAGAAGCGCCCTCATCAACCTAGCCCAGAAAAGAGTTTCTACTGCCTCCATTTAGATCGCATGCCACCAAATTCAACTTCCCTGTATATGACCTAGGGACCCTATCTCTTCTACCGTTCTGTTGTTCAATCGTCGCATTTTTTCCACGCCTACCCATTATCCTGGCGTACCTGGCTGGCGGAAGCGCAACGGTAGAATCCGCTGGCGGTAATACGACGACCTAAAGACATCCTCAGCGCCTAAATCTGCGAAAATATAAATTATTGCTCCCTGCACTCTTTAGGCCGAGCGCAACTATATCACACGCTGCTACCTTCAAGCGACCACACCAATTGAGTTAATAAGGTCGTCTCAAGACGATGTGATACAAAATGAGCGAACGGGCGTCCCGTGGACCCAGATGCAGTTTTAAGGACGAGTTACTGGCTTGCAGAAATGCAGAAGTGGAAATGTACAGTCGGGAGAAAAGTCTCCGGACCACGTGTTCCTCTAACGAAGCCGAGAGCTCTGCTATTAGTCGGCGGCTGGAGACCACACTTGTGGAGGTAAAAGTTAAATTTTTGTTCTTTCATCTCCACAAGTGCGGTCTCCAGCCGCTGTCTGATAGTAGAGACATAAGCTTCGTTTGGTGAACACGTGGTCCGGAGACTTTTGTCCCCGACTGAACTTCGAAAGCTTCTGCCCCGAAATCGCATATTACAGGCGCAGGGAATTTACACCGGGTGTTTCAGCGAACACTTTCAAAAATTTTGAAAAGGCTTTTTGGGTAAAAGTGAGGCTTTTGAGGCACAGTATTACCAGTGTTGGCGGACACCAGAAAACCGGCGAATCGTCTTAAGTAGTAAGATGGTAAACTAATTTTAATAATTAACTTTTTAACTAGCATGGTTATCACAATCTGGCGGGCTAGTTGCTGGGAATCCATACGATTTCAGCAGAGCGAACACGGTTAGGAAAAAACAGACAGAAAGGGGGACAGCGCTCGTCCTTTCACAGCGCTCGTCGTTTCAGCGCCCTGTCCTGTCCCCCTTTCTGTCTGTTTTTTTCCTAACCGTTTTCGCGCTGCTGAAATCGTATAGCATGGTTATGCGCCTAGTTGAGACTTGTAGCCTGTCGTTAGTTATAGCCATAATAGTTTTTAAAATTTCGAAAACGTGTTTACCCTCGCCTCTGTGCGTCGACAAAATTTGGCCGCATCGGGCGAAAATACATGAGCTTTCGAAAGCATGCAGGCAAAGCAACCCCTCCAGTCTACGTAAATAGCCAAAAAGCTAAATTTTGTCGATCCACAGCGGCGAAGGTAATCGCGTTTCCGAAATTCTAAAAACTGATATGGCTATTACTAACGACCGGCTACAGATCTCTATTTGCAACTAGGCGCCTAACTGTACTAGTTAAAAAGTTAATTATTAAAAATTGCTTAACCGTCTTACTGCTTTAGACGAACCACCGGTTTTCTGGTGTCCACCAACACTGGTGGACACCAATACTATGTCGCAAAAGCCACATTTTTACCCCAGAAAGCCTCTTTATGAAAATATTTGAAAGTGTTCGTTGAAACACCCGGTATACTGTGGATCGCACTTAGCTGTCGGAAAGCATTAGCAGGTGTGTACGAGCGGCTGAACGGTACATCGAAGCCCCAGAAAATGAGGAAGGACAAGGAGTTCTATGGACGGAAGTGCCGCGCTATACATACGCCGGAAAATTTCATACATATTTGGCATGTAAGTACAAAGCTTTGCTCTAATGTCATTAAAACGTTGGCTGCGAAAGACAGCTGAGCTTGAAAAAATTGGAGGAGACTCTTAACCTCCGCCTTAAGGGTGTGACGCCATAGCGTTAATACTCATATACGCGTATGCAGAATTGGTCATTCTCGAATTTGCATTCATAGATCCGTGGGAGTCTTCATACCACTGTGACGACCCCACATAATGCGCAGGTCCACACGGGACGGAGAGGCAAGAAGACACCGTATGGCTCAGTTTAAACAAAATGATGTAATCAATAATTATACATTGTACATCAGAGGCTGGGGCGTCCGAGCTTACGTGGCGACGCCGTCATGGGGGCGATGGAGGGGCTCCGGAGTTGCGATCCGTCGGTTGCTGGCAGAAGCTGCGCGCCGTCCGGCTTCGGCGCTGAAGGACCCTTTTTGTGTACGATTGTCGTCCTGAGCATGCTTTTCGTCCGCACTGGCCAGCTATATGTGCTCCGCCGGCCACGCCCGATCTCCTGTCTTCCAGGCTGGATTGTTTCCTTCTTCCTCCTTTCCACGGCGGCGCCTGCGGCACCCCCGACCTCCCTCGTTGGGATGTCGTTTGTCTCCCGCCGGCAGCTTTCTTCTCTTGTCGGGTTGTCAGCCTCCCCTGCCGACCTCCCTCGTTGGGATGTCGTTTGTCTCCCGTCGGCAGCTTTCTTCTCTTGTCGGGTTGTCAGCCTCTCCTGTGTCCTTGTACGGCCAGGCAGCCTAATTGGGCTGGCTTTCCCTCCCGCCGGCGTCTTTGTACCATTGTAACCCTTCAGTGGCTTTGCCGCCGCTGGGGGCTCCGTCAACGCGGCGCCGTCGAACGCGGACCGTTTAAGGGGAGACAAGGGAGTAGGACGGAACGAGCTGCGTCCTTTGCCGGGGTGCCTCCGGGGTTCAGCACAGGGAAGATTCCGCCGAAGATATGGGCCCTCGTAGCGCACGCTCGGAACGTCACACTCGCTCACCGTCCAGAAGAATGTTCTCCGAACATTTGAGTCCAGGCAGCTCCCCTTCTTTTTCTGAATCGCCTCACACATTCCGTCCGACAAAACACTTTTCGCTGCACACAACACCACTGCACAGCACCATATGCCGCAGCTGTCATAACTGGCGTCTCCAGGGGCAGCATTGATCTTCTTTCACAGACAAACATGAAACTCAGCACCCAAGCCTCTCCTTGCTAGTCCAAACTGGACGAAATAAATTTACCACAGTTACAAAGGAGCTCCCACTTCCAGCACAATCACGGCACAGACAAAAAAAAATATAGATAACGAAAGGAAGTCGGGCATGTTCTGCATCCTGTGTAAAAGTGTTACATAATGACAGAAAGGCTTAACTAGCAACTCCGATATCTTAACACATAAGCACATAGAAATGTTATGAGCTGCAGCATTACACAGTCTTAACCAGTCCCCAACTCCGCTCTGTTTACGCCATTAGTCCGACTTAGCTTTCCGATTTCGAAGCGGATATCGGCGTTCATGAGTCGTACCAAGTAATTCTGTGACCCCTTGTCTGCTTTGAGACTCGCGAGGGCTCGTGGCAGGAGCCTCTCTTGGCGTTATCTGCGCGGCAACCTCGCGCGCTTCTTCCTCCAGCAATGCATGAAGTAAATCCGGTGGCATTCCTGCCGTAACCTCTGGCGCTTGCCGAACAAATGCAGGAGAGGGCGTTTCTTGCGAACAATCTGCGCGCTCCGCTTCACTTCGGTCCCCATCAAAATCTGCGCTTTCCCCCTCCTCATTTCGTGAATACTGAACCGGTGCCGACTTGAGGCGATTTGCGTGTATCCTTATCAAGCGGCGGTTCACGTCTCGGATTCTGAAGTTTACCGGAGAAAGCTTCTCGACAACCTCGCACGGTCCTCTCCACCTCGTCTGGAACTTACGAGCCAACCCAATCTGTCTTTGGCAGTTTTCGATGTACACGCTATCCCCCACATCAAACGGCGCGTCTCTAGCACCGCGATCGTGCACCTCCTTCCTGCGCTTCGCCGCTTTCTTTAAGGCCTCCTTTGCGATGTCCCTCGCCACTTGCAAGCGCGATTCTAGCTCAACCTTATAGTCGTCCAGTGAAGCGTATGGGACACGACAGGGGCCCTCTGGCACTTCACTAGGCTGGTCCGGGTCTCGGCCGTAGAGAAGAGAAAATGGCGATTCGCCCGTGCTCTCGTGTGCTGCGGAATTGTAGGCAAACATTGCATACGGGAGCCACAAGTCCCAGTCCCGCTGGTCGCGCGAAACAAAATGCGGCAGGAACCCGGCCACGGTTTGGTTCAGTCGTTCCACCGCGCCGTTGCAAGCCGGATGGTACGGTGTTGTCTGCTTCTTAGTGATCTTAAGCAGCTCGCAAACTCTCCTCATTAGCTGCGACACGAAGTTCGTTCCCCGATCTGTCAAGAGTTGCCTCGGAGATCCATGTCGGAGCACGATCTGTTCGACAAATGCTCTTGCAACCGTGTCTGCTTTCTGATCTGGGAGTGCTACCGCTTCCGCGTATTTTGAAAGGTGATCTACAAATACTAAAATGTACCTGTTTCCAGAAGTGGTCGTGGGCAATGGGCCCATTATATCCATACCTGTCCGCTCGAAAGGAGCCGAAACCTCAGGGAACGGCTGAATTGGTGCTGGCCTGCGTCCCTTGGGTGTTTTTCTTTCCAGACAGGAATGACACTTCGCACAGTAGTCTCTAACATCCTGTCGCATGCCACTCCAAAAGTACAAACGCTCGACGCGCCTGCGTGTCTTCGCTACGCCAAAATGACCGGCGCACGGCGCATCGTGAAACGCGCGAAGAACCCTTCCTGTCCACGACCGAGGTATGACGACTCTCTCCCAAGCGGTTTTCTCTGGTCTCCCTTTCCTGGTTGGCCTCGTGCGCCGACACAGGGTGCCGTCTTTGCCAATGAAATAACCTAGCTGTTCGGGGTGAGATGGTGCGCCCTCTAAGCTTTCGATTATTCGCTTCAGGTCAGGATCTTTGCACTGCTCTGTGCGTAATTCGGCGGGGTCGACTACGGGGACAAACTCATCTATAGCTGACACGGCAGCTGTACGGCTGAGCGCATCAGCATTCAGATGTGTCTTTCCTGACTTGTGCTCCACCTCAAAGCAGTATTCCTGCAGCTGTAGATTCCATCTAGCGAGTCGCGAGCTAGGGTCCCTGACACTCATCACCCATTTCAGAGGATGTCAGTCTGTGACTAGCTTGAATTGGCGGCCGTAAAGGTAGCATCTGAAGTGCTTTACTGCCCAGACAACGGCGAGGCACTCCCTTTCTGTAGCTCCGTACTTCTGCTCTGTGGGGCTCAGCTGTCGGCTAGCAAAAGCCACGGGATGTTCTTTGCCCTCGATAACCTGAGATAACACAGCACCAACTGCGAACTTTGACGCATCTGTGGCCAAAATGAAGGGCAAATTAAAATCCGGGTGGCGCAACAGCGGTGCACTCATTAGCTTCCTCTTCAGGGCCCCAAAAGCATCCTCCTCGTTTTTGCACCAGCGAAAGGCGACATTTTTGGCTGTTAAGGCAGTGAGCGGCTTAGCGAGCTTGGCGAACTCCTCTATGTGCCTTCGGTAGTAACCGATCAGGCCGAGAAACTGCCGGACCTGGCGGACACTAGTCGGGGATGGAAAATCCGAGACACACCTTAGTTTCTCAGGGTCTGGTCGCACGCCGTCAGCTGAAACAACGTGCCCGAGGTATTTCACCTCGTTTTTGAGGAATTGGCACTTAGAAGGCTTCAGCTTGAGACCAGCTCCTCGTAGTCGCACAAAAACCTGCTCAATATCGCGCAAGTGGTTCTCAAAACTGTCACTGTATATGATTATGTCATCCATATACACGAAGCACAGCCTCCCCAAAAGACCCGCCATGATAACATCAGCGGTTCTCTGCCAGACAGCAGGGCTGTTGACCAGACCCATCGGCATTCTTTTCCATTCATAGTGCCCTGAGGGCGTGTTGAATGCCGTTTTCTCAGCATCTGCCGGATCCATTGCTATCTGCCAGAATCCCGCCGCCATGTCCACTACCGTGAAGTACCTGGCAGAGCCCAGCTGAGAAAGCGTCTCCTGTATATTGGGAATGGGGTATGGATCGATGCGAGTTACGGCATTTAATTTGCGGTAGTCCACCACCAATCGATACGAGCCATCTGGCTTTTCCACCAATAGTGCCGGTGCTCCCCATGGTGACTTTGAGTGTTCGACAATGCCGCGATCAATAAGGTCCTGCACCTGCCGCTCCATCTCCTCACGTTGGGAGTAAGGAATCCTGTACGCACGTTGGTAAACGGGCGATGAAGTGCCGGTTTCTATCCTGTGCTTTATAACGCCACAACAGCCCAAATCCAGGTTGGACGCGGCGAATACCTCTGAGTAGTCGTTCAGCAAACCAGCCAGAGCCTCCCTCTCCCTGGATTTTACGTGGGAAAGATCGAACAACGCATTTAGAGGAGCCGAAGGACTAGCATGCTCCACAGTTGCGAGTACCGTATCGGTGGGCTCACGTTTCTCTATCACAGATGTGAAGAAAGCCAATGTTTTGTTCTTGGGAAGGCTCAGTGGCTGCTGGCTACAGTTAACCACGCGTAGGGGCACTCTGTGGGCGTCATTAACAGTCACGAGGCACGCGGCTGCCTTCAGGCCATTACTAAGAGAGTCGACCGGTTCAAGCACTCCCACGGCGCCGCTCTTTACATCTGCAGGCACATAAGCGTACAAAATGTGCTCCGACCGCCTCATCGACGACCGCCTCATCGACCAGCTTCACGGCAACCCGCGAATATACCTTCTCTAATGATCCCACTGTTTGACGTGTGTCAATATCGGTACTGCTAATCTCAGCCCTGCTCCTGTTCGAAAACGGAACTTTTGAGCCCCCCGCATTAACTTCTTCCTCAGAGAATGAGACTACTACCTTCCCTTTTCTCAAAAAATCCTGCCCTAATATACCTGACACTCCGTTTGGCAGAGACACCGTGTCCGGGCATACGTAGCAGGGGTGCTCCAATGCAATTCCGCCGAGAGTGAAGTGTAACCGGTAGAGCCCACTTATGCCAAGAGGATCCCCCGTTAAGCCTACAAATTTGGTTGCCATACCACCAGACGCTTCCAACACCTCGCGGTTCCCTTTCCTTCGAAGCGTGTTAAAGCTGCTTTCCTTAAGCAAGGTCACCTTTGACCCCGTGTCTATCAACAATTCCATGCAACAACCGTTTAACTTGCAACGCACAACAGGGCATGCCTCGTCGGCCACACAAACCACCACCACCTCATTACCCACTGCTGCCTCCCCACGCTCATCAGGATGGGGAGGACAATCTAGTTTTTTGTCCCTGTATCTGGAGCCTCGCTGTAGGCTTGCTTAGGGCGTGTCTCGCCTGCTTCTCTTTGTGGCTCCCCACGGCGCACGTTTGGGCAGAACCTTGCGATGTGTCCGCGACCCTGGCACGCGAAGCACGCGATTTCTTCGAAATCTCGCATACCGCGCCTGTAGCTTTGTGGCGGTCTCCGGTTTCCAGCGAATGGGCGCCGTTGAGCGCCCGCTTCAACCTGGCGTTCCACCTGCTGAGATAGCAGCTGCTCTAAGCGATCTAACCGCTCTGTCAAGAGAGCAACCTCAGGGTTGGGCACCACTCTCTCTATGACGCGTACTCTCGCTGCGGCCGCCGTTAGCGCCTCATTTCGTTCCTCATCCAATGCGGCCGCCACGGCTTGGTCGAAATTGCTCGGCTTGCGCGAGAGCACGAACCGGCGCACGGGGTCTTGCAGACCAGCCACAAACAAAGCGGTCATTTCCTCTTTAAGTAGATCCTCCGCGTATTTCTTCTTTAGCTGGTCTCCTTCCTCCTCCCTACTCAACGTATCGCGCGCTAGGCGCTGAAGCCGCGACGCAAACGTTCGCACGTCCTCCCCTACCATCTGTCCGGCGTCACGGAACCTCTGTACCCGCACATGACGTGGTTCAGTGTCGAAATGCTCGAACGCGAGCGTCTTAAATTCCGCAAATGATTTTGTGGATTTTACTTTTTCGTCTCGCCATGCAAAATCATGAGCAGCTCCTGCCATCTTACACCTCGCCATTCCCAGCATTTGAGCATCGGACCATCCCCCCATTTTCCCAATCTCTTCTAGCATGGAAAAGAAATCGCAGATTGGAACCCCTGTCTTATCCCCCGTAAACGTCGGAATGACGCTTCCTAATGCCAGCATGCTTGCCCCGAGCGACGGCTGTGGAGTGGGAGCTCCGTCAGTTACAGACATTTTTTCCGCTCCAGCCCTCCGGTGCCTCAAGCCTCTCAAATGGGGGTCAAAGTCCCACAATCAGTCCCGTGATTCCCCTTTCATTACAATTTTGAAGTCATGAATGTCGCAGCATTCAGAGGACATTTGCTTTTGAGACCCCACTTCTGACACCAGTGTGACGACCCCACATAATGCGCAGGTCCACACGGGACGGAGAGGCAAGAAGACACCGTATGGCTCAGTTTAAACAAAATGATGTAATCAATAATTATACATTGTACATCAGAGGCTGGGGTGTCCGAGCTTACGTGGCGACGCCGTCATGGGGGCGATGGAGGGGCTCCGGAGTTGCGATCCGTCGGTTGCTGGCAGAAGCTGCGCGCCGTCCGGCTTCGGCGCTGAAGGACCCTTTTTGTGTACGATGTCGTCCTGAGTGTGCTTTTCGTCCGCACTGGCCAGCTATATGTGCTCCTCCGGCCACGCCCGATCTCCTGTCTTCCAGGCTGGATTGTTTCCTTCTTCCTCCTTTCCACGGCGGCGCCTGCGGCACCCCCTTCCTCCCTCGTTGGGATGTCGTTTGTCTCCCGCCGGCAGCTTTCTTCTCTCGTCGGGTTGTCAGCCTCCCCTGCCGACCTGCCTCGTTGGGATGTCGTTTGTCTCCCGTCGGCAGCTTTCTTCTCTTGTCGGGTTGTCAGCCTCTCCTGTGTCCTTGTACGGCCAGGCAGCCTAATTGGGCTGGCTTTCCCTCCCGCCGGCGTCTTTGTACCATTCAGTGGCTTTGCCGCCGCTGGGGGCTCCGTCAACGCGGCGCCGTCGAACGCGGACCGTTTAAGGGGAGACAAGGGAGTAGGACGGAACGAGCTGCTTCCTTTGCCGGGGTGCCTCCGGGGTTCAGCACAGGGAAGATTCCGCCGAAGATATGGGCCCTCGTAGCGCACGCTCGGAACGTCACACCACTCCTGACGCAGT
Source organism: Amblyomma mixtum (assembly GCF_055824585.1). NCBI lineage: Eukaryota > Metazoa > Arthropoda > Arachnida > Ixodida > Ixodidae > Amblyomma > Amblyomma mixtum. Next base: position 34,718,152 of record NC_143020.1, on the reverse strand, counting down.
GGTGCGGCGGTCAAGCGATGCGCCACTGCCCTGTCATGGAAAGTGCTGCCGCCAGTGGGTCTTGTGAGACCCAGGAAGAAGAAAGCAGGAAAAATAAGAAATAAAAGCTAATAAAACTTAGTGCTGTGTTGGGGTATTGACGAAAGACACTTGAGCAAATATCCGCTTACGATGCCCCTCAAGAAAAAAGAAAAGAAGAAATAAAAGAAACACCACAGAAGTGAGACACACTTGCACTAAAACTACTGCATGTATTCCGATAATAATAGATTAAATTAACTATAAAAGTCACACGTTGGCCAGCCCGTCAGGAATAACTGTTTATCAATAATGGCACCTTTATAAAACTGCGACAATTAAATTCATATCTCGATACGTACATCAATCTTCACTCAGTGCAGCTAATAGGAATCTAATAGAAACAAACAAACGGAAAATACGTACCATACTCCATGACACAGCAAGCGTACTGAGGCGAACTTCATGAGCAGATCTTTCTGTCCAAAGAAAGGCTCCCCGACGCACCACTCATTCTTATTACCAAATTAAGCACCTGTCCTACTTAAAGCGGAATTTTTCTCCCATACCGAAGCCATCGGCCTCCATTGAGACTGAACGATGCACACTCTGATCAGAACCGTACCACCATTCACTTCGACAACACTATCGCTCATACTAGACACCAGTCATATAATTTATAGGCACTCACATAGCCCAATCCGCACCTGAAACAAAAAAATAATAGAATTCTTAGTTTGTTTTGTTTGTTTCGTTTATTGTGCTTAAGACAGTACAGAAGTAGCGCCGAGGGGTAGAGGCAAAAGGCGATAGCAATGAACGCCTGACTGGGCCAAAGTCCCTACATAACTTCCAGCACGAACAGCACACACATAGGAATGACTGCAAAGAAAGCAAGCTTGCACATGAACAGAGGCAATCTGTCGATTACAGAGGAAATTAAAAAGAGCAGGATCTAAGCCAACAATAAGTAGTCAAATTATACAATTGTGTAAACTAAGCACAAAATAAATTGACAGAATAAGTTGAATAATAAAATACAGAACCAATCAGTGGGCATAAACTCATGCAGTAGAAAATAATAAAATCACAGGATAACATTGGATTATGATATGCTATTCGCAAGCAGCATCATTGACCAAATACTGTAGGTATGCTTACAACTTATACAGAAAATAAATTTTCCCCTTTTTCCTGAAGGAAATCAGGGAAGAACAACAATTAACGGTTTCGATTAAAGGCGGGAAAAGATTCAAACAGTTAGTGCCAGCATAACACCGGAACTTTCGTTTCTAATACTTATCCTAGGCAAAATATAAATTAGCGTCATCAAATTAACCATGATGGGGATGGTGGAAGTAATTATCTTGATAGATTCAGTTGCGAAAATTTTTATCGCAGTCCACCTCAACGAAGAATTGCGAAGAATTGCGAAAGTTCTATTCCAACCACTTCGAGGCAACCAACCAACCGCAAACTTTTCGAAATCAGAGCTCCGCGTTGTACTGTATATAAAAAGACTTCAATTCCAATAGCCAGCCAGCAAGACAACTATGTTAGCATTCTCTATCGTAGATTTTTCTCAAATATTCCCTGTGAGGCCCATCCACTTTAAAGTGCCCCTGAAAAGGGTGTTCGAGGTTGGCTGCGAAATGCTTGTATTATGTACTGTACAGGCTACCGAGCGCTCATGCTAGACTCAAAAGCGAGCCGATAATTTACAACGCAATATTAAAAAGCGCCTCTTCCGCGCCTTGCAGCGACCGATTTGGGCTGATCCGCGCGCACTGCGTCATGCAGCGCTCATTATGTCATCAGCGGACTGCTATCATTGGTTCGCCACGGCGTCTCTGCCAACAGCAAACCACTTTAGGAGGCGTTGGCTCCACATCCTGGGGCATTCCCGCGCGCGTCGGCGGCGGGCGGAGGGGTCTAGTCCGACTCCAATCAACACTTCCGAGACGTCGCGCTTGGTGCTGGCGAGCTGGCGCGTTGAGCGCCGCGCCGCCTATCCTCATGGAGCTAGCTTGCGCTGCTCGCGTTGCTCGCGTCTGGCGCCGCTCCCATGCGCAGACTGGTTCTGGCTGACGCGCGGGACGCCTGGCGCGTGGTGACGCGCGGTGCAAATGTGTTTGGAGTTCGAGCTCTTGGGTGCAAAAAGTGACGAGAAAAGAGGGATAGTCGCGACGACGCGGAAATTCTAATTTTGACTATAGGTAACTCAGCTCCCACAAAACGCATATTTTTTTTTTTTTTTTGCCGGAGCGTATTTGTGACGCTGCGTCCTTCAGCATCCTAGGCATACTGCAAATTTGTTGAGACCTTCCTTCGCAGACACTTTAAATGGCTTATCTCCACGTTATCTGTCATAGCTAGTTTTTTCTGCTATTGGTAGTTAATTTTTAGAGCTACCCCTTCCTTTCCTTTCAGTTCGTTTATCTACCTAGTGCCATGCGCCGAGGCATTCATTTTTAATTATTTGCATATCGAAATAGACAATACCTACTATAATCTCGAATAACGTAGATGAAGTTGCGTACGGTTACATACATTACCAGTGAATCTCATTGCATCTCGTAATAAACCAATCCGAGAGCCCGAGGTTATGAAAGTCAACAAACAAACTGTGACGACCCCACATAATGCGCAGGTCCACACGGGACGGAGAGGCAAGAAGACACCGTATGGCTCAGTTTAAACAAAATGATGTAATCAATAATTATACATGGTACATCAGAGGCTGGGGTGTCCGAGCTTACGTGGCCACGCCGTCATGGGGGCGATGGATGGTCTCCGGAGTTGCGATCCGTCGGTGGCTGGCAGAAGCTGCGCGCCGTCCGGCTTCGGCGCTGAAGGACCCTTTTCCGTGAACGATCTCGTCCTCTCTGCGTGCCTTTCCTCCGCACTCGCCAGCTATATCTGCTCCGCCGGCCACGCCCGATCTCCTGTCTTCCCGACTGGAATGTTTCTTTCTTCCTCCTTTCCACGGCGGCGCCCTGCGGCATCCCAGACATCCCTCGTTGGAATGTCGTTTGTCTCCCGCCGGCAGCTTTCTTCTCTTGTCCTTGTACGGCCAGACATGCCTAATTGGGCTGGCTTTCCCTCCCGCCGGCGCCTTTGTACCATTGTACCCCTTCAGTGGCTTGCCGCCGCTGGGGGCTCCGTCAGCTCGGCGCCGCCGAACGCGGACCGTTTAAGGGGAGACAAGGGAGTAGGACGGTTGAGCACAGAGAAAATTCCGCCGAAGGTATGGGCCCTGGTAGCTCACGCACGGAACGTCACACTCGCTCACCCTCCAGAAGAATGTTCTCCGAACATTTGAGTCCAGGCAGCTCCCCTTCTTTTTCTGAATCGCCTCGCACATTCCGTCCGACAAAACACTTTTCGCTGCACACAACACCACTGCACTGCACCATATGCCGCAGCTGTCATAACTGGCGTCTCCAGGGGCAGCACTGATCTTCTTTCACAGACAAACATGAAACTCAGCACCCAAGCCTCTCCTTGCTAGTCCAAACTGGACGAAATAAATTTACCACAGTTACAAAGGAGCTCCCACTTCCAGCACAATCACGGCACAGACAAAAAAATATATAGATAACGAAAGGAAGTCGGGCATGTTCTGCATCCTGTGTAAAAGTGTTACTTAATGACAGAAAGGCTTAACTAGCAACTCCGATATTTTAACACATAAGCACATAGCAATGTTATGAGCTGCAGCATTACACAGTCTTAACCAGTCGCCAACTCCGCTCTGTTTACGCCATTAGTCCGACTTAGCTTTCCGATTTCGAAGCGGATATCGGCGTTCATGAGTCGTACCAAGTAATTCTGTGACCCCTTGTCTGCTTTGAGACTCGCGAGGGCTCGTGGCAGGAGCCTCTCTTGGCGTTATCTGCGCGGCAACCTCGCGCGCTCCTTCCTCCAGCAATGCATGAAGTAAATCCGGTGGCATTCCTGCCGTAACCTCTGGCGCTTGCCGAACAAATGCAGGAGAGGGCGTTTCTTGCGAACAATCTGCGCGCTCCGCTTCACTTCGGTCCCCATTAAAATCTGCGCTTTCCCCCTCCTCATTTCGTGAATACTGAACCGGTGCCGACTTGAGGCGATTTGCGTGTATCCTTATCAAGCGGCGGTTCACGTCTCGGACCCTGAAGTTTACCGGAGAAAGCTTCTCGTCAACCTCGCACGGTCCTCTCCACCTCGTCTGGAACTTACGAGCCAACCCAATCTGTCTTTGGCAGTTTTCGATGTACACGCTGTCCCCCACATCAAACGGCGCGTCTCTAGCACCGCGATCGTGCACCTCCTTCCTGCGCTTCGCCGCTTTCTTTAAGGCCTCCTTTGCGATGTCCCTCGCCACTTGCAAGCGCGATTCTAGCTCAACCTTATAGTCGTCCAGTGAAGCGTATGGGACACGACGGGGGCCCTCTGGCACTTCACTAGGCTGGTCCGGGTCTCGGCCGTAGAGAAGAAAGAATGGCGATTCGCCCGTGCTCTCGTGTGCTGCGGAATTGTAGGCAAACATTGCATACGGGAGCCACAAGTCCCAGTCCCGCTGGTCGCGCGAAACAAAATGCGACAGGAACCCGGCCACGGTTTGGTTCAGTCGCTCCACCGCGCCGTTGCAAGCCGGATGGTACGGTGTTGTCTGCTTCTTAGTGATCTTAAGCAGCTCGCAAACTCTCCTCATTAGCTGCGACACGAAGTTCGTTCCCCGATCTGTCAAGAGTTGCCTCGGAGATCCATGTCGGAGCACGATCTGTTCGACAAATGCTCTTGCAACCGTGTCTGCTTTCTGATCTGGGAGTGCTACCGCTTCCGCGTATTTTGAAAGGTGATCGACAAATACTAAAATGTACCTGTTTCCAGAAGTGGTCGTGGGCAATGGGCCCATTATATCCATACCTGTCCGCTCGAAAGGAGCCGAAACCTCAGGGAACGGCTGAATTGGTGCTGGCCTGCGTCCCTTGGGTGTTTTTCTTTCGAGACAGGAATGACACTTCGCACAGTAGTCTCTAACATCCTGTCGCATGCCACTCCAAAAGTACAAACGCTCGACGCGCCTGCGTGTCTTCGCTACGCCAAAATGACCGGCGCACGGCGCATCGTGGAACGCGCGAAGAACCCTTTCTGTCCACGACCGAGGTATGACGACTCTCTCCCAAGCGGTTTTCTCTGGTCTCCCTTTCCTGGTTGGCCTCGTGCGCCGACACAGGGTGCCGTCTTTGCCAATGAAATAACCTAGCTGTTCGGGGTGAGATGGTGCGCCCTCTAAGCTTTCGATTATTCGCTTCAGGTCAGGATCTTTGCACTGCTCTGTGCGTAATTCGGCGGGGTCGACTACGGGGACAAACTCATCTATAGCTGACACGGCAGCTGTACGGCTGAGCGCATCAGCATTCAGATGTGTCTTTCCTGACTTGTGCTCCACCTCAAAGCAGTATTCCTGCAGCTGTAGATTCCATCTAGCGAGTCGCGAGCTAGGGTCCCTGACACTCATCACCCATTTCAGAGGATGGCAGTCTGTGACTAGCTTGAATTGGCGGCCGTAAAGGTAGCATCTGAAGTGCTTTACTGCCCAGACAACGGCGAGGCACTCCCTTTCTGTAGCTCCGTACTTCTGCTCTGTGGGGCTCAGCTGTCGGCTATCAAAAGCCACGGGATGTTCTTTGCCCTCGATAACCTGAGATAACACAGCACCAACTGCGAACTTTGACGCATCTGTGGCCAAAACGAAGGGCAAATTAAAATCCGGGTGGCGCAACAGCGGTGCACTCATTAGCTTCCTCTTCAGGGCCCCAAAAGCATCCTCCTCGTTTTTGCACCAGCGAAAGGCGACATTTTTGGCTGTTAAGGCAGTGAGCGGCTTAGCGAGCTTGGCGAACTCCTCTATGTGCCTTCGGTAGTAACCGATCAGGCCGAGAAACTGCCGGACCTGGCGGACACTAGTCGGGGATGGAAAATCCGAGACACACCTTAGTTTCTCAGGGTCCGGTCGCACGCCGTCAGCTGAAACAATGTGCCCGAGGTATTTCACCTCGTTTTTGAGGAATTGGCACTTAGAAGGCTTCAGCTTGAGACCAGCTCCTCTTAGTCGCACCAAAACCTGCTCAATATCGCGCAAGTGGTTCTCAAAACTGTCACTGTATATGATTATGTCATCCATATACACGAAGCACAGCTTCCCCAGAAGACCCGCCAGGATAACATCAGCGGTTCTCTGCCAGACAGCAGGGCTGTTGACCAGACCCATCGGCATTCTTTTCCATTCATAGTGCCCTGAGGGCGTGTTGAATGCCGTTTTCTCAGCATCTGCCGGATCCATTGCTATCTGCCAGAATCCCGCCGCCATGTCCACTACCGTGAAGTACCTGGCAGAGCCCAGCTGAGAAAGCGTCTCCTGTATATTGGGAATGGGGTATGGATCGATGCGAGTTACGGCATTTAGTTTGCGGTAGTCCACCACCAATCGATACGAGCCATCTGGCTTTTTCACCAATAGTGCCGGTGCTCCCCATGGTGACTTTGAGTGTTCGACAATGCCGCGATCAATAAGGTCCTGCACCTGCCGCTCCATCTCCTCACGTTGGGAGTAAGGAATCCTGTACGCCCGTTGGTAAACGGGCGATGAAGTGCCGGTTTCTATCCTGCGCTTTATAACGCCACAGCAGCCCAAATCCAGGTTGGACGCGGCGAATACCTCTGAGTAGTCGTTCAGCAAACCAGCCAGAGCCTCCCTCTCCCTGGATTTTACGTGGGAAAGATCGAACAACGCATTTGGAGGAGCCGAAGGACTAGCATGCTCTACAGTTGCGAGTACCGTATCGGTGGGCTCATGTGTCTCTATCGCAGAGGTGAAGAAAGCCAATGTTTTGTTCCTGGGAAGGCTCAGTGGCTGCTGGCTACAGTTAACCACCCGTAGGGGCACTCTGTGGGCGTCATTAACAGTCACGAGGCACGCGGCTGCCTTCAGTCCATTACTAAGAGAGTCGACCGGTTCAAGCACTCCCACGGCGCCGCTCTCTACATCTGCAGGCACATAAGCGTACAAAATGTGCTCCGACCACGGAAGGACGACAGCCTCATCGACCAGCTTCACGGCAACCCGCGAATATACCTTCTCTAATGATCCCACTGTTTGACGGGTGTCAATATCGGTACTGCGAACCTCAGCCCTGCTCCTGTTCAAAAACGGAACTTTTGAGCCCCCCGCATTAACTTCTTCTTCAGAGAATGAGACTACTACCTTCCCTTTTCTCAAAAAATCCTGCCCTAATATACCTGACACTCCGTTTGGCAGAGACACCGAGTCCGGGCATACGTAGCAGGGGTGCTCCAATGCAATTCCGCCGAGAGTGAAGTGTAACCGGTAGAGCCCACTTATGCCAAGAGGATCCCCCGTTATGCCTACAAATTTGGTTGCCATACCACCAGACGCTTCCAACACCTCGCGGTCCCCTTTCCTTCGAAGCGTGTTAAAGCTGCTTTCCTTAAGCAAGGTCACCTTTGACCCCGTGTCTATCAACAATTCCATGCAACAACCATTTAACTTGCAACGCACAACAGGGCATGCCTCGTCGGCCACACAAACCACCACCACCTCATTACCCACTGCTCCCTCCCCACACTCATCAGGATGGGGAGGACAAACTAGTTTTTTGTCCCTGTATCTGGAGCCTCGCTGTAGGCTTGCTTAGGGCGTGTCTCGCCTGATTCTCTTTGTGGCTCCCCACGGCGCACGTTTGGGCAGAACCTTGCGATGTGTCCGCGACCCTGGCACGCGAAGCACGCGATTTCTTCGAAATCTCGCATACCGCGCCTGTAGCTTTGTGGCGGTCTCCGGTTTCCAGCGAATGGGCGCCGTTGAGCGCCCGCTTCAACCTGGCGTTCCACCTGCTGAGATAGCAGCTGCTCTAAGCGATCTAACCGCTCTGTCAAGAGAGCAACCTCAGGGTTGGGCACCGCTCTCTCTATGACGCGAACTCTCGCTGCGGCCGCTGTTAGCGCCTCATTTCGTTCCTCATCCAATGCGGCCGCCACGGCTTGGTCGAAATTGCTCGGCTTGCGCGAGAGCACGAACCGGCGCACGGGGTCTTGCAGACCAGCCACAAACAAAGCGGTCATTTCCTCTTTAAGTAGTTCCTCCGCGTATTTCTTCTTTAGCTGGTCTCCTTCCTCCTCCCTACTCAGCGTATCGCGCGCGAGGCGCTGAAGCCGCGACGCAAATGTTCGCACGTCCTCCCCTACCATCTGTCCGGCGTCACGGAACCTCTGTACCCGCACATGACGTGGTTCAGTGTCGAAATGCTCGAACGCGAGCTTCTTAAATTCCGCAAATGATTTTGTGGATTTTACTTTTTCGTCTCGCCAAGCAAAATCATGAGCAGCTCCTGCCATCTTACACCTCGCCATTCCCAGCATTTGAGCATCGGACCATCCTCCCATTTTCCCAATCTCTTCTAGCATGGAAAAGAAATCGCAGATTGGAAGCCCTGTCTTATCCCCCGTAAACGTCGGAATGACGCTTCCTAATGCCAGCATGCTTGCTCCGAGCGACGGCTGTGGAGTGGGAGCTCCGTCAGTTACAGACATTTTTTTTCCGCTCCAGCCCTCCGGTGCCTCAAGCCTCTCAAATGGGGGTCGAAGTCGCACAATCAGTCCCGTGATTCCCCTTTGATTACAATTTTGAAGTCATGAATCTCGCAGCATTCAGAGGACATTTGCTTTTGAGACCCCACTTCTGACACCAGTGTGACGACCCCACATAATGCGCAGGTCCACACGGGACGGAGAGGCAAGAAGACACCGTATGGCTCAGTTTAAACAAAATGATGTAATCAATAATTATACATGGTACATCAGAGGCTGGGGTGTCCGAGCTTACGTGGCGACGCCGTCATGGGGGCGATGGATGGTCTCCGGAGTTGCGATCCGTCGGTGGCTGGCAGAAGCTGCGCGCCGTCCGGCTTCGGCGCTGAAGGACCCTTTTCCGTGAACGATCTCGTCCTCTCTGCGTGCCTTTCCTCCGCACTCGCCAGCTATATCTGCTCCGCCGGCCACGCCCGATCTCCTGTCTTCCCGACTGGAATGTTTCTTTCTTCCTCCTTTCCACGGCGGCGCCCTGCGGCATCCCCGACATCCCTCGTTGGAATGTCGTTTGTCTCCCGCCGGCAGCTTTCTTCTCTTGTCCTTGTACGGCCAGGCATGCCTAATTGGGCTGGCTTTCCCTCCCGCCGGCGCCTTTGTACCATTGTACCCCTTCAGTGGCTTGCCGCCGCTGGGGGCTCCGTCAGCTCGGCGCCGCCGAACGCGGACCGTTTAAGGGGAGACAAGGGAGTAGGACGGTTGAGCACAGAGAAAATTCCGCCGAAGGTATGGGCCCTGGTAGCTCACGCACGGAACGTCACAAAACATTGTACATTTTGCGGAATGGTAGAGATTACTGCAATATGAAAAGGAACAAAGTTAGACCATACAAACAATTACAACCAGATAAATATTGTTGGCAAGCACATTGTTGCGGTTTTATAAATCGTTTTCTACTTGGCGTGTATAAACGAAAAACTAATTCCCGCAGTAGTAGAGAAATAACTAACTTTTAATCTTTTTTGTGTCAATAGGCTGTTTCCTTTGATATGGGAGGTGCGTGTAATATTGTGGGCAAATGCCTTCGATAAGGATTGAGTGTCAACTTTATGAGCTGTAGCCTTTAGATTTAAGTTTCTTTTGTGCTATCAGTATCCGATGATTGCTGGCGCGCATCGCTAACATCAGCGTAGGAAAACGTGTTGTCCCTGATAGATAAGATTCCCTTCTGTGATCGTTAAAGTGGTTCCCTGCAGCTTCAGTATAATGATGTCGGTGGCTTTTCCAGGAATGCTATAACCACCTGCTTAGAGTGAAACGGTTTGACTTATTGGGGTTTAACGTCCCGAAGCAACCCAGGCTATGAGGGACGCCATAGTGGAGGGCTCCGGAAACTTCGACCACCTGGGGTTCTTCAACGTGCATTGACATCGCACAGCACACGCGCCTCCATCGAAATTCAGCCGCCGCGGCCGGGATCGAACCCGCGTCTTTCGGGTCAGCAGCCGAGCACCATAACCAATGAGCCACCGCGGCGGGTAGAGTGAAACGTGTCTAGCGTATTATTTCACTGGAATTGAGCCTAGACCCAAGTTTTAGTACGGCAACCATTTTCTTCGAGAGTTATGTTCATCAGAAAAAAGGAAAGTTTAGTTTTTAGTTTTATCCGTCCCATTATAACAGCCTTATTTTCAGCGTAGTAATACGGAACGGGCTAGGGTTCCTAGTCTGGACGCGGAGGAGTAGTCATCACCTTCAGCACTCGCCGATTATTACCGCTATGAGCAAATCCGACAGTACAGATCTTGATTGTAGTGGGCAAGCATCGGTTCACATTTATTAGCTTTGGGTTGTATCAGAATCGTGTTTACTAAACAACATGACGATGTGGGATGCGTCGACAAAAAGCCAGGGAGAAGTCTTGACAAGGCCGACGAACCCTACAGAGGCATGCCGCGTCTGCAACAATAGCCGCTCGGCGGCTGTTCGGCACGCAGCTCGTGCGCCAAACTCAAGGCATTGGGGGTGCTAAACTCCTACCAGGAGCTGCGGGAGGCCCACCTCGTGAACCAATACACGCGGCTCATGCAGACGGCCCCTGGGCGCCGCCTGCTAAACCGCTTACACATCCAACACGACTGCACTCCAGAGGAGGCGGAGCGTATCCCAGTACTGTGGCGCCATATGCTCTGGGTCTCCCCGCTCCCCCGTAACATGGACACCGACATGCACGAAAACAGGCGACAAGCGCGGGCTCGGGCTCTTGAGAGACAACACGGCTCCCGACCCGGTGTATATTATGTAGACGTAGCAGGGCCATCGCCCACGGGATTTTACACGGCCGCTGTCGTTCACCAGGAAATGCACGTTGATGGACTATCTTTGATGGACTCTCCTGGTAGGACCATTTTGATGAGATCCTGAAGCGCGTAAACAACCAAGACAAAGAAATCGCGCAGCTGAGGGAAAGGTTGGAGAAAGTTGAACGTGCACGGCCTGACGAGGAACTGTCCCAGATAAACGCAGACCTGAATGACCTGGAAAATACGAACAGGAAAAGGAACCTGGAAATACATGGTGTTCCTTTCACGGAACAGGAAAACCTTGTCAGTAAGGTCAATGACATAGCCAAATTAATAGAGGTATCTGAAGTCAGTGCTCATGACCTGGAGGCCTGCCACAGGCTTCCTGCAAAACGGAACAAAATACCGGCCATTGTAGTTAGATTTGAGAGACAAGAAGTTAGGGATGAATGGCTGCGGCTGAAAGGTTCTCTGAAGGATTGCACTGACGACATTTACTTCTGTGAAAATTTAACCCGTAGAGCCAGATACCTCCTGCAGGCAACAAAGGAATGGGCTAAAGTCAACAATCACAAATTCGTTTGGCATGCCCATGGCAAAATCCTTATGCGCAAAAAGGAAGGCGACCCTGCGTGTGTCGTTAGTTCTATACATGACTTGGCAAAGCTTGCTTCTTAGGCTGCTGCACTCCGTGAATTTTTGTGAGACTTTTTGTTTATGGCCTCTAACAGCTACCCATTGCCATATGAAATACGCAATACTCATTCACAAGAGTGGTTTCACCAATCTGTTTTAAAATGCTTTCATTTGAATGCACGATCAATAAAAAATAAATATGAGGAATTTAATATTCTAGTTGACAGCTTTGGTTTCAGCCTGGCTGTAATCATGCTTTCAGAAACGTGGCTCAGTGAAAACGGTGATTTTCGGTTACCTTCTTTTTCAACATTTGCAATGAATCGGCGCACCTCACGCGGTGGTGGTGTCTGTAGTCTTGCCAGTAATAAATTAGACTCCGACATTCTTGATGTACTTTGCTGTAGTTCTCCTGACGTTGAAGTTGTGTCAGTACTAACCAATAACACAGTTTTGTCCGTGTTCTACAGACCACCGAAAGGTGATGTGCCCTGTTTTCTAGAATACTTTGAATTTTTCCTTAAATACATCATTGAACATAAATATCGTGCGATCATTAGTGGTGACTTCAATATAGATATGAAGACCACTACACCTAACAGTGAGAACTTTGACATACTTTTGAAGTGCTTTGGTTTCACTATTACTACTTCGAAACCCACTCGCGTGACTCTAACGTCAGAAACTCTGATAGACTTATTCATAACGAACATTGTAACCTCATCTATATGTTCAGGTGTCACGTGTTGTGATCTTAGCGATCACATGGGCATATACTTTTTGTGCAGGAAAATAATTCGCAAGCGAACATCCCGTCTTCCGCATTCAACTCAACACATCACACCAGCAGCTCTCGAAAGTTTTCGTGCAGATATTTCATTGATTGACTGGAGTGACGTACATGCCATAGCTACTGCAAACGAAGCATATAATTTATTCTTAGAAAAGTTCTGTGGCGCTTATGAAAGGCATATTATTTATAAAGCTAGAAAGACTTCTAATAAGATAAGGAAACCCTGGATATCACGAGAAATGTATCGCCGTATAAAAGAGAAAAACAAGTTGTACCAATCGTTTATTAAATCAAAAAGTCCTGCTTGTTTGGCAGAATTCAAAAAGTTTAGAAATAAACTGAACACCGACATTCGCAAAGCAAGAAACACTTATTATGAAAAGTACTTTGATTCACGCAATTGTACAGATGGTCTATGGAGAAAAGTTCGCTCGCTGGATGGCTTTTCTTCTGACAATAAACCGGTAAACAGTATTACATATAAAGGCACTGACTACAGTGGTAATAGTCTTTGTAATGCTTTTAATGAATTCTTTACATCTCCGCATAGCACTCCTACAGATATACGATCATTTCCCAGAGAGAGGCATCTGCCTACCCTTTTTCTACAGCCTGTCTCTGTAAACGAGATCATCTCTGTCTTTAGTGAGATAAATAACAGCACCTGCTGTGATGTTAATGACATCCAGATAGCTCCTGTCAGGCACGTAATTGATATTATTGCCCCTCCGCTTGAACATATTTATAACTTATGCTTAGAAACTGCTACTTTTCCACAAAACATGCAAACTGCAAAAGTAATAGTTCTTTTTAAAAAGGAGATAAAAATGACCTCTCAAACTACCGACCAATACGCATCCTGCCAGTCTTTTCAAAGGGCCTTGAAAAGGTGATACATGCGCGTCTTGAGAGGTTTTTAGAAGCTCACAACCTAATTACAGACTCTCAGTACGGATTTAGGAAAAAGAGATCAACAGAACTCGCTCTACTTCATCAAAAGGAATTCATATTAAATAATTTTGAACAGAAGAAGATTGTAATTGGAGTTTTCATAGATTTCACAAAAGCATTTGATCGCATAAATCACAATATACTGTTTGATAAACTAGAGTATTATGGAATAAGAGGGAAATCGCTTCAGTTAATCAAATCCTATTTGTCATGTCGCACACAGTACGCACAGATTAATAGCTTTAAATCAACAGTGAGACCGATTCAGTCCGGAGTGCCGCAAGGCAGCATATTAGGTCCAATCCTATTTAACATTTACATTAATTATATTGTTGCCCTAGACCCTACAGCGCGTTTCATAATCTACGCAGACGACACGAGCATATTCATTCCTGGCAGCAATTCTGATCTTACACCACGTGTGCAAAACATATTAAATGCGCTGGAATCCTGGTCAACTTCGAACCTGTTAGCCGTTAATGTGCCGAAATCAAAAATTGCCATTTTTCGTCCTAAAAACAAGATATGTCACCTATCAAACGACCTTTACTACAAGTCGAATAGAATTGAAATAGTACACTCATTCAGGTCATTAGGTGTAGTTTTCTCTGAACACATGCAGTGGGATGAACACATTCATGATATATCATTAAAATTATCAAGAGCTATTGGTCTTGTTTACCGCCACAGGAATTTATTGCCACTAACAGTTAAAATAATTCTGTACCGCGCCTTATTCTGCTCTCACTTGAATTACTGCACACTAATATGGGCCACCACAACAAACACAAACCTACAGAAACTGTCAGTACTGGAAAAAAGATGCTTAGAATAATATATTGGTTACCCTACGGACACACAACCAGACACTTGTTTACCACATTCAGCATTGTAAACGTCCAGAATATATATATTTACAGGTTAATTAAATCTTACATAACTGAACAAAAAGCCTACTTAAACACAATTACCCACTTAGCCTCACTTCAGGATTTCTAGACTCCATACCCACAACGTCACAAACCACATTGGTCTATACCTGTTACACGAACAAATTACGGACACCAAATGCTTAATTACCGTCTCCCGCTACTTTTAAACATATTTATTGACTCAAACATTGATGTCCTTCATATTCCGTTCTCCACTCTTCGTGATTTTATAATTCAAAGCTTGTAATTATACTAATTCTTATTCATAAGCAGCACTAACACCACTTTTGGAATCAAGGCTTGCATTGTGTTATTTTTTTTGCTTTACTAAGTGTGTTAATGTTGTATTACGTGTTGTTAATTCTTTTGTTGCACTTTTCTTTTTTTTTGCTGCATGTGTGCAGTATGTACAGAGCGGAATGTGTCTTGCTGCATGCCACTGCCTGAGGTGATGAGAACTTAGTCAAGCGTCCTCGCTTTTTTTCTCACCACCTCCATCATATGTTATGATGGAAATAAACATTATTATTATTATTGTTATTATTATTATTATTTCTAACCCCGAATTCAATTCGAGCCGAGGAAGTAGCGATAGCGCTTGCTGCCGCCCACGCCAATTCGAGAATCATCATTACGGACTCCCGAAAAGCATGTGATCATTTCTTGGCAGGGGAGATCTCCCCCTTAGCTGCTTGTATTCTAAGACGGACTACCACTGATCCAACACCCAAAAGAATCATTTGGGCTCCTGGCCACCAGGGCTTACCAGGTAATGAGGCCGCTGACGCAGCTGCCCGAGCGCTTACTCACCGGGCTCCTCATCCCAGCTCTTCTGGCTCGGAGACTAACCAGCCGCTGCTGCGATTCAGGGAAATTATAACGCATTATAGCGACATCCACCGTCTTTTCCCGGCCTCTGCAAAGGGGCTGAGTAAGACGGAGGAGCGAACTTTAAGGCGCCTGCAGACAGGTACTCTACTCTGTCCTGCAATCTTAAAGCATTACGATACAAACACGGATGGGAGATGCCCGCACTGTGCGGAGACCTGTGATATCTTCCACATGGTGCAGGCATGTACTCAAAATCCCCACCTCCCCCCTTCCCCTACCCCTTCCAGAGAGGCATGGGAGACTGCCCTCCTCAACTGCTCCTCGCTTGAGTCCCAAAGGGCTCTGGTGAAACGGGCGAGAGACGGGGCATTGTCATGCGGTGTCCCGGACTAGGGACGCCGACCATGTAGCGGGGCCACTCTGTGGCTCCCAAACTCTATTTCAGTAATTAAAAGTTTTCGCCACCACCACCACCACGCTGTTCTCTTCTGAAGGAGAAGAAACTGGACGTTCCACCCTGGCCGTCTCGGTGTGCTGTCGCATCTTCTCGATGCTGCCGTTCTTCTGCCGTCTAGACGCGGCGCTACCAGTACCAACTGCTACGTGACAATATGATAGCGCTTCTGGACAGATTTGGCATTGGCTATACGTCAATTCGGACTCCTTATTGTTTACTTGATGCGGGAGAGTGTATATCAGCATCTGATAACCATAATTTATTCGGATCTTAGGTACAAACCACTTGAATGTAGTTCGTGTAGAGTACTTTGACTCTTCGCATTGTAGTCCTGACAGCTTTACCATAAGGTTACTGTTTTTGTTAACACTGTAGGAAGGGAATCCACCAACTACCTGCATTATTCTAAAAGGTAGAAAGGTGCAAACTATAGCAACAGCTTCGCAGTTAAGTAAGCACTCATCTCGTTTTGGGCGCATTGCAGAAGAAGCTAAGTACCACAAATAGTATACATCGCAAAAAGCATTTAGCGCAGAAACGAATTTGCGGGTCCCCATCATGTCTGTTTAGAAGTCGCATCTGCTCAGATCAACAGGGGGGCTACGTGTATTGAAACAATGTTACGCGTAACACTGATGATGTCGCCAGAGCAAGAGCTGAACCCAAGAAAATATAGACCTTAGTCTATTCCGCTGATATTTTTTTCTTCTTAATTAATGTGACACGGTGTCAAAAGGCATTTCAATTATTAGTGCATAGGTACCATTTTCGCTGTTCAGCTAAATTAACGCAGCGCAGAGTAAACTTTATAAGCAAAAATTGCACCTACATAAGGCACTAATCAATCACGTTAAAACAAATACAAATTCTGCAAAACAGTGTCGGAGTGTAACATAAATGTGTTTATGTACAGAAGCTCAGAATAAAAGGAAAAAAAGCCAACCAGGTTGTCATTAGCATATCGGTGGCGACAAAAGCGGAAAAAACAGGGAAAGGGTGCAGTCAAGACTGGACTGGTATTCCTAGCAGAAATACATGCATTGCGGTGTAAGAAGAATTTATAAATAATTTCAACTAGGAGGAATACAATGAAAGCTTCCTCAGTGAGGGTTGAATTTAACACTATGCTCCCGTTTGTTTGCTGCAGCTCAGCAGTGAATTCTATTGAGAGACTGCCGAAAATCACGAATTATTTTATTTCAAACTGACGTTTCTTATGACACATCAGAGAGATGTGCGGTTATTTTTCACTCGGTTGATTGGAACTACTAGTTTAATTTAAATCACCCATTTGCTTCCTCAATATCAATTGTAACTTAGACCCAGTAGAAGTATTAACCCCATGAAAAGCGAAATGAGAGGTCCTTGTCATTTTAACTTTGCTATAATTGCAACAAGGATTCGGGTTTATTTACGCTAGCATTGTAGTTGACGTTTGTATTTCGACACCGAGTGCGTTTTCTTTGGGAGGGTACTGTATAATGGGCAGGAAATGTTCTTTCATTTTGAGCAGTACAGTGGGATAATGCAAGGTCATTTTTTAGTTTTAGTGCAGGGGTAGGCCAATGTAAATTATGTCTAAATTTAGTTTTTCGTAAATATACAAATTGATTTTCACAATTTTTAAATAACTGAAGCTGCGGGTTGTTCTTGACCTGTATCAGGTAAAAGTAGTAATATATATGGAGAGTGAGCTCTCAAGTTAACAAAGCGTGAAATTCCCTCATTGCGCTAAAGAAGAGGGGAAGCGGCAGCGTGCATATAAATGTAAACAGTGAAAACTATGAAGTTCAAGCTACTGATTTTTTTATTTTATGGTCGTGCTAAACTCATTTTTTTCATATCCACGATTTATTGATCTGCTGCTTGATTTATTGATATCCACTTCCCAAAGTGACTGAGGATATGAGGGACACCGTAGTGGAGGGCTCCGAATAATTTCTGCAACGTGGGGTTCTTTAACACGCAGATAGGACACGCAGTACACAGGCCTCTAGCAATTCGCCTCCATCTAAATCCGACCGCCGCGACCCGGGGTCGAACCCGCGTCTTTCGGGTGTTCATCCGAGCACCACAACTGCTGTGCCACCGCGGCGGCCTTCCGCTATTTGATGGTGGTGTTGCAGTTCTCGTACATGCAGTGTTGTTGTTTATGCTGAAATGAAATGAGGGAACTTTTTAAATTTCCTTAAGTCTGGAGGAAAATGCTGGTTCTTTCGTCATAACTAAAGTTCTTTTGGTATTGCGACGGACAATCGTTCAAACGGTCTAATTTTTGGGTCGATGAATGGACGACAGATGGCAGACGAAAAACACGGAAACTAAACTTAGTAGGAATGCCTCAGCAACTGTAGAGACGGCACGAGAGCACAAAGTTAAGAGAAAACACCTCACATTCTTCAACTTCATTAGTGCGATACTCAAGGGAACGACAAATACTGGACGCAAAAGCCACACACACACACACACACACACACACACACACACACACACACACACACACACACACACACACACACACACACACACACACACACACACACACACACACACCCACACACACACACACACACACACACACACACACACACACACACACACACACACACACACACACACACACACACACACACACACACAGTCAGGGCTCAAACTATCAACTATTTTGATTGCGCGGGAAACTCATTTTATGTGAACGATTAAAAAAAAAACAATAAACGTGGTGGCGTCAAGGTGCTGAGTTAGCTTCTTCACATTTGGGGTAGATGGGCACGCGTAACGGATCTGGGTCTTTTTTCCTGTTTTTTTCCTGTCCACTGAAGGGAAGAATTTGAAATCAAATTCGCCAGGTGATGAGCACTTCTTGCCTTATTCAAGTGGCCGCATAACCAGGAAGAGTGAGAAAATATATTTTTACTAACAAAACTAAATGAAAGGTGCTCTCCTCACGAACCCTATAGGAGGGTTTCCGTTTTTGATGAAAGGCCAGCCAAAAAAGTAAAGTTCTGATACCTTAAGGCTCTTCTCAACGGCAAAAAGCTACAGCCAACTCAGTTTACGAGCGCGTGGTTATGTAGTATAAAGAGCTGAGGCGGCATCCGAGACGAGGTATGCTATTTCGTTCTTTAAACGGTAAAGTGCAGCAGCTCAGGGGTAATGAATGTCGTTTGCAGCAAAAAGCAAGAATTGAATGACAGATGAAAAGAATACTATTGAAAAGACTCCTTTCATCTTGAGAGACATTACATAAACGGCGCAGTTTTCAACGCATGAGATAGCAGTTAGAATCTGCTGGTTCCAAAAATATTTGTAGTTCTAACTTAAAAAAAAAATTATTATGCACAAGGATATCAACCATTTCATTCATTTATTTATTAGGTACCGTTGATCCCATTGCGTTCGCTAAGATCTCTACAACCGCTAGTGTTGACAACAGAACTCAGAATTAATAAAAATGCTAACAATCTTTAGTCCAGTTCTTTCCCTAGTCTTCTAAGAACCAATACCGTCCGGATCACACCCTTCTCATAAAAATTTAAAAGTTTCAAAGACAATCTTCATGTTCAGCGGAAAGGCACCCACCCTGTCATTTGAAAACATTCACTCTTGTCACATTTGCTGTCCCCTACGAGATGATTCCCGGCTTGCGAATATAATTTCCTGGTAATACGCAACTGATAAATACAAAACTGACTTGCATTTAAAGATGGGCGCTAACCTACGAAAAGCCTGCATCTTTCTGAGATTTTTTGCTAAGGCTTTCCACCACGTTGCATACAAGTGCTTTTGTTCTAAATTAACTTCAGCTGGTCATCCGGTCGAGAGGTCTGTAGAGCGTTTTCCTAGAATGTGCTGTAAGGGGAGGAGATCACCAGTACTCCAATGGGAGGAAGGCATGCCCATATGTACTGGAACGGGTGGACGTGTGAACGTTCGCATGTGATACAGTTAGGCTGACGGAGGATAGAGCGAATACTGTGCCCGAAACAAAGGCGTTTGATCGGAGAATATCTGGAGGTTTCCGAACATGCTTTCGGTCCGGTCAAGTGAGCGGTGGAGAGGCGGCAACGGATGCCGTCCCAGAAGATTTTACACCGTGACCGTGTGATATTCAACGGGTCCTATAGATGGTCATCCTAGGGGGTTGAGAATGGGTTGTTCCGGTGAGCGAAAAGAAATTTCGGTACCGCCAAATAGACAAATTTATGATGCAAGAAATGTGCTTTGCGAGTATTGGATGTATATTTAGTTTTTACATTAATCGCCTTCCCACTGCGTGCAGCTGATTGGTAAAGTTGGCTGCTCATTATGAAGCCTGCTGCGCTCAGAAACACGGAAAACACAACAAGGTAGCGCATGTGGTGTCTTCGTGTTTTCCGTGTTTCCGAGCTCTGCAGACTTCCCATTGAATGTTTGAATTTGATTTTGCAGTTGCGCTTTCGTTGCTGTGTGGGGTTTTGTTGGGATCCGCTTTCACAAGGGCAGTGTGTGGATATTTTAGAGGGAGTATTGGGTAAGTAGCGGTAAGTGAAGCTCCACGGAGGTGCTCAGTTGGAGGGTACTTCGGTGGAGGCAACTTTCGGGCATGGAGGCTGTCCTAATCGGCTCCAATCCGCTTGGGGCGCTGGAAGGCTTCTCATTGGCCACGGCATTTTGGTCGAAAGAGGACTAGACTGGCAATACAATAAAATGTAATCGCTACTGTCTTGTCGTGCGCCTCGTGGTGGCGAAACGAGTGAACTCGACCACTGTTATAAAATTTCTGATAACAATAACCGCGCGGAGACGTCGTTACTGCAGGGTGAAAAAGTGCTCTCCAGAACAGTCAATTTTTGCACATTATAGCATGCCTGCTAAAAACTTATGCATAACCCCTTGCTGCTTCGGAACATTTGCATGCGTTAGTTATCCTTGGTTTCAGGTAAATAATTCAAGCTCTTGACGTTCGCTTGCTTAAGGGTCTTATGTCATCAGAAGAGGTCGTCTATGCCTTGAAAAATTACTTAGCGATCAAGTAACTATCTGCTTCGAACGAGGTATTTACTGAGGCAGTTACTAATTTAATCAAGACAACATTAAGCTCCAATCAACCAAATGACCAGGAAGGCATTCTTAGAGGGTACTCCACGGTAGACCACATATGCACTGCCAATAAAGTAACAGAGAAACGAGCACAGTATAACCAATCCCTATATATAACATTCATAGATTACGAGAAACAATTTGACTCAGTCGAAACATCACCATTCATGCAGCCATTACGTAATCAGGGTAAAGAGCCACATGTGAAGGTACTGGACGATATCTATAACTTCTGCAAGACCACCATAGTCGTACATAAACACATGCAATATAATTCTAATAAGGAAGTGTGTCAGGTTGGAAGACATGATGTCTCCAATGTTATTGCCCTCCTGTTAACAGGAGGCATTAATGTACTTAGGCACAAAACGGTTGGGGATACAGCAGGTATTAATGTACCTAGACACGGAATAGTTGGGGGTACAGGAGGTATTCATATTGCCACGTATCACTGTAGTGTCCGTTCGTTCGCGCAAGGCCGCAGGAAAGGGGTGTTATCACTTTTTGTTCGTGACGCGAGAAGCGACCGGACTAACCTCGATTGATCACAGCCCTGAAGAGCTGCATCTACGTGTTTCCGGATAACTCTAGATGATCTCGACCTGTTATCTCGAAGTTTCCCTACCAGCTTTAAATTGAACGATGCCGGGAGCAGCGGGCATTCGTAGTTCGACGACTGACGAGCACGTTTGTTGCTTACGCCGCCGCCGAGTGATTCAGTTCTTTTGCGGGACGCAAGTCAGCCCAAATAAAGAGCTTCGTTTGCAAGTTTTGTTGCTGTCTTCCTGACTGCTGGATTGCCGTCACTACAACGTGACAATATACCTAGACACGGAACAGTCGGGGATAGAGGAGGTATTAATATACCTCGACACGGAGCAGCTGGGGGGGGCAGGAAGTATTAATATACCTCGACACGGAACAGTTGAGAATACAGGAGGTACTAATATGCCTAGACACGTAACAGTTGGGGCTACAGGAGGTATTAATGTAACTCGACACGGAACAGTTGGGGATAAGAGTTAATGATAAATACATGAGTAATCTGCGACTTTCCGATGACATCACGTTTGCTAAGTCACTGAAGGGAAGAACTGCAATACATCATCAATGACTTATACAGGCAAAGCCGAACGATAGGTCTGAAATTTTATATGCCGCAAACAAAAGCAATGCTCAACCGTCTCGAATGGCAACAGTAGTTTGCAGTTTGTAGCGAGGTAGGTACTAGAAGGAGTAACAGAATTCGTCTACTTAAGGCAAGTTGTCACCGAAGGCCCGGATAACGAGATTGAAGTAAGTACAAGTAGAAGAATAAGAATTCGTCGGAGTGCATTTTACCGGCATTCTTAGATCATAATGGAAGTTTACCAATATCTCTGTAGAAAAACAATAGAACAGCTGCATCTTAGCGGCACTCACCTATTGGGGGGGGGGGGGGGGGGTGGCTAACGAAAAGGTTCAACTTAAATTTAGGATAACGCAGCGAGCTATAGAAAGGAAAATGATCCGTCTAACGTTGAGAGAAAGGAAGAGAGCTGAGGGGGCCAGAGAGCAAACGCAAGTTAATGGCCTCCAAGTCGAAACAAATAAGAAGTGAGCCTGGGCTGGTCATTTATTATGAAAGCAGAATAACCGATGGTCATTAAGGGTAACGGACTGGATTTCAAGAAAAATTCTCTGTGGCTTAGCTTGGTTAAGCCCGGTAATTGCGAAAGCAATATCCGTACCTACGCCATGGTTATACAATCCAATCCAATCCAATCCAATCCACTCCACTCCAATCCATTCCATTCCATTCCATTCCATTCCAATCCAATCCAATCCAATCCAATCTAATCGAATCTAATGTAATGTAATCAAATCTAATTTAATCTAATCCAATCCAGTGCACCAGTCCAGTCCAGTCCAGTACAATCCAGTCCAATCCAATCCAATGTAATCCATTCTAATCCAATCTAATGCAATCAAGGTCAAATGAAGGTCAATGGTGGTCACCGCCGCGGCACGGCAAAGGCGTGAAAGTGCAAGTAGTATTGCTTTCGCAATAAAAGAAAAGCGTAGCAGGGGGCGGAAGAAGGCGGTGTGCGGACGAGATTATTATGTTTGCGAGGATGATGTGACCACGGCCGGCACATGACTGGGTCGATTGGAAAGATAGAGGAGAGGACTTTGCCCTGCATGGAGAATTGGCACGCTGATGAAAATGACGAAGGCGGTTTGAGCTCCCAAAGTTACAGGTGTGACACATTTTGGTGTGTCACATTGTCGCACACTTCCGCAAAGCGAGGACAAAAAACTGACTCGGCAGGTGCAAACAAAGTATCGACAGTGTGATGCGCCGCGATGCCTTTATGGGCAAGCACTATTTCTCTTTTCAAGAATTAGTACTCACTCTGTACAATACGTTCGAGCTAGGCATTCTTGCAGAACTCAAAGCAACGTAGTCCTTAGACTGCCAGCTCCCTTACTTATTTTGGCACCTTTATGATAACCGCGTGCAGTGCTTCCTCGTTGCTTATCGGCCACTCGTCATTATCAGCCCCTTACCTACATGGGTTGACTCAAGGCCTGGCGGAAAAACGGAAGCAGTGCAGTCAGTTGCTATATATATGATTGCTCGCCATCAACAGGTCGTGATTCACGGCGGCGTTGTCCATCGAGTAAGGCTTGCCGTTTTCTGTTTACAGGTGAGCATTTTTCAGTCAGTGTAAAACGTGCGGCACTTAGACTTGAGGTATCATTCAGTGCAACGTGCATTTTGTACGCGAGAGAATTTTAGCCCTTTTGAGTGCGTTATTTGTACATCTAGGCGTGCGCTTGGTTGCGTTCTTTGCTTGTCGATGGAGAGGTTGCACAAATGATGTGCGCTGGACTGGAACACTCGTATTTTTATGCGTACATCTCCCGAAGCCATCACTGGTCCGCTTCTCATGTTTGCACTACCCCTTGAGTGTTACCCTGTAATGAAGCATACCATGAACACTAGATACAAGATATGATGATATTTGGGGCATATAATACATTATAACAAGAGCTCGCATAGACACGATCTTAGAAAACAAAATAATTATAAATATTCGGCCTAAAGTAATCTAATTGAGTATGAGTTGTGTATAAAGTGAAATATTTCTATTTACCCGGAAAACCTGCCACGGAGTCTCACTGTATTTGGCATGCGAATGATCATCACATGTCGGATTTCGGCGCAAGCGTTTTTCGGAATGTTGTATACACATCTGACTTTCTAAATGCTGAAATTTTACGGTAGTATGTCCGCACACAAGCGTAAAGTATACCGTAATGAATTTTTAAATCACAATTTTATAAAACACTACTGCTGAGCACAGATCTCATTATAGCGAAGTTTTTACCCGTCTAAATTGCCATGCCTTTTGGATAAACCTTTGAGACCACCAATACAAGCTAAAAAAAAATTTCCATTGCTCAATAAATCTCTTGGCCAACGCCTTCGCTTCCCTTGTGAGGCTGCTCGATAGCACGCATGATTTCTGCTAGTAGAACTGTCAGCTCAATTTAGTAGCACCGAACTCGTTAGCCTTGTCCTGAAGTGACAGTAAAATATCCTGCTAATCACTCCATCCTCACTTCCAGGAGGCATGATCCCCCACGTAGTCTAGATAACAGATTAAACGTACGCAAATATGGCATGCAAAACAGTGTGGAAAAGTGCCGTTCAGCGTGCGGCAGAACAAGCAACTACAGGGGCTGTTGTGTGTGACATAGTTCTTTCAAGCTAGTAAAGCTGAGATCTGGGCGAGTTGGTATGCATTCATACTGATGAACAGCGCAATGGAAGCGCATTACATCCACAGGCAAGGCGACGAGTGCATCAGCAATCCTTCCGTAACACTTAGCAACAAGGAATTCGCATACATCACTTCCCATGTGACATAGTTTTTGATTTTCACGGCCCTTTTCACATTATCTTCTTACTTCTTTGTGTTATGTTTTCGTATATATACCCTTCCGTCCTTCAATAAACCCAGTTGATAGTCAGCGCTTGTCTTGTCGTTGTCCCGCCTTTTTGAGCTGTTCACCAGTATGAATCCTTTCAAGCTAGTTGAACAGTTTTCTAAACTTGCAAGTCGCTAGCCTACCGTCTTTATCAACTAAACGCCTCTGTCTCGCCACAGAATGATAGCTGTGACGATAGAAAATACAGATCAAAGGGAATTCTATCATAGGTTTTAGCTTCGTAGCAGTGTAGGAATGCTCTATTAGCACAACATGAAAGCCAACACTAAGCTACATTAGCCACCAGCTTCCGAGCAGCAGCGGGTAGAGAATGCTGTCGAATGATTCGTTCTTGCACGGCTTTTGATGCATATCTTGCTTCTCTGTGACATAAAAATTGCCGTTTTGATGACGCCTCTTCTTGATACATTTGTGTCAAATATCCTAGCGAGCTGTCGGAAACAGGTGTACTGAATTTCTTAAAGAAGCGTTACAACCAATCAACGCCATCAATTTTTGTTCCGAGTAAAATTTTATTCTCCGCCTCTTTCATGATATCGTGATGTTTGCCCGACACAAAATGGCTCCTTTATTGATGATTAATTTCGTTACAAAGATCGGTTCTCTACTCGGTTGAAAACTGTGATGTTTACAAGAAAGCAGACTTCGTCAACGCCGTTTTGAAGTCGACATCCGAGCCTCTTGGCTCTGCGCTCCAAAAACTACGCTGACGAGCACAGTTTTCTCGCGAAAATTACCGGTCATGGTGAGACCTGTACTTTATTTTTTGCCTTCTGCAGCTTATAACGGCTCCATTTTCAGTGGAAGCAGCATTTTGGTATATAAAATGCGGTAATATATCAGTACAGGTGCGCTTCAATTTCTTTTTTTTTTGTTTTCCTTTGGAGGAATAGTGCAGAAAAGGCCTCTCAAAAACTGATATATCAGTACAGGTGCGCTTCAATTTCTTTTTTTAGTTTTCCTTTGGAGGAATAGTGCAGAAAAGGCCTCTCAAAAACTGATATATCAGTACAGGTGCGCTTCAATTTCTTTTTTTAGTTTTCCTTTGGATGAATAGTGCAGAAAAGGCCTCTCAAAAACTGATATATCAGTACAGGTGCGCTTCAATTTATTTTTTTAGTTTTCCTTTGGAGGAATAGTGCAGAAAAGGCCTCTCAAAAACTGATATATCAGTACAGGTGCGCTTCAATTTCTTTTTTTAGTTTTCCTTTGGAGGAATAGTGCAGAAAAGGCCTCTCAAAAACTGATATATCAGTACAGGTGCGCTTAAATTTCTTTTTTTAGTTTTCCTTTGGAGGAATAGTGCAGAAAAGGCCTCTCAAAAACTGATATATCAGTACAGGTGCGCTTCAATTTATTTTTTTAGTTTTCCTTTGGAGGAATAGTGCAGAAAAGGCCTCTCAAAAACTTATATATCAGTACAGGTGCGCTTCAATTTATTTTTTTAGTTTTCCTTTGGAGGAATAGTGCAGAAAAGGCCTCTCAAAAACTGATATATCAGTACAGGTTCGCTTCAATTTCTTTTTTTAGTTTTCCTTTGGAGGAATAGTGCAGAAAAGGCCTCTCAAAAACTGATATATCAGTACAGGTGCGCTTCAATTTCTTTTTTTAGTTTTCCTTTGGAGGAATAGTGCAGAAAAGGCCTCTCAAAAACTGATATATCAGTACAGGTGCGCTTCAATTTCTTTTTTTAGTTTTCCTTTGGAGGAATAGTGCAGAAAAGGCCTCTCAAAAACTGATATATCAGTACAGGTGCGCTTCAATTTCTTTTTTTAGTTTTCCTTTGGAGGAATAGTGCAGAAAAGGCCTCTCAAAAACTGATATATCAGTACAGGTGCGCTTCAATTTATTTTTTTAGTTTTCCTTTGGAGGAATAGTGCAGAAAAGGCCTCTCAAAAACTGATATATCAGTACAGGTGCGCTTCAATTTCTTTTTTTAGTTTTCCTTTGGAGGAATAGTGCAGAAAAGGCCTCTCAAAAACTGATATATCAGTACAGGTGCGCTTCAATTTATTTTTTTAGTTTTCCTTTGGAGGAATAGTGCAGAAAAGGCCTCTCAAAAACTGATATATCAGTACAGGTGCGCTTCAATTTATTTTTTTAGTTTTTCCTTTGGAGGAATAGTGTAGAAAAGGCCTCTCAAAGGCTGATATATCAGTACAGGTGCGCTTCAATTTATTTTTTTAGTTTTTCCTTTGGAGGAATAGTGTAGAAAAGGCCTCTCAAAGACTGATATATCAGTACAGGTGCACTTCAATTTATTTTTTTAGTTTATCCTTTGGAAGTTTATCCTTTAGAAAAGGCCTCTCAAAGATGATATATCAATACAGGTGCGCTTCAATTTTTTTTTTAGTTTTCCTTTGGAGGAATAGTGTAGAAAAGGCCTCTCAAAGACTGTGTACAGAAAAGGGCGTAACGACAAGTAATAAAAGAATCAATGCATACGACTAACTTTTTATTTTCATCGGAGCCTCACTGATATTCAGAGCTTGTACAAGCGGCGTCAACCGGAGGAGTAAATCGCAATTCATTACATTTCTTGGTCCGTACAAATAGGACCATCTTTATAGGCAAAAACATCCGCATCTTACATTGTGGTGCGGCGCATGACGAAGAAAGATGGTGCTTTTGAATTCCCCATTGAGACGTCATGCGTAAACTCCAACCCGCGGAAACGAAACAAAACCCCGAAACAATCGAACAGAAATATAAAGACAACTAGGGAACCAGTTGGTTAATAAATTCTTGGTTTTTCGATTGCTCATGGCGCAATATTTTATAGTCTAAAAAGTGTATGTGTCTAAAAAATGTATGTGTCTGCTCCTTTAAGGCAGAGGTTCGAAAAAATTGTCCGTCTGAAACACGCAAGTTGACGCTAAATTAGGCACTCCGTTGGCTTGATGGCTAGCGCGTAGATTTCAGGCAACTATTTTATGTATAAGTCTAGTAGTGATACGCTAATTAGAAACAGAGCTTCTAAAACAGTTTTTAGCCATTTTTGACAATGATGAGCAATGCTTATTATAGATGGATTGTTTCTTGGTTAAGATTTTCTTTCGGTCCACTTTATATAGCAGTTGTATCCGTCCTATATTTTGGAAGTTCAGGTTGAAGCATTGACGATACATCGCAGAAAAAATATGCGGTCAGTTAATACCCCTTGCTGTTTTGAGTATTTAGGCGCCTACATCCTATAGTGCAGTGATTCTCCGGAAACTGTCAGCAACTCTCAGCATTGACCATCCACGCAAAGTGGGCGTTCCACATTGTCATGCGGCCACTCGCCAAAACTCTTTCATTTCAACTACATCATCCGAGTGGAATCACTTGCCAGCAGATGTGGCACTCACCGACGATCTCGAGCATTTTAAGAAAAAGTTGAGTGCTTGCTTTTCTTGCTCATGACATGTGTGCCCTTCGGTTAGTAGTGCCACATGAACTCCGTGTTGCTGATTTGTAGTTTGTTTTTGCTGGTTTTTGTTCTTTCCCAGTTTTTTTTCTTCTTCGTATAGGTTTCCGTGAATTGTTGAAATTTGTAATACTCAGTGCAGTGAACAGTATGTAGTGCTGTAACCCGTGAATGTATTCAATTTTTGTCATCTGTGCTTGTTCCACTCCCCTCAATAATGCCCGCAGGGCCATGAGGATATTTGAAAAAAAAAAATAAATAAATAGCTAAATTAAAAAAACAGACTTTTTGAGCTAGGAGAGCGGTTTTTTCGGCTTAACATTGTCAGTGGTAAGGCACCAGAATGAAGGAAATACGTGCTAACTAGCTGCGTGGTTACCTTCAATTGAATAGTTATCTTCTTACCTTTATTGTTGGGCTCCTTGTTTGTTGAGAGGCTCGTAGGCCACCACTGCAACATCCGTATAAGTTTTTAGATATTTTAAAAAGCCATTCTCCCTGTCGCCAGAGAGCGAAGAATTTTGGCACCGCTCACGGGCGGATGCGAAGCACGGCGGCCAGAAAGCGCTCCAGCCACGCATACGATCATATGTCACGCTGCGATGGTTGTATCACGTGCTCCTTTCACAGCTCCCGTCAGGTAGCTGCGGGCGGACAGTCAGCATGTGACAGGTGCGCCTATGACTGGCACGCGCTCGTACGCCTGGCTAGCCCTCTTTCTGGAGATGATTGGTTTGGTTTATGGGGTTTAACGTCCCAAAGCGACTAAGGCTATGAGAGACGCCGTAGTGGAGGGCTCCGGAAATTTCGACCACTTGGGGTTCTTTAACGTGCACTGACATCGCACAGTACACGGGACTAGAATTTCTCCTCCAAAAAATTCAACCGCCGCGGCCGGGATCGAACCCGCGTCTTTCGGGTAGAATGGCATTTCTGAAATTCTAAAAACTCATTCGGATGGTACATATGGTGTACTACAAGGCTCTCAAAACCTCAGGAGCCAAACAGTACCAGTATAACAATAAGCTGTTCATTACTACTTAGCCAATCTTCTCCTTAATGCATGTTATAAGCATGAAATGCTTTTAGCTCCCGTTTTCGGCAGTGTGGTGACGTCACGCCGAGACCGAGAGCCAACATCCGGGCACTGAACTGCACTCATCCGGGCACTGAATTCCACTCATCCGGGCACTGAAATGAGAGCATCCGGGCACCGTACGAGATTTAACGAGACTCTCTGTGACAGAGGGCCGCGCTTCCGCGCCGTCCCCAAGGATGGCGCTACGGTCCCACACTCACGCATGTAAAAGACCGGCCGCTGGGCATTCAGCTCATGAAGTTTCCTCCTCTGGCAGGCAGATGTATACACGCTCGCGGATAATTCTAACGCGCTGCATATACATTCTTGTCAGGCCTGCGTCTCGTCGTGTCCCCGTACGCTTCTGCATCGTCCTGCATTTCATTGCCGCCACCGTCACAGCTGCTTAAGCCGAGCAATGGAGCCTGATGAAAGGAGAGATAGGAAGCGTCTTGCGGAAAGCGATCGCTTTGCGAGTGATACGCCACAGCAGAAGACTGCTCGCCCCTGCCGACAACGCCATGGTTATGCTGCCGCTCACGAAATCGACGAGGCCGCCACGGTTCGCGGCTGCCTACCTAAGCCCGCACTATTGCAGGCGATCGCTTCGACGAAACAAGAAGAGTGTGGTGTGGTGTGTTGAACACTAGACCCATTTCAAGATTTTTACTAGTACCATCTGCAACCAATGTGTTATGCCCGTAAACATTTTATGCTTACTCTACTCTCGGTTACGGGAGATGCAGAGATTTTTTTTATTCCCGGCGCTTTACGCTACAGGCAATGCTATGCCGAGGATAACGCTCTTCTAACTCAATAAGCCTTCTTACAAAAATTGTTGACAGTTTTAAATGAAACGCCCTGTACAGCACCAGGATATGTCAAATTTTCGTACTGTTAGCAAAGAAACTACAGGATGCGGTTTTAGGTGTAGCTGCTCAGAATACAGAAACTGGAATTGACATGTGCAGGAGCGTGATGGAGGACCG
This sequence comes from Amblyomma mixtum, assembly GCF_055824585.1. NCBI lineage: Eukaryota > Metazoa > Arthropoda > Arachnida > Ixodida > Ixodidae > Amblyomma > Amblyomma mixtum. The sequence goes on along the minus strand of NC_143020.1, from coordinate 34,688,085 downwards.
ACCGCCCAGTGGCGAAGCGGTGGCCGTCTTCAAGCAGCAGCAGCCGGACAGCAGCTTCGAGCTTGACGTGGCAGCATTGAAAGAACTGCTGCTGTCTGACCGTGTGAAGAACAAACCCGTAGTGGTGATCTCAGTGGCCGGGGCGTTTCGGAGAGGGAAATCTTTTCTGCTTAACTTCTTCATACGCTACCTGCGGAACCGATGCAGGAGTGACTGGCTGAGCGATTCTGAGGCTGCGCTCGATGGCTTCATCTGGCGAGGAGGATCCGAGCGGGAAACGACGGGCATACAGCTGTGGAGGGAAGTCTTCCTGGTGAGGCCATCGCATCTGTTGCTACGATGCGTAATGTTTGATTGAACGAACAATGAATAATTTGCAGGTGCCTACGCCCAAAGGAGAAGTGGCTGTGGTCTTAATGGACACCCAAGGCACATTTGATGCTAAATCTACAATGAAAGAATCGGCGACAGTTTTTTCGCTGAGCACAATGCTGAGTTCAGTCCAGATCTACAACCTTTCTCAGAACATTGGAGAGGATGACCTTCAGCACCTGCAGCTTTTCTGCGAATACGGCCAACTGGCACAAAAGGTGTGTTCTCGGTGGAGAAATCCTCATTTTAGTGGACGACCGGGACTTGTTAACGATGCCTATTCTGCCCCAGGAGGTGACCGATGCGCCCTTCCAGAAGCTTCTGTTTCTGATCAGAGATTGGAGTTCTGCGCACGAGTTCGCCTATGGTGAAGAAGGGGGCCGTATCTTCCTGAATCAGCGTCTGCAGATTTGTAAAGAACAGCCTGCGGAGCTGCAGAAGTTGAGACAAGCCATCAAGTGCTCCTTCAAGGAGATCACTTGCTTCCTGATGCCCCATCCTGGCCTTAAGGTACACCGAGACACTTTGTCTTGCGAGTCGTAACTGCTCTTCGTGCAGGTAGCAACGGACCCGGAGTTCAAAGGTCGCTTGTGCGACATTCAACCAAGCTTTATAGAAAACTTACCCAAGCTCGTGTCCGCTGTGCTACACCCAAGGAACTTGCAGCCGAAAATAATTAATGGCTCCACTATCACTTGCGAGAGTCTGTGCATCTATATGCAGGTATGGCTACATGTTAATTTCGCACGTGTTATAGTGGGAGTTTTTTGCAGGTATACGCGGAGGCTTTCAGGATGGGCGACATACCTGAACCAAAATGTCTGCGAGAGGTGAGTAGCTGCTTTTGATTGCGAGGAATTCGCCTAATCTTTGAATCACTTTCAGGCGACTGGCGTGGCGAACAACGTGTCGGCACTCGTGGAAGCAGTCGAGTTCTATGTCAGTGGAATGAACGAGGTAAATAAAATCATGGCTTAACATTTTTTTAATAACCTAACACTTTGGGAACTACTGCAGCTGTGTGGTGGACACAAGAATCCAAGCAGAGAGGAGCTAAGCCGTGGCCACGACGAGCGACGTGAGGCTGCCCTTCGGAAGTTTGACAGTGTCCTGAAATTGGGCGGCAAGGACCTAGAGCAGATGTACAGGAACAAGCTGAGCGAGGTGGGTTTGAATTGTAATTATTCATGCCGCACGTCGCAAGGTGAATAAGGCAAGAGCGCCGTCACTATTGTTCGTTTCGTACTTTTTTTGCTCAAATTCATTTCATAGTTATATATCTTGGTACTACTTCCGAAAATTCGCCATGGCACGGTACCAGACATTGGTCAAATGTTCAGGGGAATCCCCCAAGGTGGAGTAGAATTTTAAAATGGGAGTAATTACTCATTGACATCCACCCGAGCGCTGCCACACGGATACCTCTCCACCTTGGGGGATTCCATTAAACATTTGACCAACAGAGTTCTCACATCTAGTTATTGATCAATTAGCTCTCGCCCTACCATAAGCTTGACGTCCCGGATAGCTCAGTTGGTAGAGCGACTGCTCCGGTGAAGCGATGGTCCCGGGTTCGAACCCTGGACCAGCACGAATTTTTCTTTAAATACGAAGTTTCTGAGAAAGCTGTATAGCTTTCCTTTGTAGCCGTATGGCTGCGCTCGGGTGGATGTCAATGAGTAATTACTCCCTTATTACTGTACCAGACATTATTCACAGCAAAGCACGCAGTACGAATCTCCTAGATCTACCGAAACTAGAGACTTTGTCCCGCCTGCGTACGGGGCATACATTGCTATATGAGAAAGAAATGCATAGCAGCAGACTCACAACGGGCGGGCACATATCCATACTGTGAAGAAAATGATCAATGATGGGCCGAAAAGGGAAAAGATGGTAAAACATAGCTAACATTTAAGCTTTTAGCTTTAGTAATGGCACACTAGGAGCTGCCTCTGAATTTCACGCTTTACAAAGAAAGTGTCAATGTTTTTTTTTGTAAGCTCAGTGGTTGAGTAGTAGTATCATTTGAAATGGAGTTCTCATCAAAGCTGGCTATGTTGTTGTGGCCTCAAAGCTGATTTTTTACGTTAAAAAATGTGGTGTTTCTCGGTCAAAAGGAAACAGCTCTTGACACGACACTACCCTATCATTATTTTCTATGTGTGCTTCAAAAACAAAAACAAGAAGAAGCCATCAATCTTTGCTTTGTCTCAATTTGTCCGTATCATAGATGTGCCGCAATAAAACGAAGTTTATGACTGAACCCTTTCCTTGCTGTTAGAATGTCTAACAACGGCGTTAAAAAGGATAGGAACGTTGCATATTTAGAAATTTCGTTACTCTACTGTTTCTGTGCAACCGTAAACGTGATTTCTCATATAAAAGAAAATGAGGTACATAAAATCTTGATTTTTATTCACGCGTAGCATCAGAACAAGCCGGATATCCAAAGAGGCTTGTTATGTATTACTGCGCAGAACGACAATCAGAAAAACGACTACCTGAAAAACAATTTTTTAGTATTTCCAGCTTCATTCCGAAGCACTTAGTACCGCGTTTGCGTAGCTTAAACCACACAACCATCGCAACCGTCGTGCACTTTGTCCATTTAATATTTGAATACAACTTCCACTACAAATCCATTTAGAGCGCAGCATATGCGAAGTAATATCTGTTTTGTTCTTCGTGAAGGTTTAGTGCACAGAATTAGTCCTTTCCAATACCGCCTAACATGGGAGGTTGAGAATAAAATGCAGGCTTTACTAGTGCCTTTGCTTCTTAGTTGTAAATGGTCATCATTTGTGGCTAAAGACAAACAGTATAGGCAGCGACACAAGGCGCAGATATTTATTAAAATGGTCTTAACAAACATGCCATGGAGTGCTAGCAGCTTTACCGCCTTGTAGCTGTGTTTATGGTATGTCATATTTTGTCACTCGCGGGCAACCAAACTGTTTTCTGCACGCGTATGCAACATCATTTCCCAAGTCACGAGCCTCGACGGAAATTTTATTTCAGTAAGTAGACCGGAAGAATCCCAAAGAACGTCGATATAGTCAAGATCGTCAGCAAAGTAAAAGATAAGACATTAGGGCTTGTTATTAAGGCGAAAGCCTTTAATGTCTCATCGTTGTAAGCAGCAGTTGTCGACAGAGAATGTCACGCTTTTCAGTTGGTCGAAACGGCCGTGACGTCACAGTGCGCCAATTTCAAACGGGGCCAATTGTACTTTGGCTAGTAACCATGCAACCAATGGAAGGGACCATATAGTGACGCTCCAAGTAAGTGGGACTGAGCTAAGTTAATTGCTTAATTACCCAGTTAGCCTAATTAACTTCTCTAGTCAGGCCATATAAATAAATAAAACCTAGTAAGAAATTGGTCGAGCTCGGGAATCGAACCCCGGTCTTCGGAGTGCGAGACGAGCATGCTATCCACTCCGCCATGCCAGCTCGATGGTTTGGAATGAACAAAGGCACGTCTAGTGAATACGGTGTCTTCGCTCACTGCCATCCTCCTCCCTTCCCTTCCAGCGAGGTTTAGGTGTCCACCGAGATATGAGAGAGAGAAATGCATTTCCTTTCCTCAAAAACCAATTTACCGACGAGCGAGGCGTAGAACCGAATGAGCGATGGCGTTCTATGGACTCCCTGGCAGCGTTGCAAGACGCTCCCGCGTTCCACTCTTAGAGGCGAAGCTTAACATCTTAACCACACATCAGTGACCACACTTTAGGTCAAAAAAGTGCCCCCCCCCCCCCCCACCCCTGAATTTTGACGGGTGTCCACCGAGATGTGTGAGACAGTTAGTGCGTAATTTTCTTTCCTCAAATACAATTTTCATTTTCTTCATTACGGGCCATCTTCGTCTATCTTCTTTCAGTCCTACTTCCTCCGTTCCTCTACGGTGCGGTCCAGGTGTCCACCGAGATGACAGAGATTTACTGCGCCATTTCCTTTCCTCAAAAACCGTTGCGTTGAAACGGCAAGGCATCGCGCCGAACGGGTGGTGGCGTTTCGTGGACTCCCTGGGAGCGCTACAACACGCTGTCGCGTTCCACTCCTAAAGGCGAAGCTTAAGCTTAAGCTTAATTAGCAATTAATTAGTATTCAGGCATTAATCAGTAATTAACCATTAATTAGTGATTTGTCATCACATGTAATTAGTACTCAATTACATGTGACGCCACCAGCGCCACAGAAGCACTGAAAGTGGTGCGGAAAACGCTTTCGCCTCTACGCACTTTAGACAGTCAAAGTGCCCCCTGAATTTTTTATTGCCACTGAAACGCGTAATTGGTGTGGAACCTTACAGATATGGCAGTTTACAATGCCTTGGCCTGGAAGACGCACCGTGCAGAGATAAAAGGGAAATCTCGACAAGTTGCCCATCATACCATTTGTACAGCAAGGAAAAATTCAGGGGGCACTTTGACTGTCTAAAGTGCGTAGAGGCGAAAGCGTTTTCCGCACCACTTTGCTTCTGTGGCACTGGTGGCATCACATGTAATTGAGTGCTAATTACTAAGTGACGACAAATCACTAATTAATGGGTAATTACTGATTTGTGCCTGAACACAAATTAACTGCTAATTAATGACGCTTAAGCTTCGCCTTTAGGAGTGGAACGCGACAGCGTGTTGTAGCGCTGCCAGGGAGTCCACGGAACGCCATCACCCGTTCGGCGCGATGCCTTGCCCTTTGAACGCTTTTTGAGGAAAGGAAAGGGAGCAGTAATTCTCTGTCATCTCGGTGGACACCTGAACCGCACCATAGAGGAAGGGAGGAAGTGGGAGTGGAAGAAGAAGGAAAAGATGGCCCGTAATGAAGAAAATGAAAATTGTATTTGAGGAAAGGGAATTACGCAGTAACTGTCTCACATATCTCGGTGGACACCCGTCAAAATTCAGGGGGGCCCTTTTTTACCTAAAGTGTGGTCACTGATGTGTGGTTAAGACGTTAAGCTTCGCCTCTAAGAGTGGAACGCGACAGCGTCTTACAACGCTTCCAGGAGACCATAGAACGCCATCGCCCGTTCGGCTCTATGCCTCGCTCGTCGGTAAATTGGTTTTTGAGGAAAGGAAATGTATGTCTCTCATATCTCGGTGGACACCTAAACCTCGCCGGAAGAAAAGGGAGGAGGATGGGAGTGAACGAAGGCACCGTATTCACTAGACGCACCTTTGTTCGTTCCAAACCATCGACCTGGCATGGCGGAGAGCAATAAAGACAAAAAAAGACCTGGCATGGCGGAGTGGATAGCATGCTCGTCTCACACTCCGAAGACCGGGGTTCGATTCCCGAGGTCGACCAATTTCTTACTCGGTTTTATTTATTTATATGGCCTTACTAGAAAAGTTAATTAGGCTAATTGAGCAGTTAAGCAATTAACTAAGCTCAGTCCCACTTACTTGGAGCGTCACTATACGATCCCTTCAATTGGTTGCCTGGTTACTAGCCGAAGTACAATTCGCGCAAATTCGCGCACTTCGACGTCACGACCGTTTCGACCAACTGAAAAGCGTGACATTTCTTTTTTTTTTATTCGAGCTGTTTGCCATCAGGCATAATGAAAAAGGAAAGAAAGTTATAAAATGGAGTGCAAACAAGCCTCGCTTAAAAAGCGGCAAAAGTTCGTGATATAGCGATTATCTTGAGTCCACTTGGTATAGTCGTTTGCAACGTCCCATCGCAGGCCAACCTTTCTTAGTAAACGTCGTCGCACGGAAGCTGTAGCCGGGCACGTCCACAGCAAGTGTTTTTCATCACACTGGTCGGGCGCAGCACCACAATGAGGACACTTGTCTGTCACTTCGTAACGTTTGTCACGCCACCGATGACGCACAGAAGGAGTCAGAGCCGCTCCTCTCCGAATCCGGCGCACAGATACCTCCTCCTCCCGAGTGAGACTCCGGGGGAGAGGGTACGAACGCGGAGGAATTAGAGCGCGTGTTCGCTGACGCAAAGACTGTTTCTCGGAAACATGCGACAGGAACGGATCTGAGGGAAGAGGGGAAGGTGGCGGGATATCGGATTTGTCAAGGTGTGTCATTGCATCCACATGGATATTATGCGGATCCTGGGCATGCCCGCGAATCCAGTGTATACGCACAGGACAGGGGTATTTTGTGCAAAGCTGGTGAATGGATTGTTTAACTTGGAATGTTCGCCGGACAGCCTTAAGCTGCTTAAGGGCGGCAAGGGAGTCGGTGTAAATGTGTACAATATCGAAAGTAAGTACGAGTGGAAGGGAAGCAATGGCATTGTGTATCGCCTGAAGCTCCAAGGCCAGGGGGGAGCAAGTATCCGTGCTATATGTAGCGCGGGAGTTGAGATGAGTATGTGAGGGACTGTAAACTGCAGTAACTCCCTGCACTGCTGTGTGTGATGCATCGGTGTATATTATGCACCCTGAAGGAAGATGGGCGGCTGATATCGGCGTCGAAGCAGAGGGGCGATTGTCTGTGAGCTGACAGTATGACCATGGAGGAAGAGTCTGTAAACGATGAAGCTGAAGCGACATCTTGCGTGCTCTGTTTGCCTCACGCTGGTCGATAAGTTCACTCAATGTATTAAGTTGAGCGTACTCTTGCAGAATGGGTATGGGTGCGATACGCGGAAGATAAGTTATGGCGCGCATAGCCTCCCGATTGATTGATTCAAGGGAGTCCCACTTTCGGCGGGTGAGGCGATGAAATTGAGCTTGGTACACTATCCGCGGCTGAAGGATAGAGCGCACGAGCTGACGGGCAGTATCAAAACGCGCTCCGCCAGAGCGCATAGCTATGCGTCGAATCAGACCGAGAGTAGCGTGAGCCGATTTACGGGTCGCGTTTAGCCACGGAGTCCCAGTCCCAGATGTATGAAGTAGAAGACCAAGAACACGCACACTTTCAACTTGAGGAATTGGAGAATTATCTACCGTGAAGGTAAAAGGTGCTGCTTTCCGTAAGCCACTTCTGTTGCCAATGCGAATGAAACAAGATTTATTACACGAGAGGGTCAGACCCAAAGGGGGTAGTCGTGATGTTAAGGCATCCAGCGCTTGCTGAAGCGCCGACTGTTGCACAGACGCATCTGGATTACAGGACCACAGGGTTATGTCGTCGGCTTACGCAAGGACGCGCACAGAAGGAATTTTCTCTAGGGCTCGGACAAGAGGTATAAAAGTTACATTAAATAATGGGGGGGGGGGGCGAGGACGGAGCCCTGCGGTACACCGCGGTTGGAGGTAAAGTGACCAAAAGGCTTCCCATGGACACGTACACTGAAGGTTCTGTTTGTTAAAAATGAGTGAATTGAAAGGAGAAAGCGATGCAGGAGACCGAGATCTTGAAGGGTGCCAAGAATAGAAGAGTGTAGGACATTGTCATATGCCTTTGTGATGTCAGTAGCGATCACCGTACGAACAAGATGACTATGGGGAGAATGGTTTAGTACGTCCACAGCCAAAACAGCCAGACCGTCTTCAGTCCCAATGTGAGGGCGGAACCCAATTTGAGATTCTGGATAACAATCATTCGATTCCAGCCACCACGACAAGCGAGCTGCTAGAATGTGTTCATAAAGCTTGCAGATAGTAGGCGTAAGTGAAATAGGGCGGAGGGCCGAAAGAGAAACCGGCGGCTGACCTGATTTGGGGATTGGGACAACGATGGAATGTTTCCACTCTGCAGGAATAACTCCAGAATGCCACACCTCATTGAATGTATCAAGGAGGGAATGTAGAGCAGGTCCTTTCAAGTTGCGAAACAACGAGTTAGGTACACCGTCATGCCCGGGAGAGTGCTTGTTTTGAGGCGATCTATGGAGGCCAGCAATTCTGCCATGGTAAAATCTGAAGTAACCTCATCAGGGGGCTCAGAAATCGATAATATGGGAGAAGGGGTAGGGAGGCAGTCATGATGTGGGAAAAACTGACGGGCTGCTTGTTGTGCAAATGAAGTTTCATCCACATTCAGAGCCAAGCGAATGCTTTCGGTATAATCAGCTACTTGAGAAGTGCGTTCCATGGCGTGAAATACCCGCCAAAGATGTCTATTACCCTGTGTAGAGGAGAGGCGGGCACACCATGCAGCCCAGCGTTGTCTGCTAAGTCGCTTTGAGTAGCGCCGCGCACGTGCAGTAGCCCGATGAAGAGCTGGAAGAGCTGAAGGGTCGTCGGGATTACGAGAAGCATAATGATCCGCCCTGCGACGAAGAGCCCAGAGATTAAGGAGATGCATGTCCGGGTTCGGATCATCCTCATTTACAGTAGTGGCGAATGTATGAGTCGACAAAACAGCTGAGAGGGTAGACAGTACAGTAGATGGGTTCAGCGTAGACAACCTATTATCTGCGCGTACGGAATCCCATGATGTAAAGCGCACGCTGCGGCGTATTTTCCGGGGACGCGAAGTTGTGATGGAGATTAAAATAGGGCTGTGATCACTGCCCCAAGTGTCTGGTTCAACATTCCAACGAGGGTAGCCGGGCCCTAACCACCAAGACAAATCAGGCGAATACGGACCACCCCGAGGGCGCGTTGAAGTTTGCGGTTGATTTAGTAGTTGAAATGAATGATCAAGAAAGGTGCCATGAATGTGAGCACCCCGGGAGGAATCCAAAGGGTAGCCCCACGATGTGTGAGCGCCGTTGAAATCTCCGCCAACTAAAATAGGGGTACCCGAGTAGTTATTACGGAGAAAACGAATCCAACCTAGGTTGGGAGACACTGTTCCCGGACGACCATAGAAAGATACAAGTATCAGTGGTGTATGTGCAGGTTTTACGAGAAGGCCAACGACCTCCTGGCGAGTGTTGCACCACCGTGAAAGATCGATCGGTGTATGGGGAACAGAACGAAGAACATAAATTGCAGATTTACCGGGATGGAGGGAGGAAGCGATGCAGCGGCGATCAGGGATGGAAGGAGAATGGTACGCGCAGAAACCAGAGAGGCGAGGAAGGGAATTGTGCTCTTGAAGAAGGAAGGCCCAGGCCTTGAGTTTGCCGTCACGCAGGCGGATGTTCACTTCAGATGACTTATTGGCAAAGCTACGGCAGTTCCATTGCACCACCAGAGATGATGCACTAGCATGGCGAGGCCGAAGAGCTTCAACGATCAGGGTGGTCAACTGCTGCATGAGTGCCATTATTTTCTCCACTGCCGGGGAGTGCACATTAGATGGGACCTCGGCGCCGTTATGTGGCTCAGTGCTGTTTGGAGATGATTCGTGAGGAGGTAGCTCGTTCGCTACGTTTCTTCGAGATGGCTGTGAGCGCCGCTGTCCTCGACGCTTAGTGAGATCCTCTAAGTGGCGACGAGCCTCTGCGATGGCATTGTCGAGAGCGGTGTCTTCATCTGTGGTGTCTGTGGCTTTACGTGTTGATGTGGGCTTCCTTCCTCGACGGTGAACAGCTTGTGCGTAGGAAAGTGGCTGAGCAGGCACGTTGATAGTCGGGGAGTCAGGTGTAGGAAGTGCAGGGAAGTCGTCTTCAGCACACGCTAGAGCAGCGAAGCGATTGCTTGTGCTGATGCCAGTGCTCTCGGACGGCTTGTTCGACTTCTTTGCCTTCTTCTTTGGACAATTAGGAGAACGAATGTCGTGGCCTGGTAATTTGCACAGGGCACAAAGGCCGGCTGTCTGGTCCATATCGGCCACTGCTGCAGGATTGGGGCAGGTAGTCTGCATATGCCCTTCTTTATGACAGTGGTAGCAAAAGATACGGCGTGGACGGAAGGGCTGCGGCTTGACAATGACGCCGTAATTGGTCATGTAGTCTGGTAGATTGGACGGACCTTGAAGGGTGAGGAGGTACTGTCAGCAGCAAAAGTTTGCGGGATCTCCAGCGCGTGGCGGAGCGACGCAAAACAGCATTCCAGCGCCATCTGCCGCGATTACGCCCGATGTCGAGGCTCACAGCACTTCCGTGTTAGCCATTATTTGTGCATGCCTGTCCTTTCTTTGTTATAGGGCATGTCTCATCGCGTTCTTCGCCGGGATCCGCTTTTGCCACTGGCAACGAATCGCCGTGTCACCGTCGTTGCGCGTCTGTTTCGGCTGCTGCGATGGTGACAAGTGCTTCGATCCCTCGCGCGAGCCAAAGTAGGACTGGCTGCGAACATCACACAGCGCAGCGGTTTCCCTGAGTCTGATAAGCACGTCACGGGGAAGCAAACGTCAAGGCATGCTTGATAGCGAAGAAAGGATAGGCATGCGCAAAGCGTGCTTCAAACGCCATTTCCGTGAGCCTCGACATCGGGCGTAATCGCGGCAGATGGCGCTGGAATGCAGTTTTGCGTCGCTCCGCCACGCGCTGGAGATCCCGCAAACTTTTGCTGCTGACAGTACGTGCCCCGGCGCCCCATAGGCCGGGCATGGAGTACTGTGTGTGTAGAACAACGGATATTTGTTCTCACTTCCTGGGGAGGGCTAGTGCTGTAGATGTGGTAGACGATGCATCGGAGGGTGTCAGGCCCGGATGCATAATAGACTAGTACGGGGACATGTTTGCTTGAGTTCAGGGGGACCTGCGTCACACTGCACATTTTCTCAGCGGCCGCTAAGGTTGGTAGGTTCACTGTGATAGTGTTGGAAGGACGATGCACAACAAATCCACAATAGTTAGACGAGCCGAGAACGTGATCAATAGTGGCCTGAACATAACGGGGAGGAATGGCAGTAATGTCAAACCGCAATGTAGGCTTGATGGTGACGCGGAACAGTTTTGGGGTCGGTAGAAGCGCGCCTGAGGCGCTACTCACCGGTGGTGTCTGTTGAGGTGGCAGGGGCTCAGTCGGTGCAATCTGTACGGGTGCCCTTGGTAATGAAGACGCAACTGGTTCTACAGGCGCAGTTCCTTGCGGTAGCTGACGAGGTGTCACGGGCTCAACCGGTACAGTTGACCTTGGAAGGGGAGACGAAACTGCAGCCACGGGAACAGTTCCTTGTGGCAATGCGAGAGACACGGGGGCGGTGGTGCAGTCCATGTCGCAAGTCGCAGAATCGGAAGACGCTCCAGCGGGCAAGTCTGTAGCCGCCGAGTCATGCACCGACGTGGAGGCAGCCAATGACGCCGAATCCATGCCACAGGCGCGCAGCGCGGCCTCGCTCAGCAGCGCCGAGCTAAGCCTAGCTTGCGCCTGGGGTTGTCGGTTATGTTTTCGTACTTGAGATGTCGCCCACCTTGCCGGAAATCTGTCCAGAGGGGTGTCCTTGACCTCCGGTGGCACAGAAGGCAGTTCGTAGCCTCCAGAAGATGTCTGTGAACAAGAGAAACGAGAATTAAACACGGAGCTCAGAACAAACACGTCTCAGCTCGGGCTTCTTCTTCTTCCTCTCCATTTGTCGACATTTCTGTCGACAACTGCTGCTTACAACGATGAGACATTAAAGGCTTTCGCCTTAATAGATACCAAATAGATATCCCGAATTCCCGAGCGTATAGTACCTAATTAGTGTACACCAGGTCCGGCGTCAGTAGGACTGCTAATTTCGCATACCTTGTCAACAGCAGTTTTCAAATAGACAGTGCTCCACTAACTAGCCAGGCAAGACGTACAGTTAAACTAACGCTACAACCTCGTATGCCCCTGGTGTTTCTTTGCTGACGTGAGACATAAAAATCATATCCGCCATTTAACGTCACACTGCCCCCTGGTGATCACGGTGTTGGCGACATTGACACATGGCGGAAAGTCACGAAGCGACCAGTTGTAGGGGGCGCTGTATTTACATGTTTTTCACCACCAAACCATCCTCTGTGGTGTGCCGTCTAAGACTGCCTCTGTGAGAGGTTCAATCGAGCTACGCACAAGTAGCGGCCGAAAATGGAAGCCTAGCAGATTCCCCCGTAAAAAAAAAAATGGCTGAGGCTTAGCTAAGGTTAAGCCTAGTCAGATGCGAAGCATATTGATGGCTAGGCTTGGTAATACATGGCTTTCCTTGGTTGACGTTCATCCCGCTCTTCATCGGTCTCTGTGGCACGCTGAAGCTTTCGCTTCTCGTTCAAATCAGCCCTGCTTCTAGGCGGCATCCCAACACCTGGCCGCCTCGTAAGTGCCCGGAGAGCGAGGCAAGCTCAGCTTTATACCGCTGCTGTAGCGTCATGTGGTCAGCTGCAGCGCCTCTGATGTGGAGCCTCCACCGCCGCGGCCGACCGCGCGAGCCGGCAGCCCATCTCTCCTCTGCTGTGACGTCATGTTGTCACGTGGTCAGCCGCCGCGCCTCTGATGTGCAGCCTCCACCGCCGAGGCCGACCGCGCGAGCCGGCAGCCCATCTCTCCTCTGCTGTGACGTCATGTTGTCACGTGGTGTCACGTGGTCACGCTAAAGGTCAATGGTAGCTCCACCGCCGCGCTCGACGGGCTGTAGTGTAGCTCTAGTAATATGCTTCGCAGAAAAAAGATATTGTGCCTGCAATGTGGGAAGCTCTACTGGAGTTAATGTGTTGGAGCGCATTCCTCCGTGTTGATTGATTGTATAACCCCGTAGGAACTAATTTTCAAGTTGCGCGTCGCAGACGATCGACGCGACCTTCAAGGAATTCACCAAGAGGAACGAGCAGGGTGGCAAAAAAGCAAAGTTGACCGAGTTGCTTAAGGGAATTTTGCAGTCGGCTGCCCTGGTCCTTCTCTCTGCTCCGCTCGGTGCTTCATCGGCCATTGGCACAGCCGCCAAAGTTGCGGCCAGTTTGTCAGGCTTTGGGCTCAGTGTTGCTTCAGTTTTTCTGGCTGATCAACTCGGACGTCTGTTCGGTGCACGGTGAGTATCGGTCTTTGATTTCAATTCAATTATTTTGTAGCGAATGCTACACTTCGCTGTGGCGGTGCTCCGAGGAGGCACAGAGACCGACCTTGAGCCGTTGCCTAGCAACCGCCGCAGCAGGCGGACGCCGCGCGCTCGCCGTGCCATTTGGCATGACGTCACACCGCGCGCCACGCCGCGGAGCCGCCGCCGCCGTTTGGTATGACGTCACAGCGCAACGACGAGGCAAGCGGTGTGACGTCGCTGCGCTCGCTTTCGCTACGCATATCTTGGCATAGCCGAGCTAAGCCGCTGTTTACTGTTTCCTTTCTTCAGAGAAAGAGAGCGCGAAAAGCTGTGACAAAGGCTTGACGTCGGTCCTGCACTCTTACAAATTGGCATTCATACAGATGCAGCTATGGCACAAGCGTTTAAAAGATAAAAAAAGAAAGAAGAAAACATTACCAACAGTTTAAGCAGTTATGAGAACACAGCAAGTATAGCAAACGAATGCGAGTGGACATGAATAAAAAGATGTAATCAAAAACAACTTATGTGGGAACTACTAAAACACACTACACACTTCCCATAAATGAAGACGATAAAATTAACTCAAGCTTAGAATCCGGATTACAAAAAGAATCAAAGCACTTTTGCCCCAGCCGAATTAACAATGATTTAACGCTGCCCTGTTTGTAATCGCTGGTTACACGTGAGAGAACGTTTCCATTCGCAAGTACAAAGAAGCGACAGTATCGTATAAGGCGCTAGAACCTCCAGTCGTTCCTTTAGAGAAGTTCAGCCTAATGTTTGAAAGTTGTAAATTTTAGGGCTTATAGAATTGAACAATATTTACAACATAGTAGCCTAAAGTGCTTCCTTGAAACATTTCAGAAGCCGGATATTATGCAGTTCTCGCCTTTACATGCGATGAAAATTCCTGTAATGACCACTGAGCCACAATACTGCTTAATAGTTAATTTACTATATATGCAAACCCGGACGGACAGCTTTCGAAATAGAAAAGCAAAAGATATGAAATAATAAATTACAATGGGAGGCAGAAACCTAGGTGAGTTTAAAACAAACAGATCCAAAGTACGCATTTCGAAAAATTTTAGTCATAGTATATACGTAAAAGTCAGTTATGCACGTGAAAATTATCCCTTATGTTTCAGGAACGATTTTTAAATATGAGAAGGTCGCTAGAGATCGCGAAGTCCTTTTTTAACGAGCTGTGTCTGCAGTTGCCGTCGTAATTACGTAATTTTCCCTCGGGAGTTGGCTTCCATCTAGTCGTAACCAGGAGCCGAAATGAAAGCCATCCAAAGTTGACCTCCGTGAACGAGGGCCCAAGTACAGGCAGAGAGGGCAGCAGTGGTATTTGCCTCCTTCTAGCGACCACGCATCAAGGCCTCGTGAACCAATGAACTTACAATAAGGGCCTTGTTCACAGTAGACATAATCGCGCCGTGAGAACAGCGCTGAAGTAGAAGCTGCAATTTTTTTTTCATTCAGCCGCACAGCAGGTACGGCAGGCATCCCACCGGTGGGATGCGATTGTTTTTTCTTCTGCTTTCTTATCATCTTTAAGCGGTAAAATAAATGACACTGACAATCTATAATTAATTAAAACCACAAATTGAAAAAAAAAAATCCTCCACGCTTCATAGTTTTGGTGACTGTTGGCTTCCGTCATGTATGCTTTGCACTGGGAATACCTTTATACATCCATTGACAAAAGTAAGCAGTCCGTATAATTAGTGATCGAAATCTACTCGTACCCTGCCCCTAAAAGGAAGTGCACCAGGATGAGCTTACTGCATTTTTGCTCCATAATGGTTTATTCGTGCTTACAGTGTATTCATAGACCAAATAAGGATTCAGACGCCAAAAAAAAGTTCAGGGGGGCACTTTATTGACCTAAAGGGGTGAGGCGAAAGCGTTTAGCGTGGTGTTGCAGCTTGTGT
This sequence comes from Amblyomma mixtum, assembly GCF_055824585.1. NCBI lineage: Eukaryota > Metazoa > Arthropoda > Arachnida > Ixodida > Ixodidae > Amblyomma > Amblyomma mixtum. The sequence continues at coordinate 34,673,013 of NC_143020.1, read as the reverse complement.
GACTGATGTGTTATTAAGATGTTAATTAAGTACACAATTGTTTGTGAATCTTATATGCTCGAGACACTGGAGGGCATTTGGGAGGCATCCGTCCGATTCGATGCCTTTCTGCAAACACTGTCTAGTGTCCTAGACAAGGAGAACTACATATGCGTTGGCAGGAAGTAGCGTAGCCATTTACATGCTCGGCTGCGGAACGGAAGGATGGTGATTAGAATCCCATCGTGCACAAAAGTTTTTTTTTTCTGGTCTCAGTAGAAAAAGCGTGACACCTCTGCTGATAACCTTCTGCTGACAAACTTCTGTCGACAACGATGAGGCATTAAAGGCTTTCGCCTTAATACAATACGGGTGACCGCCGCAGAGCATCCCCTATCGCTAAAACAGCGACGCCCTGACAAACGCGCCACCATAGACAACCGTGTAGTGCGTCTAGCGCAAAGGCGAGAAATACCTTGCAGAGTCTGAAAGAACACGCACTATCTGGGCAACTTTGTTTTGCTCTATATGTCGCCTACAGCCAAAATGTGAGCAGCGTACCGATGTCGTGCAATAATGGCAACGTTTTATCAAATAACGAAGCAACAAGAGTGCAAACGCGCATTTGGCGAGGCCACAATGCGGTGCGCCTCAGTGCTAATCACCGTATTGGCCTTATCGCGGAAAGTTTATCGCGACACACTTGAGAAGAGGTGGGCGCGAGACGCTCGGACGCTAGACACTGGAACAACGTTGGTATTTTGACAGGCTCAGAGGTGGCCGCAAGGAAAGGGTTTCTACCCTGGCAATGAGTGCGCAGTTTATGTATTTATGCTCTGCGTTCGTAGTCGAGTTTTAAGCCTTTAATGCCTCATCGTTGTCGACAGCAGGTTGTCAGCAGAGGTTTCTAGTTGGACCAGGAAAAAAAATCTTTGTCCCCAATTGGATTAGAATCCCCATCATTCTGTTCCGCAGCCGAGCGTGCTAATGGCTACGCTACTTCCTGCCAACACATGTGTAGTTCTCTTTGTCTAGGACTCTGCAGAGTGTTTGCAGAGAGGCGTCGAATCAGACGGATGCCTCCCGAACTCCCTCCAGTGTCTCCAGCATTTAAGATTCACAAACATTTGTGTACTTAATGAACACCTTAACCACACATCAGTGACGCAAGCAGCAACACCGCGCTAAACGCTTTCGCCTCACCGCACTTTAGGCCAACAAAGTGTCCCCCTGAATTTTTCTTCCAGCTCTTGCCCGAGCAGCTTTTAAAATTCCCTGAAAATTCTAGGATATTCTAATTTAGAGCGCAGCTCTTAAGAGTCCATTCGTGGGCTGAGTCGCGTCGCCGCTGACGGCGTAATCGTGCCAAGCCGTAAATAAAATAAATAAAAAAAACAATGACCGGCTGTGATTCGAACACGTGGCGCCGCGAATATAGCAGTTTCGCTGGCTACTGCCGGAGAGCACTAGGCTATCGCCACAGCCGAACACGCCCCGTGTTTAACTGCAACTCTTCCGCTTTGTACTGCACATCGTCGTCTTCACCTAGTACTGCGATAAGACTTTCCCCTTTCCCTCTCCTTTTCCTCTCCTTTCCGTCTCCTTTCCCTCTATTTTCTCTCTCCTCTCGTCACTTTTTTCACGCTGAAAGGTCGGCGCTTCTCTGCACGCCACACTGCCGGTGCCAGAACTTCTTGACCCACCGGAGCTACGCTGCTGATTGGCCGCTGCCATGCATAGCTCTCTGACGTCATAAATAATCTAACCAACAGCCATCTCGGAACTGGTATACGCAGGAACAGTGCGACGGAGGAGGGTGCGAGCATGAAAAAGATGCCGGAAAGGGCTCGCCAACTTTCGCGCATGATGGTGTGTTCAATGCTACGTGCAGGAGTCTATTATTCGGCTCAGGTGTTCATGACAGCACATTGCAGCGATTAAGCGAGTTTATGTACTCACCTCAGAACGTTTTTCAGAGCCCTTTTAAGAGTTTAAAAACACAAATGAAATGATCCATTTACTGCTATGTAGGTGCTTGCTTGCGTCCTTAACCATGACGCAAAGATAGGCGAAGATAACTGTGAAAATGTGAACGTGTTTAGCTGTATTGGTCAAATGTTTAGGGGAATCCCGGGTTCGAACTCCGGACCAGGACGAATTTTTCTTTAACTACGAAGTTTCTGAGAAAGCTCTATAGCTTTCCTTTGTAGCCTGTCACAACTATCGCCCACCAACCGGCTGCCTGGTGCAAGCCGTCGAGGTACAGGGGCCGCTTTACGCTCCCCTGTGGCCTAAAAGCGAACGTTGTGCAACATTTATTTTTTTGAGGTCGGTCAGCCCGTGCGTGGTGCACGTGTGTCGGTGCGTCAGTACTCCAAAGGAACTCAGGGGTTGCGGGTGTAAAACAAATATTTAATCGCATGCAGGGAAACACAAAAACATGTAAAAACAAACAGAGGAGTGGCCGAAAAACTATACAAAACGCGACAAGCAAGAGCGACAGACAATACAAAGAACACACAAATCCAATTACAGAGCACAAGACGGCGTACAGGGCATGAAAAGAAGTAATATACAAAAAGTTAAATGGGAAAAAGAATAGAAAGTCCACGGACAATTCACATACGGGGGCTGCGGCGATGCCTCTGGTTCGGGTGGTTGTGGATGCGACGATGGCTCGACGGCGGCGGGCCTTGTGCGATGGAACGCGTGCCTCGGCGCGGTAACTCGGCCCTCCACGCCCGCAAACACACCACCCAACCTCTTCAACTGCCTATTTCCTCCCGACTGTCCAACCGCTCCCTGCAACCTGGACGGGCCGGCCGCTAGCATACCTCTTCCCTTTCCCTCATCATTGTGGCGCTTTTGTCAACGCGGTGACGACGGGGCAGAGGGGACGCATGAACCCGCTCAGCTCCCTCAGAGCGCCGCGCGGGAGAGCAGGAGGGAACGCAAAAGGTCAGTCTTCCGTGACAGGCGTCGTCGAGTCGGCTATGCCTGCATTCTCCACCTTAAAAAAAACAGCGCGCCTGTACCACCGCTCTAGAACATACCACTCCTGGAATTCCAGTGTCGGCTTCGTTCCCCGATGGCTGAGCCCCGAGAGAATTCCTGACCAGAAAAATTCCACTGGTCTGTGACATAGCCGTATGGCTGCGCTCGGGTGGATGTCAATGAGTAATTACTGCCTTATTATAAATCTACTCCACCTTGGGGGATTCCCCTAAACGTTTGACCAACACAGTTCCCACTTCGAGTTATTGATCAATTCGCTCTCGCCCTACCATAAGCTTGCCGTCCCGGTTAGCTCAATTGGTAGAGCGACTGCTCCGGTGTAGCGGTGGTCCTGGGTTCGAACCCCGGACCAGGACGAATTTTTCTTTAACTACGAAGTTTCTGAGAAAGCTGTATAGCTTTCCTTTGTAGCCGTATGGCTGCGCTCGGGTGGATGTCAATGAGTAATTACTCCCTTATTTGTTTAGCTGTAGTGGTTGAATGCGGAGTTAGAGTGATAACAGGGAAGGTATCTTCCAGTGATGGCACACTGCCCGTGAATCCTGATACTGACGTCGTGCTTCATCCTAATTCACGCACTGGGCAAGGTTCTTCTGCCCTAGACGACCATGGCGTTGAAAAGTGAGTGCCTCTGTTTGGTTTAGCTTCTTTAAACTTCTACAAAAATATAAACAGGGCTGTTGTGAGGAGCTCGACTTGTTTGCAATGAAAACCTTCAGAAGCCATGCCCGCAAGCCCCTGCCAAATATCACGCTTAAACCTTCTTGAGGTTGGCTATGGAAGAATAGCCGATAATCGAGTCAAAAACGAAGATAAGTAACTCAGATATTTCCTTAATACATTCCAAATCTTTCCAAGTGGTCAGGGTGGAATTTGAAAAAAAATTAATATCTGTTCAGAATGTACTATCGCTGACAGCTAATAAAAGTTTAAAGTTGCGCTTAAGTCTCCTTACGTGCAGAAATGCGAAAACAGTTCGAGTTCCATTGCCTCCTCTATTACTTAGTAATGTAAGTATTCATTGTTGGAAATTGTTTAATGAATAAATCAATCAATCAACTAATCAACCAATCAATGAATTAATCAATGAATGAATGAATCAATTAATCAAATAAGTTAATTAGTTACCAAAACATATTTTAATTAGTTATAGCGCTCATTAATCTGGGTTAATTGTTCATCGGAACAATTACTTAATTATTAATCAAACCTACTATTGGTTTCAATAATTATGAACCAGTGAATTTCGTTAAACTTGTAATAGCTTATTCAATTCTGCAGAAATTACTTGCATTTCACCAGGTTCGTGAATTACTCGGGGTAATTAGCGACATTAACTGACTTAATATTGATTTCAAAATCTTATTTACTAATTCGCTCTTTTAAGCGTTTCATTCAATTATTTATGATTGCTAATTATAATTACTCGTACTGTATGATCGACATTTAATGAGGACACGCTCTGTCCAAAGCTTATTGTGACGCATCGTGTCCACACCGCTCATGAGACGAGGAATGCTTTCGCATTAAAAGAAAGACTGCTTCTCCAGTTAGAGAGAAAATGTAGAGAAAGAGATGTTACATCTGTACATCAGTTTAGGCAAAGAGCACATCCCTTATTGTGTCATTGATGTTCTTGTTTGTCTTTTTTGTTTTGTGTTTGTTAAATATTCCTATGTTTCTTCATGTCGCTATTAAGAAAAGTGCCATTTATTTCTTGCAGCTTGTGCATATGTATATTGCATGTAGAATTATATAAGCATCTGATCTGAACGTGATTAGGATGTATGATTATGGCGGTATGTTATGTACTACTGCCTCTGCTGCGCCCGGCGAGGCCAAGAGCTAGTCAGGAGACCAATAGTCTCCTTTTGTCTTGCCTCGTGGGCAATACTTGTATTGCCTAAAAAATGAATGAATAAATAAATAAATAAATAAATAAATAAATAAAAATGTAGCAGATGTGCGCTGAATGGCAGATGGGGACAGGAGAGCATGGAGCCGAAGGCTTTCCCACTAAGCTTCCTCGTCATCGCCACATCGATACGCGCAGTGTCTGTAACATCTATGCGAGTAGCGGTCCATGCTCGTGAGGATAACCCTCTTCGAAATCCTTTAGTCAAGAAGACAGGATGATTGTGTGAGGAGAATAAATAAAGTGATGCTTCTACCCGAAGTTTTTTTTCTGACGGAAGAACAAAACAACTGCGAGGTTGCGAAGATCTGCGACAAATGGGATTAGGAGAGATAACGCACATGACAATAATACACACAAATAGAAAACGACAAGGTATTAGCAGGAAAGAAAAGGTAGACAGCGTGGCTGAACACGGGTAAGTAGAAGAAAACAGTATGCAGGATAATTCCGGATTCCAACTGTTGTGTATGCGTCTGAAATTGCGACTATCGCAAGCAGCAGAGGAAACCACCCTAATATTGCAAACGCATTGGAAAAGTCTGTTCCTTGAAAGGTCCAAAGTGAAACCATCAATTTGCAATATTGGGCCAATTAACCGTACTGCATGGGACGGAGAGCAATTGATGGCACAGCCAGACACTTGTCTATCCGGAATTTCTCCCCGTCTCATTTTGGTTGTTATCTGTAGCTGAACAGTTCTGCTGGTCAACTTGCTTGCGCTTGACAGACGAACTGAATGCCGTCAAGTAATGAATCCCAAGAATGAGATTACCAACTAGAAAAGCAGAGCGGGTACTTCATAGGTGTCGCAAGTTTTCTCAACCGGTCTTTGCAGCAGCGCCTTTGGCGCCCAATGTAAACACAACCATTACTTGGGAAATTGCATTCGAAAAGGCCACAATACATATCCTGCTCTCTGTGCAGAATCCGTTGCTGTATATTCTTTTTTGAGTAGACGCCAGCTGGCAAGCGGGCACAAACCAGGCATTCTGCATATAGTGGTGTACACATACACTCACCCCAGGGGTCGCATCCTTTTTCGCACGTACCTGAGAACAAGCAACAAAAATGCGGATAAAGCAGGTATGCGGATAAACAAGCAAAAAAATATCGAGTACTCCCTATCTTTTTTGTACGGCACTTCTCGTTCTACCTGCGACTGCCATGTCTGCTCCCGGATGCATATGCGGCTTCCGCAATGTGTTTTCACTTAAGCATTATGCGTAGGGGGGAGAGAGAGAGACTCTTTAATGAAGAGCAGAGAATTTAGCAGGCGTTTAAAAATCGCTGGCATGCTACTCTGCGTAGGGAGGGGAATTTGGGAGATAAAGACAGAAGGAGAGCAGAGTGGAAGAGGTAAAAAAAAAACGAAGATAAAATGCGGCCATGAAATGGGTACTAAGGATGCAATGGCGAGTATTGATGTAACCTATGGAGTGATGGAGTGCATAGTCCGTCAAATGGGCTGACGAAGTTCACTGCATGAAGAATGCATGAAGGTGACGTGCAAGTGAATTTAAAGCTTATCGAGATGTCCAATGTCTTTTAAATATGTGTATAGAAAAGTCATTGCAAGTCTCTGTTGCCTAAGGCAGGCTAAGGGACCTAAAACTTTGTCCATTGTAAGGGGCACTGAGCAGAGCTTCTGCATGCAATGTTCATAGTACGCACGCCCGTTTGCATACGCAGGGCACTCAAGCAAGATATGCTCCACAGTTTCTATCGCGGCACAGTTGTCACAGTGCGGACTGTTCATTTGTCTAAAACGGTATCGTAGGCCGTTTGTATATGCAGCATTGAGACGAAGTCGATGATAAAGTGTTTCCAGATAATAGTGTTTCGGCACACGTCCACATCAAAATTCGCGTTCATGAAAATACCTTAGTAATAGAGGACGTCATACGTCCGCCGCTATGGACCAGGGTGGCGCTGGTGAACACTCTCAATGTTCGGTCACACTGCACGTAAATACCCCCGAAAACAGAAGATTGGACAGCTGACGTCGTGGGTCAATTGGAAGAGCACCGGACGCGAAATTCGGAGGTCGTGGGTTCGAATTGTGGGATGTTTTTATTCTGCTTTCTAATCAATATAATTACCCTGTTAATCTCCCATCGATGAGCACTACAAATCGAGAAAAAAACATTCCCTATGCTCCTCGGTTCCGGTTACTGTTCGCTTCCGCCATGTTAGTAGAAAAATGAACACTTTGCTTCTGAGCGCTGATTTCTAGTTATTGCTCTGAAGCAGAACCGAATGCCCACTCATTAAAGGCTGCTCCACGTAGGAGGTGTCGTCAGAAGTTATCTACTTTCATGGACCAGTGGATGTCAACGCATTTTTTTGCTCTATGTGTATGGAGCATACGCCACCAATGTAATTTAACGCAAGCTTATCGTACTAACCCCCCAAAATGATTAGGGTTTTTTAATCTCAATAAATTATAATGTGCTTTATGTAAAGCACAAAGAAGATTATTACTTTTTATTCACCGATACAACATCTTTTTAAAGGTTTTTGCTCTTGCAAAATTCTCTCTGTAGCACCTCCTCTCCGCAAAGTTTGGAAACCGCACTGAAAGACCCCTGCGGGTCCTAAGCCGGACACACAGAGAGAGAAAACACATAAAAATTACACTCGTCACACGTCAAAATTGACTGCCGGTTTTGCGACGAGCGTTGCTCACCAAATTCCGCTACAGGATTTATGAAAACAATTGTTTCTGTAATGTCACATCTTAAATAGAAGTGCACAATTGTTTAAAAGGGCTCTGAAAGGGGCTCACTATAAACTTGCGGTATGCCTGTGATGTTACAGTACTGAGCTTCACGAATTTTCTCCATCACGAAATTTTTTGTTGCGCTTTGTAGAATCAGAGTTCTCTGTTTTGAAAATTTGAATTGCACCGTCTTGGCTCATTTCCCTCTCCTCTCGTCACTTTTTCCACGCTAAAAGTGTCGGCGCTCCTCTGCACGCCCGACTGCCGGGGCCGGAATATCTTGACACCCCGGAGCTACGCTGCTTATTGGCCGCTGCCATGCATAGCTCTCTGACGTCATAAATAATCTGACCAATAGCCACCTCTCAACTCGTGTACGCAGGAGCGATGCGACGGAGGAGAGTGCGAGCATAGAAAAGATGCCGGAAAGGGTTCGCCAACATTCGCGCATCACTGTAGGTTCTCTGCTGCGTGCAGGAGCCTATTATTTGGCTCAGGTGTTAATTACAGCACATTGCAGCGATTAAGCGTGTTTATTTGCTCTCCTCGGAATGTTTTTCTGAGCTCCAGCAAGAGCTTAAAAATGCAGTGGGCACTTTGGCTCTCTAAAGTGCTGCAAGGGGAAAGGGTTTCTTGGCGCAGTGTTTGTTTTTATTCACTTTTTAATTTTTCATATTTTGTTTCTTTTATGCTCCTTTTCTTATATTTGTTTTTTTTTATTTTCATCTTATTTTTATTTTTGTTCATTTTCTTATTTTTATTTTCATTTTTCCTTTTCTTGACTTTATTCCTTTTATTTTATTTATGAAACCCATGCATTCACTAGATGCGCCTTTATTCATGCTCCAACCTTGAGCCTTCGTGGCGTAGTGGTAGTGTCTCCGCTTCAAATGCCAAAGGCCCTGGTTCGATTCGCACCCTCGGCGCAGTTTCTTTTTAAGCAGTGACGCCGAAAGGCGGACAAATCTGCCACCACGGCTGCCGACACGGCTGCCGACGCGTCTGCCGACCCATATGCTAACGACAGTATGAGACATTAAAGGCTTTCGCCTTAAAAACACAAAACAATTCAACCATTATTTCTATGTAGATGTTAGCTTGCTTCCCTAACCGCGCCACGAAGGTAGACCCGGATAACTGAAAAAAAAAAAAATATTCGCTGAGGCTTAGCTTGGTTAAGCCCGGTAATTGCGAAAGCAATATCCGTACCTACGCCATGGTACAGCTGGTAGTGTAGCTGGTGGTGGTGCTTGTGGTTAGACTTGTGGTGATGCATCGGTTATACAATCCAATCAACTCCTATCCAATCCAATGTAATCTAATGACATGTAATCTTATCTAATCCAATCCAGTCTAATCTAATCTAATCTAATCTAATCTAATGTAATCAAATGTAATCCAATCTAATGCAATCAAGGTCAAATGAAGATCAATGGTGGTCACGGCCGCGGCACGATAGTGGTCACGGCCGCGGCACGGCAAAGGCGTGAAAGTGCAAGTAGTATTGCTTTCGCAATAAAAAAAATGCGCACTTGTTTAGCGCCAAAGGTTGAATATACGTAGTTCGTATAACAGGGAAGGTCTCTTCCAGAGATGACTCCACGTGCGTGACTCCAGATGCTGACGACCTGCATCCCCATGAATCGAGCAGTGGGCGAGGCTCTCCTACCCCAGACGGCCACGGTGTTGAGAAGTGAGTGACACTGTTTGGTTTCGCTTGCGAAGACCTGCAACAAATGTGATACAAACAAACAGAAAACGACAATGTATCAGCTGGAAGGAAACGGCAGAGAGCGTGACTGAACGCGGGTAAGGAAAAAAATAACAGTATCGCAGGATAATTCCGGAGCCCAGATTGTCGTGCCTACCTCTGAAATAGCGACTATAGAGTAGGGAAATTGATACCTCGATCGGACACTTGTCTATGCAGAATCTTTCTCGTCGCTTCGCGGCTGTTGTATTTGTTGCTGAACAACACTTCCAACGTTGTCGGAGAGAAATTGTGAAAATTATAAATTTGTAAGATACCGTTACGAAAATATTGAAGGTAAACGTTCATTCTTCTGATATCGCGTGTTGCGTAAATCAGAGAAAATCGAAAAAAAATTCTCTCGGCCTAACCGCACGTTTGTTCGGGTTCAAATTTCGCACAGTGGTTGCATCTGGTGGTCAGTTTTGTTTTATGCTACATTTAGGTGGAGTACTTGCCTGATTCGGTCAGAATTATTTGGAAATCCCCATCGTCTGCAGCGACGGTGAGCCAAAACCGAAAGCCATCGCAGCAATGGTACTCGTGGCGCCATCTCGCACCCACCGGAGAAACCCAGTTGTGCTAAGTTGGTGAGCAAATATTTTTGCTTGGTGCTCTCTGCTGCGAAACAGCGCAAGACATCATTGAAAATACGGTCGTACAGCGATCAAGAGAAGGCCATGGCCGTGGCTTGGCTGTGCGAGTCCAACTCCTACCCTCGAGCCCTTCCCGGGAGAGGGCTCGTTTCTCCGGAGGGTGCGAGGTGGCGCTACGGGTACCATTGCTGCGAAGAGTTTCGGTTTTGGTTCGCCGTCACCGCAGACGATGCGGATTAATTCTGACCGTATCAGGCAAGTACCCCACCTAAATGTAGTATAAAACAAAACTGACCACCAAATGCAACCTCTGTGCGAAATTTTAGCCCGAACAAACGTGCGGTTAGGCCGAGAGAATTTTTTCCGATTTTTTCTGATTTACGCAAAAGTCGGTATGTAGCAAAATCATTCTTTCAAATGGTTTCTATAGTTCGCATTGAATAGTTAATAGTGCCATAAAAAAAAAACAATGGGGAATGCTTTCGACGATAGCAAAAACATAAAACGAAAAAAAAACAACGTAAGACTGCCATCGGTGATCTGCGGATATATTGATGTTTACAGTGAAATCTAACATTATATGAAAAAAAAACATCGTTCACAACCTGTTTCCCGCTCCAAAATACTTTTGTCGAAGACTGTTGGTTAATTCTGGTCACCCTGTTTCTGGTCTGACAGGCGAACTGAAGGCTACCAAATAATGAACCCCAGTAATGAGATTCCCAGCATGAAAAGAAGAGCGAAGCCTTCAGAGGGGTCACATGTTTTCTAAATCAATCTTTACCTCATCGTATTTTGTGTCCGATATAAACACAACCACAACTTAGGAAATAACATTCGAAAAGGACACAGCGCATATCGTGTTCTCGGTGCAGAATATGCTGTTGTATATTTTATTTTGAGTCGATGCGTACTGGCAAGCGGTCACAAACCATGCAGTCTGCATACAGTGGTGCACACATACACTCACTCGAGGAGTCTTTCCTGTGCGCAGCTTCTTTTTTTTGCACAAAGCGGAGTACCTAAACAGTGCATTTAGTCTAAAGTTTGGTGTGCATACAGTAGAACTATTTCGTAACGATTTATTTCGCAAGAATTTGTGAGCACAGGTGAACACTCTGAGTCCTTTCTTTTCTCGTGACACAGAACGACTGAGAGGATTGTTTACAGCTTTCAGAATTGGTTTTAGTACTGAACTTGGAAGAACAGAGTTTTGGAGGCAATGCATTTAAAGCCTGGTACAGATTGCGGTGGCGAAAATTTCAAGCGCGTCATTGTGACACACAATTATGCCCTACCCTTTAAACTTGTTTTTAACGTGAACAGTCGAAGGTTAACTCGAGTTTACTAAGCGACGGATACCTGCCAAGCCGAAGAGGAGTTCGAAATTAAACTCAGAGAGTTGTGGAAAACAGCGATGTATGGTTGTTTGCTAGTTTTGTGGATATACTGACAGCCTTGAAATCAAAAAACAGTTTTAAAAGTTAAATTACCAGTCCATATCTTTATGTTCTAAATTGTTCCAGCTAGCACCTTGGAATCATCTAAATATCGATATATCAAGATATACCGAAAGCTTCATTACAAGTTCACTATTGAAAGCACGGTAAAATTAGACGCTATACGTCTCGCTCAACAAGGTAGGAACAAATGATCCCCATCTTATATCTGCCTTTGGAGCATAAGGAAAGCTAATAAAGCTAACAGTCATTATTATGAATAATGTGTATGGTTAGATAGAGCTTTAAAAACAAAGGTTGGTAACAATAGGTCTATAGTCCGCGGCATCCTGTGTTTTTCTGGTGACCAATCTCAACGCTGAACGTGATCAGTTTATTGCCGTGGGACTATATCAAACAAAAAGCAGCAAAATTCTTGAACCCACAATTTCGTCTAGTGATTGGCTTATTTTTTACGTAACAAGAAAAGCTTCAACAAAAGGACTGCTCTTTCTCAGACAGGAGTCCCATGTAGCAGTGGCTGCAGGCTTGAATTGCATCCGACTGTAGTAGCGCTTGTGAGGCTCGCATTTATACTCCGCGAGCATTTGTGGAGTCCCCTACCATTCAAATATTCCCCGCGCCGGAACGCGCAAAAATAGTTTGTTAATGTCAGCTGAGTGAAAAAAAATTGAATCTTCTAAACTGTTTTGTGTATGACCACAGCAGCTTCATTTTTATGAATTATTTTACATACTTTATTAGGAATATCTTACGCCGTTCTTGGATTTCAAGAGGTTGTGACCGAATTCAATAAATAAATTTTATGTTTTTTTTCAGTTTGATAGTCGTGCGCATGGGAAAAATCAAGAAACTTCAAATAACAAGCTTATATTTAGCATCATTTACCAGGTAATAGAGAAATCTAATACTTCAGAAAGGTAACTTTTCCCGTGGTTGTAGGCTGCAGTTCAGAAGTGTATTGTATTTATGCGCTCCTATTATGTCCATTTTAGTTATGAAATCCTTTTAGGTCCCGGACTCGCTAACTCCGGCAAACAGCTAGCGGAAAATTGCGGCATACCTGATGTCGTATATAAAGTGTAAGCTACAGAAATATTTCCGAGTTTTGCTTTCATTGCCCATTCAGGCGAACGAAACTTTGCGATAACATGCTTACCATCCAGACCATGACATCCTAGTCGTAATAAAGAGGAATAAATGGGCTTGGACAGGGCACGTAATGCGAAGGCAAGATAACCGATGGTCCTTGAAGGTAAAGGAGAGAATTCCAAGAGACGGCAAGTGAAGCAGGGGGCGGCAGAAATTTAGGTGGGCGGATGAGATTACGAAGTTTGTGGGAATACGGTGGCCGCAGTTGACAAATGACCAGGTTAATTGGAGAGGCATGGAAGAGGTCTTTGCTCTGCATTGGGCGGAGTCAGGCTGCTGTTGCTGCGGATGGTGATGATGATGACCCACACGTACGATATAGTGCAGCGGCGGCGGAAACAGGTGCTTCCCTTCCCGATACCTTGAACCACTCGGCCAACGGCGTAGCCTCTCGCGCTACGGGCTATAAATTTTCATGCTTCATAATCTTTGATTTGCTATTCCATTCTTCCCAATGCTCAATGACAGTTGCAGTGAGCAGTTGTTGGCAGCTAAATCGTCGCCGTCGCATCTTAGGCGAGGATTCTGTGCTTGCAGTTGCTTACTGCCAGCACTGCGAGATCCGAGGTCGAGCTATAGAGCCGGATGTGTCAGGATATAAAGGTTCATCTACATTGACACTGCACAGCTTTATGTAACCGCCTACGCAGCTTTGGAGGTGGCCAAGACGTCCTATCTCACTGCTAAAGCAGATAAGAGTGTACGAGAGCAACAGGTATTTGAAGTGCGAAGCCATGAGATAAGTTGGTCGCTCTACCCACTACGAAAGAGGGCAGTGGCTGGACTCGACAGCAGCGACAGTGTTAGAATCGACGAGCGAAAACGAGTGCGCGTTTAATGAAAGAAAACGCCGGTAGCGAAAGCTTCTGAACCCGCGAATGAAGCCAGGGAGAATATTTTCGCTGCCCAGCTCGGAGAATACAAGCTAGTCAGTCAAAAGTTCCGACCAATTCCCGAATGAGGCTACCACTATCTACAAGCCGGGTTAGGACGTGCTATTCGATTTCATTCGTGCATTTCAAGTTGACACGAACTGTCGACAAAGAGATAGGCTAGAAATATTTGTAGCCATTTGTCTGTCAACAAAAGGGTAACTGCAGTGCATAAAGCACGGAATGAAAGGCGTCAGGGTTGCAATTCAGGAGATCTGGTAAAAGTGTTGATGTTATCTTTCAGGGAAGATGAAACCCTCGTGCCCGCTGAAGGCGAATACCTCTCATCACTGGACGGAGAGTCTCCTACCAAAGAGGACGACAACACTGAAAAGTGAGCCGCGACCAAGGACGTTGCTGTTCACAGACCTTTTTTCCTCAAGGAAAAAAGATGCTTTCTTTGCAGTTGTCTTCTAATAAAGATATTTATATAATATCTTTATATAAATAATAAAGATTTTTATAGCTCCCACCATCAGCAACCTTAGCTCCGAACTTCGACGTTCGAAACCGCCGAAAAAGCATGATGACGTTGACATAGTTTCTATGTCAAAACTGCAGTTTAAAGTAAATGAAATGAAAAAAAAACTAAAACATGTCAGATTTCTTGAGGAAGGTCCCAGATCAGAAGAATTATGAGATCAAGTGCGCATAATCCTTAGCCTGGCTAATAAGGTCATGTTGTCTTGAATCTCCGCGGGCCAAAAGCAGGCACTTTAGAAGAGAGTCGGAAAGAAATGGAATGGACTGACTGGACGGGCCTACTCTAATAGAGAGCAGGGCAGTTGAAAAAGGAGGGGTCCGAACGTCGTTGGAAATGGAAGAGTTAATTTGACGGTTTGAATTTTGTCACTTTTTAATTGTGGGAAATGCTTAAATTTTATCATTAATAACTGGATGATTAGACGGTATATATTGCAATGAATTTGAGTTTTTTGGCAGTGACTTCTGGATTTGCTTTCGGAGGCCAGAATACAGTACTAGGTTGCAGGGTGTGACAACGAGACACCAGACTAGAGGATGTGAAAATCTCGGTGTAGCTGATGAGCGCTTGATGTGTAATAATCCACGGTTAAGAAAACATAGCACACTGAGGAAGACTTCAATTTCTCCCAGGGTGTCGTGAAGAGCCATGGCTCGGCGCCTTAGACCAAACAACCATCTCCTTGATGATAAGCGTAGTGCATTGAATAATATTTTTAGGTAATATAAAGTGCTGTGTTCTCTGCGAAGTGGCGCATAAACGCACCAGTGTTCAGGTATAAATTATTAAAGAAGGTATAAAAGCGACCAATATTTCCGCTCTGTACTGTACAGTTACTTGCTGAACACCACGCTCTGTAGAATTTGTAGCAAGGATCAAAATGCACAGAAACGTAGGCTCCAAAGTAAGGTTCAAAGAGCAAGCGTTTAGGTGTCAAATAGTTTCTGGCTAGGAGTTGTTATCGAGCACCGTCAACATAAGCAAAATGAAGTGTCAAGGTTAAGCACAAGATCCCTCTGTGATGTGTTAAGCACGCAAGAGCTTTAGTCGGCAGTAAGCGAGCATCCTAAGAGGAGCTGACTCTGCAAAAAAAAAAAAAAACAACTAAATCGATGAACATGGCTTTCCGTATTGCATTTGAAGAAACGAAGAAGTGCTATGCTGCTTGCGTATTTGTTTTCTCGACTTCTTGATAAAGATAAAAAAAGAATCGAGTGGCATGTTTGCCAGTAGTAGCGGATGCTATGCGCCGGGTACCGTCTTTGTCAAAAGTAACGAAGCTTCAAGGTTTGCTTCTAGCTTGTATAGTGGGGCCCTTGTGACATTCCTGAAGATCAAAAGGTGTTGGAAGGTAAGAAGATCCCCAGTTCTCGCCTTTAACGGCCATTTCAGCTTCAGGAAAGCTGTAAGGACTCCACTGTACGAGCAAGAAGCAAACCACGCAACCTGGTTACTTTTGACAAAGACTGTACATTGTATGATGCACTGATAACAGCGCAAACTGTCTCTTGCAGTGACGATGCAGTGCCCGATGCTTCTGATGAAGGCGACCTCCTTCTCCAAGAATCGCAAGAGGAAAAATGCGGGCCACACAAGAGACCGATAGCAGGAAAGAGTGAGCCTTGATCTAGGGCTCAGACAACATGTCCTAATCTTTGTATTCAATAAAGAGGCTTGTGGGGAGTTTTTGTGTTTCTCTCAAAGTCAGCTGTGTATCTTTTAACGGGATAGCGTTAAAGGCCCCGTACACCATAAAATCCAGTTTGGGCGTTGTGCGCGAAAAATTACGGGCATTGGCTCGGCAGGTGGTCCCCAGAGAGCAACCTAGGAAGCAGGTGGGCTGCCTGGATCATGTGACCTTCCGACGTCACCACAACCTGACCACCGCATTGTGAGCAAACTGGCTAGTGTGGCAGGTGGCAGTTGCATTAATTATTGGTCGCGCGAGGTTCCTCGGTGCTCGGGACGACCTGAACCACAAAAGTCCCAACCACTGGGAGCATCTGCCATAGCAAGGCAGTGGCGCATCAGTAGTTGCTGCACCACTGCGCCCGGAGGGGTATGGGCACTCCCAGGGATCTATGAATGTAAATTAGAGAATGGCCTTCAACATATATGGGAATTAACGCGTTACGCTATCGCGTCATACCCTTAAGGGGGAGCTTAAGTGTCCCCACCAGTTTTCTCTTTCATAATACACACACCGCACAAAGCCAATCATAGAAGACAACTGAACACTTTCTTCTAGAGAGCTTCCCGAATATACCTAGAAACTACAGGGTACAGAATACAGGAGGGAAGGTGGGGACAAAAAAGTAAGACCGGCATGCCGGGTGACGATGTGAGGAGAGAAGAACCAAGAACAATACACGATACAAACGGCCATTACAAAAACAAAACATAAAACAAGAAAAATCGGGCAAGTCATGCAGTTCAAGGTGGCCTTCGTTTCATTTTTACAAGCCCCATGCATGAACACAAAATGCGTCATCAGTTTTAAAATTCGCGCATGGCCTTTCGTAGCGCATGGGTTTCGTGCATTGGTTTCGTCAATAGACCGGAGAATTCAAGTTTACTACAGTGAATTGACGTCACCCGACCGGACTGTTTACACTGGCAGGGGGAAAGTGAAGTTGCCAGAACGGAGCGTTTTCATTGGCTGAGGGATGGGAGGTCAGCCGCCTCGCGTGACGTCACCAGACCATAAGTGATGTCCCCAGGCCGTACGTAGCAGCCAGCTTGATGGTTTGGAATGAACAAAGACGCGTCTAGTGATACGGTGTCTTCGTTCATTCCCATCTTCCTCCCTTCCCATTAGGGCGAGGTTCAGGTGTACACCGAGGTATGCGAGACAGATACATTTCCTTTCCTCAAAAACCAATTTACCGACGGGTAAGGCGTGGGTGGTGGTGGTGAAAACATTTACTAAGAAAGGACAGGAGGTATGCTTCGATCAGCCCGTAAGGGACCGATCCTTACAAACACTAGGTGGAGGTCCCTAGTGTGGGACCCCAGTGGCGGTGGCCGCTGCCCGGGCGCCCCCGACTAAGGCTTGTTGGGCCTGTAAGTCGTGGCAGCCGAGCAGGGTCGCCTCCCAGTCCTCCCGGGTTGGGTTGGGGATGGGGGGAATAGCCGGGTTGGAGGGGAAGGCCCACACCATGTAATAGGTGTCAGAAGACACCGCACTACAGTGCGGGCAGATGCCGTTCCGGGCGATTGTGGTGGTGGTGGTGAAAACATTATTTACAACTGGGGAGTTTGGGACACACAGGTCCGTGGGCCCCCGCACGGCCCCACTGCACTCAAACGTTCATGTCCCGGAGGCTCATGACGCTGGCAGCCCGGCCGGTGGCGATGGCTTGCTTGGCCGGGTCCTCAGAACGCAGCAGGGTCTCCCATGCCTCCCAAGTGGTAAGGTGCTCCAGGCCCCGCGGGGGAGGATCCGCCAAGCAGAGGAAAAGAATATGGTCGAGAGTGGCTTTGGGGGGGTGGCAAAGAGTATAGGAGGGGTTTGTGAAGACTAGGTGATAGCGCGAGCGTACATAAGGGGAGGGTAAGGTGCGTGTTTGAAGCCGCCACCAAAGTGTCTGATGATAATGGTCGAGGGAGGGATGGGGTGGAGGGTAGAGAAGACGCTCGGCTTTGCAGGCCTGCGTCATTTCACTGAATGAGTGCATGCGCTCCCGCGAGAACCCCAGGTCGGAGGCCGCCGGTGCCCGGTTGAGAGAACCTCGGGCTAAAGCGTTGGCGGCCTCGTTTCCGGGATTCCCGGAAATCGCAGGCACCCATATCAACTCCATGTGGCGGGGTGAGTGTGCGGCGAGGGAGTTCAGTATGCGGAATGGAGGGACATGAACTCTCCGGTGAGCAAAATTTAGTATGGCAGTTTTAGAGTCGGATAGAATATATCGGCCTCCGTGCGGGTGATGGCCAGGGCAATGGCGGCCTCTTCGGCCTCCTCCGAAGTGGCAGTAGGGGTTATGTGAAGGGTGGCAATCGGTTGGAGGGAGGGGTTCGTGATGGCTAGGGCGATGGCGTTCTGTGGACTCCCTGGCAGCGTTGCAAGACGCTGTCGCGTTTCACTCTTAGAGGCGAAGCTTAACATCTTGACCACACATCAGTGACACAAGCAGGAACAGAGCCGCCGCGGTGGCTCAGTGGTTATGGTGCTCGGCTGCTGACCCGAAAGACGCGGGTTCGATCCCGGCCGCGGCGGTTGGATTTCTTTGGAGGAGAAATTCTAGAAGCCCGTGTACTGTGCGGTGTCAGTGCACGTTAAAGAACCCCAGGTGGTCGAAATTTCCTGAGCCCTCCACTACGGCGTCTCTCATAGCTTTAGTCGCTTTGGGACGTTAAACCCCATAAACCAAA
The DNA here is from genome assembly GCF_055824585.1 of Amblyomma mixtum. NCBI lineage: Eukaryota > Metazoa > Arthropoda > Arachnida > Ixodida > Ixodidae > Amblyomma > Amblyomma mixtum. The sequence goes on along the minus strand of NC_143020.1, from coordinate 34,654,637 downwards.
CCAACAAGCAGCAACACCGCGCTTAAGGCTTTCGTCTCACCGCACTTTAGGCCAACAAAGTGCCCCCCTTGATTTTTCAACTCCCCCACCCCTCTTAAGCTCCTCCGGACCCCTAGACCGAGCAACAAGCAACATGCGGCTGAAAGTTATCCTCTGTTGGGATTTAATGAGCAGTGAAGCTTTCACGCCTTTCATTTGGCGCTTATCACCAAAGACAACGGAAAGCCTCCATAGTGCAAATTCCATTTAAGAAACCGCTGAGTGGAATCTATACATGATAGTGGTATAGCCGCGATGCTTTCTGTGAGTCTTTTGGCAACACCTGCTTACCTGTACTTGCAAGTTGTATTGTTTTTTTTTTAACCTGGACTTCGCGTGAAAGGAGGCGCCCAAATAACGATCTGCACTTTTAGTTCTCTTATGTTAGAACACTGAGCTTTTCGAAAAACTTTAGAATTTCTCTGGTTCCCCGCTTAAAAGGTACCATTAGCGTCAAATGAAGCGCCAACGGAATTACTGAGACGGGAACACGATTACACAACTATTAGCTGCTGAAGAAGAAATACAACCGTAGTCAGAACTTCCACGCAGCAGTCTTCGCCCCACTGAAGTAAAAATAAAGGTGGGCTAGTACCCTGCCTCACTGATTTTAAACTTTGGAAATGTGCTGTTCCAGTTTCAACACTTTGATCGCGTTTAACTTGCCGCTGACTGTACATAAAATATTGGCAACTAGCATCCACTGAAATGCAGCCGTACAGCTACAAAAAAAAAAAAAACCTGTGAAGCGTTTTAAAGAAACTGCGTAGTTGAAGAAAAATTCCTCCTGGTGAGGGAATTAAAACCAGGTTAGTCATTGTGCGAAGAAAGGTAATCAGAGCGGCTAGCACGAGGTAGGGCGCCGCCAATTTGATCAATACTTCTATGTGGGAATATAGTTTGTCCAGTGTTTTAGAAAATTCCGTAATGTGAAGTAGATTAGCATAAATGCTTTGCGGCAATATCTCCACCTTGGGGTTTCCCCACAACAAATAGCGTACTTCTATAGCCTCTTTTCTGCAGATTGCTATTCAGAAATATTTTGTACAAATTTTGCTATTATCCTGAACTCCCTAAGCCCTGTCGCTAACGTAGGAAATGATGCCAGTAGTTCTGACATGGTCACCCATTTTTTTTTCTCATTACGTCCTGTCTCTCTTTTTCAAACCTTAGCAAGTACAACACGGGGTTCGTTAAGAAAAAAAAATTAAAAGGAGCTCATCTAGAATATTCCTAGCGATGTTCATATGGTAAGCAATTCCTTTGGCATACATTACCATTATTCTCATGAGCTTTTTTCGTAATACGGCAACAGTAGAACATACAGTAACCAATCGCGCAGAATGTAAAATGTGCTTCCCTTTACACACAAACAAGTAAGCGCGCTAGTTTGTATTATCATACATTTCAGAATTTTTTTTCGCTGGATAGATGTCAGCGCCTGCTATATGGTAACATTAATTTATTTCGCCTAGAGTTCCGAAACCAGTGTGAATTTCTCTGAGTGGCCACTTTTATTAGGATTCACTCGTTTGGGTAGATAACTAGCCTTCGGTATTTTCTACCAGTTGAGCTCATCTGGGCTATTCCTGAAGTTTGTACTCATGTCTGTTGCTTTTGTTTAATAAGTAGTGCCTGCCAATCGCACTTTACTCAGGCAGATTTTTCGCGTCACCAGCGTAAATGTAAAATGCCTGTAAAAGTTGAAAGCTGTTCAAAGCTTAGGAGAGCATATCCTAAATCAGCGGCTAGGAAAAAATTATTTGTTAAGCTATTCACGTATATCAGTACAGAGCATGGGTCGTAGTCTTCATTACTTAGCACTATCCTTCTTTCTCCAGGTATTTCTTTTTAAAAAGACATAGCTTTTGATCTTTCACTTCGTATGGCTCTTAACCATATTGGATGCCATTTTTAATGAAGAAGGCATGTGTACGTTAACGAACAGAGAAAAAAAAACATAGACCCTGTGGGACAATCCACAGGACGCATATATGAATTACTCTATTGTCTTCGTGTGTCTTCATAGTTTTCTGATATGAATTCTTGCCAACTAGCTCAACTTGCTACCTTATAACTAAGCGCAGCCTGCGCCTGGGTGGATGCTAATGAGTAATTACTCCGTTATTACAACTCCCTTCCACCATAAGCTTGCCGTCCCGGTTAGCTCAGTTGGTAGACTGACTGCTGCGGCGAAGCGGTGGTCCGGGTTCGAACCCCGGACCAGAACGAATCTTCTTTTAACTACGAAGTTTCTGTGAAAGCTGTACAGCTTCTTGGTGGGAACAGCCGAAATAACAAAACGCAGACACAGAAAGGAACACACAGAACGTAGACGAAGCTGAACACAGGCAAGGGAACTACTGTACAGCTTTCATTTGTAGCCATTGGCTGCGCTTGGGTGGATGCCAATGAGTAATTACTCCCTTATTACAAATCTACTTCACCTTTGGAGATTCCCCTAAACATTTTACCAACACTGTTCCCACTTCGAGTTATAGATCAATTCACTCTTGCCCGACCATATGCTAGCCGTCCTGGTTAGCTCAGTTGGCGGAGTGACTGCTCCAGTGAAGCGCGAGGTTTCTGCATACGTTGAGTCGCTTTAAGTCTGCACGCTGCGCCGTCTAACGTATGTACATGGCGCGCCACATGTAGATTGATTCATATCCACAGGCAAGGGAACCGCTCGCATTTTCTTGCCAAGAGCGTGTTGTCGACTATGCTAGCGGCGGGTGTGGCAGGCTCGCGAAGCTTGGCATTAGGGCATGTCGGGATCGGTTGGCTAGATGCGGAGAATCTTAGCACCTGTGCAGCATGACATTAGGAGGTAGTTATATGCTCAGTGTCGCTGCAAAAAAAAAAAAAAAAGCTTTTCGCTCCAGCGTCGTGGTGATCGACGACTTACACTGTGCATTAAAGCGATAGCAGGAAGCCAGACTTCTAATAAATGGTAGTCAGATGCACTGATTTCCCGGCACCCGAAGCTTGCGCTGTCAAGTCTGCAAAGCCTTCTTTGTGAATCATTCTCTTGCTAAATAAAGGTACATTATATTGGGTGTTTCACCTAAGATGTTACGCGATTTTTCAAAGTAGAGTTTTCAGTTTGAAGAGTGCTTTTTTCGGCATCGCACTGTGAGCCTTGTAGTCCATCAGAATGCAGTTAAGAGGGGCTAGATAGGAGGCTGCTAAATTAATATCGAACAGTAAACTTTTTAGCTACCTGTGTTAGGACGTTTAAATATTTAAAGGCTTGTAGCCCACCGTTAGGAATATACACAACAGTTTTCAGGATTTCGCAGCGAAGTTATGCTATGCGCTGTGGGCCAACAAACTTTCTCTATTTCGACGTGCCACGTGCACTGTACAGGTTGCTTTGCCTGAGAGCTTCTCGAAATTGAAATTTTGGCCCGATGTAGCGAGAATTTCCTGGGCCACAGCGTCGAGCCTAACTGCGTTTCTGAAATTCTGAAAAGTAACAGGACTATTACTTACAGTGGGCTACACTCTTCGCAATAATTAAGGAGCCTAATTGTATTTTTTAAAACTACTCATCATCAGTTAACTTTCCTGCTACTTAGCACGTCTTAGCTGTTTTCTAATGTACTACACCACGGGAAATGGTATGCCAAGAAATCGCTCTTCTAACTGAAAAGGCGATTTTTAAAAATTGCACAGAATCTTAGGTTAAACAACTTGTACAGACGTGGGGCTGGTGGTATACAAATGGTTCGTTGCGCTAAGCTTGCAATAATCTTTGTGGTAAAAGGTTAGCAAGAAGAAGGATGTTGTCGGAAGCGTTGTTCCAAAACCAGCCTTAAATCAACGAAGCTGGCTGCCTGAGCTGAAGACAGATCGGACGCTTTATACTCGTATAACTACGAATCGGTCGCGATTGAGGTGATAACTGAGAACATTTTGATCTCATTTATAGGGGGGTGTTAGCTACATTCCATCTAATGTGACGTCGCCTCCTCATTTTTGTCTTGCATAATACAAATGGCCGACAGTTACTTATTTATTTATTTATTTTATTTATTCGATACTGTCAATCCCATCAGGAATCGTAACAGGGAGGACATTCAAAAGTACAGAGGCACACAAAAAATAGCAATGGTAATTAATCAAAGTACATAAAAAATATGACACGAGATTATACATTAGAACATACGTATAACAAATGAACCAGAATGAGGAGCATATGACATGATTTTGGCGGACAATAATACCACAAGTGAAAACACAAACGGAAGGAATAACTTCCTAATGACATATATGAACTCAATAAATACTAAGATATAAGTAGTTGATTTTCCACACGTGTGCTAAAGGAATTCAATGATGGATTACTAACAATGGATGTGTTCAAGGTGTTCCATTCGCGTATAGCACGAGGGAAGTATGAATATTTGAAAGTGTCAGTACGGAATGAAAACTCGTTTAGAGTGTGTATGTGTTTATTACGTGTTTGTCGCGTTTGTGATGTGATATGTATGTTGAAGTGTCGACCTTTAATTGATTGTGTACGAGTTGGCACATGGTTTTAAGGCGCGCTAGTTTTGCTCTGTTTTGAAGGGTTAGTAGTCCTGCGTGTTTGAGTAGTTCTGTTGGTGAGTCTGTCAACCTGTGTTTATTAAATATACATCTGACCGCCTTCCTCTGCACTGCTTTTATTTGTTTAGTAAGCTTGTTAGTGAAAGGAAACCAAGCAACATTAGCATACTCTAGAATTGGTTTGACATATGTGTTATACGCAAGAAGTTTTGTTGCTGATGGTGATAGTTTGAGGCGTCTGTTAATGAAAAATAACTGTTTTAAGGTGGTTGATGTGACATTGTTAACATGAGAATCCCATCTGAGGTCAGAGGTCAGTGTTATGCCTAAATATTTATATTCGGACACCGAACTAAGAGGATTGTTGTTTAATGTGTACTGGAAATTTGATTGGGGTATCTTTCTGGTTACGGATAAAGCAACTGATTTTTTAACATTAATAGTCATCTGCCATTCTTCACACCACTTGGTCACTGCTGTTAAAGCGTTATTTAAAGCTATATGGTCATTGACGCAGTTAATTTCCTGGTAAAGTACACAGTCATCGGCAAAGAGGTTAATATTGTGAGAAATACTAGTAGGTAAGTCGTTTATAAAAATTAAAAATAATACTGGGCCAAGAACACTTCCTTGTGGCACGCCGGATGTAACATTAGTTGTTTCGGATTTAGCGTTGTTAATTTCGACGAATTAAGTACGGTCAGTCAAATAATCAACGATCCAATCTACTATAGGGTTGCATTAAGCTCCAAGGGTTGCATTAAGTTTCATAATAAGTTTGGAATGTGATACGCGGTCGAAAGCTTTCGAAAAGTCTAAGAAAATGAGATCAATTTGTTTCTGTTGATCAATAGCGAAGGATATGTCATGTGTAAGTTCGATTAGTTGTGTGAGTGTAGAAACTCCTTTCCGAAAGCCGTGCTGAAAAGGTGTTAAAATTTGATATTCCTCTAAGTAGGTTGTTATGTGCTTTAAGATAATGTGCTCTAGTAACTAGCATACAGTGCTTGTTAGTGAAATTGGTCTGAAATTTGAGGGATCTGACGTGCTTCCTGTGTTGTGTGTAGGTGTCACTTTAGCTATATTCCATTCTTTAGGAATGGTGTGCGATGACAATGACTTGTTAAAAAGTATTACTAAATATTTTGCTACCCATTCGGCATATCTACGCAAGAAAATGTTAGAGATTCCATCAGGTTCTGATCCTTTTTTTTGTGTCCAAGTTTAATAAGAGGTTTAAGACTCCTGCTTCTGTTACAGTAAGGGGTTCTAAATTATTTCCTGAGCAAGAACTAATACGAGGCTTAATTTCGTGGTCTGTAGTGAAAATATAAGTAAAGTAGTTATTCAGTGTGGTTGCAATATTTCTGTTTTCCTGTGGAGAAGCTTGGTTATCTTTTCATGATTTAGGGTTCAGGTGACGCCAGAATTTTTGGGGAGCATCTTTTAAGAAACGAGTCAGCGTATTAGTAAAGTAAAATGTTTTAGCTGTTTTTATTTTGGTTTTTCAATCATTGATGGCCGAGTTTATTTTTTCAATTGTTTTTGGTGATGGATGGCGTTTCTACACTTTTTTCAGCCGTCGAACTTTTCGCTTGGCATGAATTACGATTCGAGTTATCCATGGATTACGTTTGTGTATTCTCTTAGTCTTGGTAGGCACATAATTAGTAACGATATATGACACAACATTTTTGAATCTAATGTTTCTATGTCAGTATTAATGTCATCTGAGAGTTGCTGAAATGGTGTTAGTTCGTGTGATAAAGTATCAAGTATGGTAGTGTCGTCAGCTCGGTTGTAGTCTGGGTACGTCATTGTAGATGGAAAACAAGGGGCACTATAGTGATGCGGGACAGAACACATTACAAGTTTGTGATCAGACAGGCCATTTAAAATTTCAACCCTTGTTTCTGGACAAGAGAAGTGACTGCTCAGGAAAAATAAATCTAAAACATTGGAGCTGGTTCCTTGCACACGTGTGGGTTCTGTTACAATTTGCGAGAGGTTAAAAGAAAGCATTATATCAAAAACAACATCAGCGCAAGGTGAGGTATGGTGCAGTGTATTCCAGTTAGTATCAGGAAGACTGAAATCCCCTAAAAGTATTAATCTCGCCCCCTTAACATGATGTTGCATATAAGTATACAATGAATGAAATATGATATTATCAGAAGAAGGACTAAGATAGACGCAACCCACAACGATTGCAGAATCAGAAAAGCAGAGTTTGCAAAAAATTGCTTCAACCCCCTCAACTGCAGGTAACGTAACGAAATGTATATCTTTTCTTGTCACTAATGCCACGCCTCCGCCTCGCGTCAGCCTGTCCTTGCGTGCTATGGAGTAGTTGGGGGGAATTACTTCAAAGTCTTTGATTTCTCTTGCCAGCCAAGTGTCTGTTATAGCCATGCATTCTGGCTTTCCAAGGGACCGAGCTTATTGATAATACTACGCGCATTAACCCTTTTTGCGACATCGGGACAAACCTTCACGAAAGTTATTTGGGACGTTGTGGACGGCGCGTGCGTAGAGCCCGTGTGCTTGTGTTTTGGTTTTTTGCCTCGGTTAGTAAAGGTGTAACCGGATGAGCTGCAATTAGTGACACTTCACATTTTTCGTTGTCCCAAAAGTACAATTCACCGTTTATCTTTAGTTTGTCGAAAACCAGCGACACTTTTTCACCGCAATCTTTTTTTGGTTTCCCGTATTTCCATAGCTTTTTTTTGATTTCGCGGAGACGAGGCGAAAAATCTTCACTTACGGTAAACTCGGTGCCCTTTAATTTGTGGCAGTTACGTAAAATGTTCGTTTTGTCCCTGAAATCTAGAAGCTTCAGTATTATAGGCCTTGTTTTGTCTTCTGCTGGTCTACCTACTCTGTGAATGCGTTCTTTTGCAACTTCTTCCAGTTTTAAGGATTCTTTGACAACTTTTTGATTCACCGCTCGCTCCAGCGAGGAGCTAATTTCCTCTTCCTCTTCAGGCATGCCATAAATTATAATATTGCCACGTATCATTGCAGTGTTTGTTCGTTCACGCTCAAGGCAGCAGGAAAGGGTCGTTATCACTTTTGTTCGTGGCGCGAGAAGCGACCAGACTAATCTCGATTGTTCGCAGCCATGAAAGGCTGCATCTAGGTTTTTCCAGATTACCGTAGATGATCTTGACCTGTTATCTGGAAAGTTCCTTGCCGGCTTTAAATTGAGCGATGCCGCGAGCGGCGGACATTCGTAGTTCGACGACCGAGGAGCACGTTTGTTGCTTACGCCGCCGCCGAGTGATTCAGTTCTTTTGCGGGCGCAAGTCAGCCCAAATAAAGAGCATCGTTTACAAATATTTCTGGTGTCTTCCTGACCGCTGGACTGCCGTCACTACAACGTGACATCTGGTGGAGGTGCTGGGTAAGCGTCCACGCACTGCGTAGCCTCGGCTAGGAGATACTTAGCGCGGTGACGATGGTGACGGAGAACGCGATAGGCGGCAAGCGATGAGTATCCTTCCCGACGCAAAAAATCCTCGATTTCGGCTGGTCGCTGGCTGGGTCGGGGTCGTGGGGCGTCGTAAGGGAACCCTCGGATGCCCATTCTCCTGTATGGGCAGTACCGGAGAATGTGACCGGCTTCTCCGCAGTGGAAGCATTGTGGGCGGCACTGGTCGGGTGTTCTCCACTCGACGCATTTCCTCGGCCGTGTACGACGCTCGTAGGACGGGCGAGTTGGGGCGAGAGGGCGGCGCTCCAGCGCAGCTGGCTAAGGGCGATAGGGGCTTGGGTCCCGTCGTCGAGGTACAGGACGGCGCACTGCTGCGGCGTAAGTCATGGCTGGAGGCTCCAGAGGCTGCGTGGTAGACTGTAGTCAGGTCTTCCGGCGAATAACTCAAAGGGCTGGCGTCCCGACTTGTAGGGGGTGTCCGGAACATGGAAGGCTACCCAGCACCTCTACCAGATGTCACGTTGTAGTGACGGCAGTCCAGCGGTCAGGAAGACACCAGAAATATTTGTAAACGATGCTCTTTATTTGGGCTGACTTGCGTCGCTTTTGCGTCGATTACCGCCGCTTGAACAGCATTACGAAGAAGGATGTCTACCCCCTCCCCCGCATCGACGATACATTGGACCGGCTGTGCAACGCTAAGTACTTCTCATCGATGGACCTGAAGAGCGGCTACTGGCAAATTGAAGTCGACGAAAGAGATCGCGAAAAGACTGCGTTCATCACGCCAGACGGACTCTTCGAGTTCAAGGTGATGCCATTCGGCCTCTGCTCTGCCCCAGCGACGTTCCAGCGAGTAATGGATACGGTGCTCGCAGGCTTGAAGTGGCAGATTTGCCTAGTCTACTTAGATGACGTTGTTGTCTTCTCCTCAAGCTTTGAAGACCACCTCAGAAGGCTTCGGATAGTGCTGGAAACGATCAAGTCTTCAGGCCTGACACTGAAACCAGAGAAGTGCCACTTCGCCTACGAGGAGCTGCTGTTCCTTGGTCACGTCGTAAGCAAGGATGGAGTTCGCCCCGACCCCCAGAAGACGGCTGCGATCGCAGAGTTTCCACAGCCTAATGACAAGAAGGCTATACGCAGATTCCTTGGATTGTGCGCTTATTACCGACGATTCGTCAAGAACTTTTCGCGCATCGCTGAACCTTTGACTCAACTTACCAAGGCTGACGTGCCTTTTAAATGGGAAAGGCCACAAGAGGAAGCTTTCAACGAGCTGAAGCACCGCTTACAGTCCC